>NC_133773.1:40329637-40433067 GCF_003597395.2 Chelonoidis abingdonii
TCTTCCACTTCTTGTAAGCTTCTTTTTTGCGTTTAAGATCAGCAAGGATTTCACTGTTAAGCCAAGCTGGTCTCCTGCCATATTTACTATTCTTCCTGCACATCAGGATGGTTTTTTCCAGCAACCTCAATAAGGATTCTTTAAAATACAGCCAGCTCTCCTGGACTCCTTTCCCCCTCATGTTATTTCCCCAGGGGATCCTGCCCATCAACTCCCTGAGGGAGTCAAAGTCTGCTTTTCTGAAGTCCAGGGTCTGTATTCTGCTGCTCTCCTTTCTTACTTGTGTCAGGATCCTGAACTCTACCATCTCATGGCCACTGCCTCTCAGGTTCCCATCCACTTTTGCTTCCCCTGCTAACTATTCTCTGTTTGTGAGCAACAGGTCAAGAAGAGCACTGCCCCTAGTTGGTTCCTCCAGTATTTGGACCAAGAAATTGTCCCCTACACTTTCCAAAAACTTCCTTGATTGTCTGTGCAACGCTGTATTGCTCTCTCAGCAGATATCAGGGTGATTAAAGTCTCCCATGAGAACCAGGGCCTGCGATCTTGTAACTTCTGCTAGTTACCAGAAGGAAGCCTTGTCCACCTCATTCCCCTGGTCTGGTGGTCTATAGCAGACTCCCACCACGACATCACCCTTGTTGCTCACACTTCTAAACTTAATCCAGAGACTCGGGTTTTTCTGCAGTTTCATACCGAAGCTCTGAGCAGTCATACTGCTCTCTTATATACAAGATTCAAGGACATTGGTGGCAAGGAACACACTAGTATGCTCCCCACATGAGGGTCTTACACAATCACAGTCCTTGCCCTGAGGGAGTTCAGAGACTGGATTTTTCCATCTGTCACTAGGGACCCATGGTGTCCTAAGGAGAACAATGGGGATGAAAGGAAGTAAAGGCATGGCTGAGCATCCTCTCTGGATGACCCCATGGAATGGGTCTGGCGCTGCCAGAGGAGTATGCTGCATCACCTGAAAGGCAGAAGTGAAAGGTGTATTCTTGCTGTGCACCACAGAGCTCTGGAAGAAATTCCTGAGACAGGACACCTCCTCAGAGCTTCTCTTGGGTTTGTGTGGCTCTGCACTGCCCCCAGTGTGGTACTGTGCTTAAATATATTGAGTAGTAGTATTGACCCTTAAAAACAATAGTACTCTGGACTTCTAGCATCTGTCCTCTAAACAGCTCAAAGTGTATTTGGGACTATTCTGATTTACTAATTGTATTTTCCAAATCTTTTTGTGGATCCCCTTAATCAGCATAGTGCAAACACTCAACATTTTAGTACTCCGTGTTCTAACCTGATACTTACTTGATGGACATGCTGTCAGTGGCTGGTGGGGCTGATGTTCTGTTTTGGTTTTGATAGTACAAGTTGGATTAATATTAATATGTGGCTGGTTTTTTATTTGATCTGAGCAAGTGATCTTTCAATGTTTTCATTACTCTTCTGCATAATATGGTGTCATAATATACTGGAACATGTAGAAACGTAACATGCAATAATGCTAGGATGCAGAAATAAAAGTTATTTTTATTACATTCAGAAATAAAAGTTATTTTTAAAAGAGTTTAAATGAACAAGAGACTGGCTTCAAAGCATAAAAACAAGGCTGGAACTTAGGGTGAGATCCTCACCCTTGTTCTAGCCTTTATGCCAATAAAAGGGCTAGAATGGCATAAAGGGGCTCTAAAAGCCTCTGTTCTGGCTGGGAGAGGATTCTCCCAGCACAGGTGCTGCAAAAGACAGTTGTAAGGCTGCCTTCTGGGAACCACCTCGCAAGCCTGCTGTAGGGGACTTGCCAGGGTGGAACTAGGGTAGAAGCAGTGCCGCAGCACAACAGAGATTCCAGGCAGCCCTGAAGCCCATAGAGCAGCTCAGGGAGGCTATCAGAACTTAGACAGGCCACAGGGGCTGTCTAAATTATGTGTCTGGCCACAGAGCAGCCCAGAAATGATAGGGTCCCACAGACCGCTTAAAGATGCCATAGCTCCCCCTCCTCGTCCTGGGCTGGGCTGCACTTCTCAGAGTTGCAGCACAGACTCTCATACTTGGTCTTTAATTCATCCGTATGAAGATGCATCACTAGGGGAAGGTCTCACAATTCATCTTCAGCCACATTTTAACATCTTGCAAGAATCTCACATGATACAAATCTATCAGTTTTGTAGCCAGTAGTGCAGCACAGCCATTACTTCAGGCCTGTAGATGATCGTATGATTACAAAGGTTCAGTCTCTTTCAAACATTCATCACAAGATGTCTGACTAGATCTGCTAGTCAAGTACATACATATGTAATACTTTAAATGTATTTAATTGTGAGCACCAAAATTTGAAATTTATATATTAATATATATTAGTATATGTTAATACTCCTTTAATATTACTGTATTGTTCTGTACTGTATGTATTGCTATCTCTCTCAGCTTTTATGTAATTAGATGCCTCCTTCTTTCTTCATGAACTCTTTCATGAAGGTGTTTTACTACTGATGAGATATTTGTAAATCAACAGACTATTTTTTAAAGCATGCACAAGAAAGATTGACCCTGGAAATCCTCAGAAAAGCAAAAGACTGTGCTATTTAAATGATGAGAATAGCTGAGATTTTTAAGGGGGCGAAAGAAATTACGTGGCCAACTTCCTTAAAAGTCAATCGGAGTAAGGCACCTAATTCCACTGAAAGTCCCACCCCATGATGGTGATAGTTGCTTCATTTTACAATGTACTTTTCTTAAAGGTATTCTTGATCTGAGAACAAATAACACCTCTATTCCTTCTGTTTGCTGCACTGTTGACTGCCCTACCCTGTTGACCATCCAAGGTAACAATACAGTAATGTTGTTTGGAACTATCCTACTCCAGTACTGTATAATACTACCAAAATAAATGTGAGCCCTTCTTTCTTTTTTCACTTTATTTACATGGTCTGATAAAATAACATTAAATAACATTTATGAACCCAGCAAAATAATATTTGTGAAGTGACACTGGAATTAGCCTACACAAGGAGAAATAATTATGCCTAAATTGATCGAGAAAAATCTTTTGCATGATATTTTAAATTTTATTTTAGATATTTTCATTTTGCTATGAAACTTTCAAAAACAGAAGCCCCAAACACTTATCCAGCAATTGTGAAAGTGATGAGTCTAGAGTAATTTAAAACTAAATAAGCCTGATTCTGATCTCATTTGCATTAAGGAAAATTAGTAATAACTAGACTGAAATCAAGTGAGTGGAGTAAAAGAGCTCAAAATCTGGTCCTGGGCCTTTCTCTCTGTACAACACTACATAAAACTAGAGCACTATATTGGTAAGAAAAAATTCTTCCTAAAGATAGTAGGGCATTTCTTTATCTGGAGTAAATCAATGTACTTCCTTTTACTTTAGTGGTGTTTCACTGATTTACACCGTCAGAGGCGTTGGCTCAATAAAAATAAAACAACATAAAATATAGTAGAGCAAAACAGAGGAAAGGATAAGCTGACCTAGCAGGTCTTTCCGTCTCTAATTTTTATGATTCTTTGAAAAAATTTCTTTTCAGCTAAGTGTATTCATTATAGCCAGATAAGTATAAAAGATCCACATATCACACTTTCATAACTGACCGTTAAGAAGAACCCCCAGCATTGTCAGGAGACTAGATACATTTTCTTTTCTCATTAGTATCTTTGTCCCAAGTGTAGAATGGTATTATATAATGGAAGTGAGAATCTATCATGTATTAAAATACACGGATCAGTGGCAAAAGATTGCACCAAGAATAGAAAATTGCACACAAATTAATTCATTTTTATAACAATCTGAAAACTGTACACGAAGAGAAAATGGCAAGATATGGACCCATCCACAATAATAATAAAGAATTTATAAATATTTCAGATGTGCAAATGGCTGTCTTTTTAGCCTTTATAAATGCTTTTGTGAAAGCACAAGATGGAGTAGATACAAAAATAGGTTTTGACTGTGTCATTTCCTAATGTCATTGTCCAAAGACATTCTTGCAATTCTCCACCACACTATTGTATCAGAAATTCATGAGGATTTCTAGCCAAAAAATTTGTGAAGATGGAGTGAAGGCTGTAATTACCAATCAGTTTAAATCCACTAAATTTGTTTAATATATATATAGTTACTTCTGGATTTACAGCATTCAACATGTATACATGCCAAAGTGATCCTTCATTGTCCTGTGCTCACAGCATGTAAACTACCTAATGTTTGGCCCAATTGTCTAACTGATATAGACTTCAGAAAACACAGTAGATTCCTAGGCACATAATAAAATAGCTTTTGATTTTTTTCCTGTTTGATTTTTAAATATTATTATTATTTATTAGTTGCACTATCTAGTATTGCCTAGAGGCTCCAGTGGAAGTTGGGGCTCCGTTGTGCTAGGTGATATACAAATACCTATATGAGACACTCCCTGCCCCCAGAGATTGTATAATCTAAACACATAGCACAGAGAGGTGAAGTGACTTGCCCAAGGTCATACAGCAGGTCAGTGTTGGAAATGACATTAGAACACAGGTCCCTAGAGTCCCTTTCTAGTGTCCTATCCACTACACTACTCTGTCGCCACTATTTCTTTTTATCTCCATTAAGAACCACAGCTTAGCCCATCAAAAAGTCTGGAGAAGGAGAGGAAAAGATTGCAATTCATGCTCTTTCCCTCTACCAAAGTCTTCAGTAATACTTTCAACATTTAAAAGAACCATTAAAACTTTGTTTTCATTTTTGACATGTACAATTCCACATCCTGAATTGCTTGATTTCAGTTATAAACATCTAGCCACTCACCACCCATTCATTCCCACAACAGACTGCAATTCAAATAAAGTGTAATTGTTTTCCCTTTTCTTGTGCTTTCCCGATTTCTGTTTTGATGGGTTACTTAAAGTGAAAGAGATAATATATGACCAGTGGTCCAGAGCATTTCTAGAACTAATTTATGTCCATTGTTTTAAAATTAGCTATGGTTCCTTAACAAGCTGAGTGCCTATTTCTGTTTATAAAATAAAATAGGCTACATTTAATAGCATCAATAATGAATGACATATATTAATTAACCTAGAAGTTAGTGCAGTCAAATTAAATTGATTTTTGGTGTTATGGATTGCATTCTTTATTCATCTGATTTGAGTCTGATACAGAGGTCAATTTATTTGCCCGGGCATGCTTTATGCTTTCCTTCCACTTAGACACGAGGGGATGAGATCATCAGGTTCTTCCAAAATGCACAATTTACTAGTCTGAGGGGTTGATATATAAAGTTAGTATAAAGTTGCCACTTGCATGGCCTTGATCATCATGCCGCCCTGTTCTGTGTTCAAACGGCCAGAGGACTGCTCTCAGTTATTCCATTCTGTGACTCCTGCAAGGGGCTGAAAGCATAAAATAACATATTCACACCCCATCCACACTCTCTTTTCAGGAACCATTAGGGAGTGCTACACTAGCAGCAAAGGAACACAAGTTGTCAGCTGAATGCCACTGTAGGTTGATCTCTACACTAGGGTGATCCTCACCAGGCACTTTTACTCAGCTTTTGAGGCCAAAGTATGCCAACTGTGCAGCAAAAGTGGCCACAATGTATCCAAGGACCTTGCCCAGGTTCTGCAGATGACTGATGCAATTAAGTAATAATCAAGTTTATTTTGGAGGCATTTATTTACAGTGCACTGGAGGCATAAAGTTTTGTGTTTTGAGGAGTTTTTTTGGTGATCTAATAGTTACATAGCTCCTTGTCCCAGTGCTCACAATTCAGTTACAGCTCAGTGCTATGTATTATATCCTCAGAGACATCAAGCAGAGTTCAAGAAAAGGGCATTTTTTTAAAATTTAACACTGGTCCAATGCAGTATTCTTAACTATCATTAAATTTATGATTCTACTTAACAATGTTGCTGTTGAGAGCTTTTACTCTTCTTTTTTGGTGGCGGGGAGCGGGGAAGGGCTATTTATATACTTGGAGTGATTTTATGAGACCTTTGAATAATTTTAAATTAAATACTGTACTAGTCTTGTGCATGCACTAATAGCTTGTTCAAAGTTTTAAGAGCAAAAAATAAAAGATCCTGTCTTTAATAGAAAGCTAAAAAAGTTACGCACAGATTTGTTTTTAAATGTTGATAATTATTCTATCATTTTAAAAAGTTATATTAAAAACAATTACATTTTCAAAATATTTATGATGAGTAACTGCCACTAATATTTGGAATTAACTGTAAAAAACTTCTGCCTTTCTGAACTCCGTTGATTTGTAAGCAGCATTTTTGTATATTATCCATAAACTTGATTACTCCTCGTTACCTATAAAACTCCATAACACAGACGGAATTCAGATTGATACACATTTTACTTATATGATTAGCTTTATAAGGACTTTATCTTTCCAGCACGTCTTCTATATACCTTCAGATTGTACTGCAGAAAAAAGTAATTTTTTCCTGTATTAACTAGTGCAAAATTCAGCATGAAAAATGAAGCATATTCAAATGCCAATAAAAAAAATATAGTTTAATAAAGTAAAAGTTGTGCTAATAACTGTGCTCAGTTAGCACAGTGATGTAATCCTGATACTGTAGATCAGACATGTAGCCCACAAAAGCTTATGCTCAAACAAATTTGTTAGTCTCTAAGGTGCCACAAGTACTCCTGTTCTTTTTACAGCCAGGAGAGATGCTCAGTCTGTCGTGTGTAGGATATATCTTCTAATTTTGGTTTACTGCTGTCGCTGATCATGAATATGTGAAATTTGAGCTGTGTTACTCTGATATGATTTGTCAGATATCTCACAGATAAGTTTGCATGTTAGAGCAGTGAGGAGAAAACTTTCTATGAACTGTACTATAACGGGGTTCACTCATTACTCTGGCGCCCTCTGCTGGCTGTCTTGGGAATTAGCTCTATGTGTTAGTGCGCGTTCTTTGGGTGATGCCCCGCCAGCATCACTCATGCTCCAGGACACACATCTCTCCAAGAACTATGGCATCCTCTTCAGTGACACAGCCCTCCAGCCATGCCACACACTGTGCTCCCCCCCTTTCGGGGACCTGCAGTCCACTGTTCAGCCACTTCCTTAGTGGCTACTGCAGTGAGTCGACTGGCCACTTGCTCGTGGCCCCAGCATCCTCTTTGCAATGGCCTCAGCCTCCAAACCCCAGCAGCCAGCCAGGGCTGTCTCCTGCTTCCCTGGTTCCTGCTAGCAGCACTGCTCTGTCCAGGGTGCTAGCAGTTCTTAGTCATCTAGAGACACAGTCCTTCCTCCCTGGGCGCCGAGCAGAGAATTGTCTTCCTCTGACCTGCCATTCTCTTTTTATATGGGCCTGCTTGTCCCTGATTGGCTGTTCCCTTCAGCCCTTCCATGATTTGCTGCCCCAGCATAGCCTCCCTAGAGCTGCTTTTAACCCCTTTTCTGCCAGTGAGGGACAAGCCACCCCATCACATGTACAAACATGTAGAATTAGTTTCAACAATGTGTTATGTTAATCGTGGGGTCAGCAATGAACAATTATGAAAAGTGCAGTGGAGCTTGCACTTAGCACCATCTCCAATAAGCAACTTATTTCCAAAGTTTTCAAGTATAATTTTTTTTTACCTTTAATTAAAGGCCAATCGCTACAAGGCAGCCAAATTACGAGCTCCCTGGTTTCATTGAAATTGGTAAGACATTGGCACTATGGACATAGCAAATGTATGCAATGAATAATTCTGTTTTCCTTTCTTCCCTTTTACCAGCAGTCAAGCCGTAACTTTCTTAAAGTAATTACACTTCTTTTGTGCTAAAGCCCAGAAGTGGAAGTACCTGTCTGGGAAAGTGCTTTTGCTGAGTGGAAGTCAATTAGAGATATTAAATTAGTATGTGGAATATCTTGGAATGAAGAAAGACAGTGCAGCCCATATACATGCAGTATTATCATTCTATTATTTGCACAGGGTAATTACTTTCCCCTCTTTCAGTAATTACCTCACCTTGATGTACTCATTTCTGAAAAAAGTGTTCAAACGTGTGGCCTCTCTTGTTGCTTTTATTATTCAGTTGTACTCATTAGTTTTCCTCTGTGCATACAGAAGTTTCTCCTGAGTTCCCTGAGTTGTGGAGTCAGCTGTCACAGCCAGCTGACCACCTAATGTGTGAGAAATGTGCATATGTGAACCAATCAGCCATCGGCAGGACTATTTTGAGTGTATCCAGGAAAACATGGTATAGGAATAGGAGCGGTTGCTTTTGCATAAATAAAAGTCCTGGAGCTTAAATATTCCACTTGTTCTGCAGGGAATTACTTGACCTATAGGGCAAATTATATTCAATGAAATTGAGTTACTGGTTGTTGTTGGGTTTTTTTGTTGTTTTTTTTTAAAGACTAATTTCTTGCAAAAAAACTTTGCATTCCATTCACAGTGCAACATCTGCTTGCAGTTAGATGCCAGTTCTCCTTGGAAGCTTACTGTAGAGATGGATGCCCAGCTCCTGTCATTTAACAGATTAATGTCAAGAAGAACATGAAGGAAACATTTCAACTGATAACTGCTTTGACAAGATATCCCCTGAATAGCATTTGGGAGCAATTAAGGACTATTATTTCATGTAGCGGTATCCCTTCCTGAACCCCATGCAATTGAGAAAATACCTGTAATGTTGGTTGGTTTTGGGGGATTAACAGATTTTTTTATTCAGTGACAATAAATAAATTCTTAGTATTTCCTGTCTGAGGAAAAATGTACTCTCTCCAGAGTGCTATCTGCATACTAATTAGAACTGGTTTGGTTAGCTCTGGACAACAAAGGTAATCAGCATTCAGATGGCCACAAGATGATTACAGATTTGCCTGGCCCAACTTCAGGCTTGTCCTAAGTATGGAAATTCTCAGGTATAGATAGGAAAGACTTCTAATGCTCAATATTACCAAATGTAGAAATAAAACTAACATGTTAAGATAAAACATGCAAAGCCATATTTGAATGTGAACCTCCTCTTCCTCAATTTGTGGAACTGAACAAATATCTCGACTTATCTGCAATATTCTGCAGAAGGCACTGTTCCCTCTGAGGAAACAGTGCTATTTAAATGTAATCCCCTTTTTAATGCCAAATTTACAAAGGTTTCCATTTCTTGAGTGTTGAAATGTACTCCTGTTCAGTGACTTACGTATGCAGTGTTGTTGTAGCTGTGTTAGTTCCACAATATTAGAGAAACTAGACAGACTAGGTGAGTGAGGTGATATCTTTTATTGGATCAACTTCTGTTGGTGACAGACAAGCTTTCAGGCTACTCAGAGCTCTTCCTCAGGTCTGGGATAGGTATTCAATGTGTGACAAATTCTAACGGACCATTCAAGGAGAAGTGGCCTGTTAATACCCCTGTAGTCATAGGATAAAAAGGGTGTGTTTGGGATTACAGATTGTTGTAATAAGCCATAAATCCAGTGTCTTTATTAAGACCATGATTTTTGAGTGACTAGCTATTGGGTCACTTAGTGCACTGGATAAGATACATCATATGTTGTGATGGACATGTGTATGACCCATGGATCTTGAAAGATGTGTTATGTGTTGATCGTTGTAGCTGTGGAGATATGTTTGTGGGTTTTGCATCTGTTGTTCTGTCAGGGTCTGGTGCCACACTGAGTTGATGTGTCCTGGTCTGTGGTGAGCTTTCGTCTGATGGAGAATCTAGGGGGTTTGTTGAAGGCCAAAAGAGGAGGTTCAGGAAATATTTCTTTCAAATGGTGTCCCCATTGAGAATGGGTTGTCTTTGTTCGATGACACTCAGTATGGGCTTATGCGGTATTTAAATGGAGGATAGGCCTTCTGCAGTCTTTCTTAGACACGTGAATTTCACCTAGAATTTGCATATGCATCCAATTTGTGATATGAGACAGGCGTTTGTACATATAGAAAGCATTTATCATGCAAACACACTCACAAAGGTTGGTCAAAACTGAGGGCCCTGTAAAAATATGGTCCTTACTGCCATTAGGATTCACAGTACTATCTACTTAAGATTTGTTTCTGGTTTGAACTTCTCTTGGGAAGTAATAAAAAAAAGTTTTAAAAAAAAAACCTGACCCATTTCATAAACAGATAATATTTGTTACCGCATGCCTGAAATGAAAAACAATAGTAAGATAAATCTATTACCGTTCTCTTTAAAATATTGATATTGTTCTGTCTAATTTATTGTAACCTGGGAGGTCAGTTAGGAGGCAAACTACTTTTCACAAGAAAATCTTGACACCTCAAATAGAAAACAAAAGGCCTACAAATAGCCACAGACATGAAAGACATTTGCTTAGTGGTTATCATATTCAGCTTTATAAAAAATGTGGATATGCATAGTCAAAATGCATAAAATATAGCCAGGGCCGGCTCTTCCATTTAGGTGACCTACGCAGTCCCCTAGGGTGCCAGGATTTGGGGGGGCAGCATTTTGCCACCCTCGGCGGAAATTCAGCGGCACGGGGTTCTTCCGCGCTCTGGGTCTTTGGCAGCATTTCTGCAGCGGGACCCCAGGACCCACCGCTGAAGTGCCCCGAAGACCAGGAGAGCAGAAGGACCCCCCGACGCAGAATTGCCACCGACTGGGAGCGCGGGAAGGACCCCTGCCTAGGCAGGGCCAGCTTCAGGCCCCCGCGGCATGCCGTGGGGGGCTCTCTGCCATTTGCCGGGAGGGCGACAGGCGGCTCCAGTGGACCTCCCGCAGACGTGCCTGCGGAGGGTCCGCTGGTCCCGCGGCTTCGGTGGAGCATCTGCAGGCACGCAGCAGAGCGCCGCCCGCGGCGTGCCACCTTGCTTGGGGCAGCGAAATGGCTAGAGCTGGCCCTGCCCCTAGGGAGCCAAAAACCCTGGTCCCGCTCCTCAATATAGCCCTCCACTACTGTCTTTTTATAGCATGAGTTGCTTTACTGTGCAGGTTTGAGATAGCATTAAGGAGGGAAATTCCAGAATGCTTTGTACAGGAGAATATTTCTACTAAAAATGGGCCGGAACTAAGATCCTGGATCCAGAATTCTGTGGAGAATGCATTTCAAAAGTGTCAGCCAGAATTTGCAAATGGCCCCTGACTTGATTAACAAACAAAAAACATTATTAAAAAGAAACCAAGATTGAATGTGCATCTATGGAATCTACCTAACAGCCAGAAAATAAATTAAGTACTATAATTCTCTACCCAAAATAACACAACAACAATAAAATCATAGTGCTCTCCCAAAACTCTGGAAGTTAGAAAATAAATGTACTCAGTTCAGTTATGAGGTATTTCTCCTTCACATACCACCATTCCATGAATTTCATACATCAATGTTAAAATGTTCACTAAATTTGCTCAACTATATAAACAGTTAAGAACATATGAGTAGGAGATTGTAAAATTGCATTTCCTTGTTGAGGGGGTCTATTTCCGTTATGCAATAACATATTACAATTACCAATAGCTATTATTATTTTTGAAAGCATTCCAAATTTTAGTTCATAAACATATTTATCTAGGTTCTCAGCTGGTGTAAATCAGCATAGATACATTGAACTAAATGGAGCTATGCAGCAGAGGATCTGTCCATTGTCAATCAGGCTATGGAAGGCTTGTTCTAGTTTACAATGATATCCAGAAACTGGTCAACTTCAGTGGAAGGTGCAATACAGTAACAATAACATGGCTGATCATGCTTATCATTATGCTGTAATTGTTGTGTAGACTCATGATGGCCTGCTTAGTTTGGACTAGCAAGAACAGAAATGTATGTTGTGCTCTACCTCACCAGGGTATTTATTTAAAAAATCAGCTGCTGATCTACTTTTTCTTTTCAGCTTGACTGTGTGGCACGTAAGGTTTCTAACCACAAGTTAATATTTAGTAAAAAGTCCGTTGATGAAATGACTTCAGAGGATACATTGGCAAGCTACAAAAAAAATTACATTTTGATGCCATTTTCTCAGCAAGAACTTATTCACAAGAACAGAGCACATATGCACATAACTCTTCCTGTCACATTTCTCCCTGAAAAAAAAGGAACACCAGGATGTATTTATAAAACTGCTCTTAAGCTACAAAATTACAATCATCTACTTTTCAGGTGTGTTGTGGGTAGCAGACAGCAGAATCCAAACCAAAGCTTTATTTCTGCAGAAAATCAGTGACATGTTGAGATTTACAACAAGTCTCTCCCCAAAGATTCAAATTCTAGAAAAGAAGACCTTCTCTGCTTAGGAATTTACCCAAGTCTCACTTGATGTTATTTTGAAAGGCATTTTCAAATTTAAGTCCCAAATGACAATGGCAATGTCAAGTCCTTTCTAATACCTTTGAGACAATGGTAGAGACTTTCCAAAATACCCAAATTGTGTGCTGGGTTCCTAGTTGGGCCAGAACATTGAGAGAACATATAGTTAGCTGTCCCCCTTATGGAACATGCTGCAAAAACTGATGGGCTGATGCAGCCTGTGTCTAGGGCATTCTTAAGGAGAACAACCCAGACAAACTTGTGAGCAGATTGTATTTCATGGTGGATTTAGTCACCATGTCTTTTGGTTATAATTTAATTTATATTAAGGAAAGGATAAAACAAAGCTGTAAGACCAAATTACAGTTAGACATAAAAAAACAAAAGCCTGGGCCTTTAGCAGGTGCAAATCAGTGCAGCTCCATTGACTTTAATGACCTACATCAGTGGTTTTCAACCTGTGAACCCCTGGAAGTCTGCAGACTACATCTAAGGGGTCCATGAAAAGTTGTTGTTATCATAGAACCTGTGGTCCTCAGATCTCTGGAAACTATCCTTGCAACAAAGCCCACTGCCAACTCTGTCCACATATCTATTTAAGTGACACCGTCATAGGACCTAATCACATCAGCCATGCCATCAGGTGCTCGTTCACCTGCACATCTACCAATGTGATATATGCCATCATGTGCCAGCAATGCCCCTCTGCCATGTACATTGGCCAAACCAGACAGTCTCTACGCAAAAGAATAAATAGACACAAATCTGACATCAGGAATCATAACATTCAAAAACCAGTAAGAGACCACTTCAACCTCTCTGGCACACAGCAAACAGATTTAATGGTGGAATTTTGCAACAGAAAAGCTTCAAAAACAGACTCCAATGAGAAACTGCTGAACTTGAATTAATATGCAAACTAGATACATCAATTTAGGCTTAAAAAGAGACTGGGAATGGCTGAGCCATTACACACACTGAATCTATTTCCCCATGTTAAGTATTCTCACACCTCTTGTCAAACTGTCTTAAATGGGTTATCTTGATTATCACTACAAAAGGTTTTTTTTCTCCTGCTGACAATAGCTCACCTTAATTAATTAGAGTTGATAGGGGAACTCCCATCTTTTCATGTACTCTATATGTGTGTGTATATATATATATATATATATATATATATATATATATATATATATCCTCACTATATGTTCCATTCTATACATCTGATGAAGTTGGCTGTAGCCCACAAACACTTATGCTCAAATACAGTTGTTAATCTCTAAAGTACGTCTACACTACTCGCCAAATCATTGGGTAGCAATTGATCTATCGGGGATCAATTTATCACATGTAGTGTAGATGTGATAAATCAATCCCTGATCACTCTCCCGTCGACCGCTGAACTCCAGCAGTGAGAGAGGCAGAAGCAAAGTCAACGGGGGGAGCCACAGCCATCAATCCTATGCCGCGAGGATGTGAAATAAATAATTTGAATTCAGTCTAAGATACGTTGACTTCAGCTACCCTATTCTCACAGCTGAAGTTGCATATCTTAGATCAATTCCCCTTCCTCCCCCAGTGTAGACCAGGCCTAAGGTACTACAAGTACTCTTGTTCTTTTTGCAGATACAGACTAACACGGCTGCTACTCTGAAACCTGGGGCTCTGCAGACTATGTCTAAGATTTCCAAAGGAGTTCCTACCTTCATTCAAAATGCTTAGTGGTCTGCAAATGAAAAATAGTTGAGAACCACTGTCCAGACCTTGACCTCAGCAACCATTCAATGATTTCAGTGGAGCTATGCCAATTTACACCAGGTGAGGATCTATTCCCAAGACAATAATAATGAGAAGTCTTGGTGCTGTTATTCTAAAGCAGAACAAACACAATGCAGAGAACTGCCTTTAGATGATCATGGCAGGATGAATATCTCATTTAAAATATTCTCATTATGATTTTGTTATATTTCGAAAACAGTATGAAAGAGGAAACCAGCATAATTTAAGTGGACAGTTTTAAAAGAAAAAAATCTTGTTCTTTTGCCTCCTCTCCTCCTGTTACAGATCCCCACTCTCCTGATCCTAACTTGAAGCCATAATGTAATATGTTGAATATACCTACATATTAAATATATATATATATATATATATGACCAGTGCCTCAGTGCTGTCTTTGTGAGGCACTGATCATAGCAGCACAGGAACAGGCACTGAGCACCAGATCCATTGAGGCAGGGGTCTACCACACTAGAGAGGACCCAAGGTGCAGACTGTGCAGAGAGGCCTCAGAGACAGTCCAACACATAGTGGCAGGATGTAAGATGCAGGCAGGAACAGCATACACTGAACGGCACAACCAAGTGGCTGGCATTGTGTACAGGAACATCTGCACAGCGTATGGGCTAGACCCTCCCAAGACCAGATGGGAGATTCCACAGAAGGTTGTGGAGAATAGCAGGGCTAAGATTCTGTGGGACTTCCAGATCCAGACGGACAGGCAGGTACTGGCCAATCAACCAGACATCGTGGTAATAGACAAGGAGCAGAAGACAGCGGTGGTGATAGATATAGCAGTGCCAAGTGACAGCAACATCAGGAAGAAGGAATATGAGAAGCTGGAGAAGTACCAGGGCCTGAAAGAGGAACTAGAGAGGATGTGGAAAGTGAAGGCCAAAGTGGTCCCAGTGGTGGTAGGAGCACTCGGGGCTGTGACTCCTAAGCTGGGTGAGTGGCTCCAACAGATCCCAGGAACAACATCAGAGCTCTCTGTCCAGAAGAGTGCAGTGCTAGGAACAGCTAAGATACTGCACAGAACCCTCAAACTCCCAGGCCTCTGGTAGAGGACCCGAGGTTGAGGAAGACACATACCACCCCTAGGGGTGAGAGGGGAATTTTTATATATATATATATATATCTTTGCCCTCTTCCTTTCTTTTCCCAGTTTCAGATTCTTCACTGGTCTTATAACTAGTCTAACAATGACTGGGTAATATTTCACATTGCTTATTACAAAGTATCTTTCTTTCCTTTATACCGATTTCAGTTAACTGCTCCATTTAATTTGAGTGCTTGAGAAAGTGTTCTCTTCGGGGCTTGCAACATTTGAAAAAAATCTTCCAAACTCTAATGTGTGGCATATTTGAAGGGCAGTGCAGAACTGGTTCATGATGAAAGAGCCCAGTTCTGCACTGACCGCTCTCAGCAATCCTTGAAGTCTGTGGATTACATAGGGTCTAATTTGGTTTATAGCAAGTAACTTTAGGTAAAGCTTGCATTAGGCTTGGAAACTTGAAAAGTGTTTTTTAAAAAAACCCAAAACACAGAACCAAAGACAGACAGAAGTAGGAATATGTGATTAGCCATATTGGATCATATGATTATCCCCATTAGATCTAGTATCCAGCCTTTTAATGTGGCTGAAACTATTAGCCCCATCTCCTTTATAAAATGACTCTGCATATGCAGCCCAAAATTACATTGGCCTTTTTAACTGCCACATTGTGTTGCAATCTAAACTCTAATGAGCTGACCTCTATAAACCCTGGTTTCTATCAGAATTATTGATTTGCAGGTTTCTTCCTTCTGGAATATCTGTATTTTGAATTTTAATTCCTCAGGTATTAGTTTGCATTTTTTCCAAGCTGAATCTCATTTGGTTGTTTTCTGCCTATCTTCCTTCTTTCTCTCTCTCTAGTAATCATTGCTTTTTCCCCCCTCTATCCACACTAGTATTTGCAACTCTTTGCAATTTAATATCATGAGCAAATGTATTGACATTAGTTTGCATTCTTTTCCTGATAATTTATAAAAACATTAAAACAAGACTGGAAACACCAACAATCCCTGCAGGACTGCACTGCATACTGCTCCTAGCTCAATACATTGACATGACTTTTGTTTATGGTCTCAGCCAGTTTTTAGTCCAAAACCAATCTGAATTATTTTTCCAATTAAATTATATTAAATGCTTTACTAAAATCTAAATTTATAACATACTTTCCACTTCCATTTCTGTAGTTATATTAAAAAGTCAAGTCTGCATGTGTGCAATATAAATATGAAAATATTGATCGTAAAATGATGCAACCTCTTTTAAAAGTCATTTACAGTATTTAATGCCGTAGATGTGTGCTTCTGTGGTAGATTAGTTTCTTAATTTCTTACATCACCCTCAAGAAACACTTTAGACTTGAAGACAAATATTTTTAATATTTTACAAACTACCTTCTTCCTCTCTAATTCAGAGTGTTCTAAATACATGAAGTTATTTATATATGTGCTGGGCCTAGTATTCCTTTTTCCAGTTCTCTCCTTTCTCTTAGTCACATTCACTTTTCAGCTTCTGCTGCAGAGGAATCTGGTGTCATAGAAGAAACATCCTTTACTGGAATACATACTCTTTTATGTATATAACTGGCTCCCATTTGTGTAGTGTCCATAAGAAGTCCCTTTCTCCAGGAGGTACACTACCCATTCTTGTACCTGAGTCTCCACCGCAATACCAGCACATTCAGCATGTGGAATCTTTCTTGAGAGATTGGCAGATCTTCTAGTTAAAGCACTGCAAAAGTTAAACATTGCGCATCTGTCATCCCTCTGCTACTGTACAAGCTAAGGCAACATTAATGGGGTACTGTACTGCACATTTGCCAGAGAGGGAGGATAGACTTACAGTTAAAGTACATAACTGAGTACTGTAAGCAGTTGCAACACTTTCTTCCTTTTTTATGATAGAAAAATAACTTCCTTGCAGCCAAGAGAACAGTTTTTCACTTTCAAGATATCATCCTGTGTTTGTAAAAGAACAATTACAATCCCAGTCCCATATGGTAATAGCTGTGTTAACAATGGCAAGAGGCATAACTTCCCTGTATACAGTAAACATCGTGGGAATGGATATTGTTCATATCTCTGAAATGTTTGTAACTCTGAACAAAATGTTATGGTTCTTCTTTCAAAAGTTTTACAACTGAACACTGACTTAATATAGCTTTAAAACTTTACTATGCAGAAGAAAAATGCTGCTTTTCCTTTATTCTTTTCGTAGTTTACGTTTAACACAGTACTGTACTATATTTGCCTTTTTTTTATTTTGGCTCTTTGCTGGTGCCTGATTGCATCCTTCTGGTTCCAAATGAGATGTGGTTCACTGGTGAGTTCATAACTCTGGTGATCGTAACTCTGAAGTTCTACTGTGGTTTATCGTAGAAATATAGGCCAAAATTTGCTATCAACTCATGTATTGTCTTTTTCTCTATGTAATTCCTGTATGTTAAAATTAAGTGTTCAATCTGTATTATCCTAAAATACACTACTTAGTATGGACAGGTGCACCAGTATTGATAGCTTCTGTTTCATTGAGCTACTCAGTTAGTGTGATCATCTATCACCTTTAGTTAAACTCAACAGTGCTTTAATTGGAGAATTGCCCCAGGGAAGTCAATGTGAGTAAGGGATTGCTAGACTTTAAAGCCAGAAGGAACTATCATTATCATCTTGTCCAGGGTTTTCAAACAGGGGTCACCGATTCTGTAAGGAAAGCCCCTGGTGGGCCAGGCTGGTGTGTTTACCTGTGACATGACCTGCGGATCGCTGCTTCAGGCCAATGGGAGCTGCTGGAAGTGGCGCGGGCTGAGGGACTTACTGGCCGCCGCTTCTAGGAACTGCCATTGGCCTGGAGCAGTGATCCGTGACCAGTGGGAGCCGCGATCGACCGGACTGCAGACGGGGCAGATAAACACACCGGCCTGGCCTGCCAGGGGCTTTCCCTACAGAAATGGCAACCGCTGTTTGAGAAACCCTGCCCCAGGGTCTCTCAATCTGACCAGAGGAATATTCCTTCCTGACCCCAATTATGACAATCAATTAGACTCAGAGCATGTGGGCAAGATGTACGAGCCAAACACCTGGAAAAAAATTCTCTGTAGTGACTCAGAGTCCTCCCCATCTAATGTCCCGTTTCTGGCTGTTGGAGATATTGGCTATTAGGCCATATACCATTGTAGACAATCTCATCATATCATAAAATCAAGCTCAATCTTAAAACAAGTTAGGTTTTTTTATGCCCACTACTCTCCCATGAAAAGCTATTTCAGAACTTCACTTCTCTGATGGTTAGAAACATTCATCTAATTTCAGGTCTAATCTTTTGTACTACTTGACACAAATTAAATTAGCAATATCTGTGCCTAAATATTTTTGTCTACATTTCTTCTATAAGATAGGATAATAATTTTCCCCACGAATGTTTTAAGAATTAATTAGCTAATATTTGCAAAGCAAATGAAGTTTTAAAGTGTTCAGTATTGTGAATATTATTGTGATTGGTTTCCCTTGGGACAGGATAGAAAGCTGTTAACATTAAGAGCAGATTTCCTGTCCTACATTGCTTCCTTTGCACAGCCCAGACAGGTTGCATCCATCTAACTGGGGATTCATCCCTAGAATAAGGAAGTCTTCAGTGGGCATATAACTAGTGTAGTCTTTCCTATACCACTCTCCTTATATCCCCTAGTGCAGGGTTCATGTCAAGATTGGAGAAGAGAGTGTGCTACACTCTGGCTATGCTCAGCCTACTAATCAGTCCTTATTGGACCCTCCAGTAAACTATGCCAGCGTTGTGGGCTAGCCAGAGAATTAGGAAGCCATCAACTACTTTCTGATAGCTCCCCAATCTGTTTCACCATGTGTGACTTTAGCAAAGCAGAGAATCTGGGCCTAGAAATTTTCTGTATCTGAAATATCACCTATTCATATCTAACTGCAAGTAGAGGGGAGAATTATACCCTTCCCTTTACTAGTAATTCTACCCATGAATTATCTGTAACAATGGAAAAAGGAAACAAACCCACACTCAAATAACAGACTTACTTAGTCATTTTAGCTTCATTTTCATTGGTGTGCAAATAAACAGTACATATACAGAAAATGGTAGATGAAGCCTACCAATTAATGTGGGTATAAAATCCATTCAGTATAAATACAAAAGCAAGCATTTTAAATCATACATAATAAACAGACTTCTGCACAGTAAGACACTTCAGAGATCACAACCAAAGAAAACATTATAGTTCAGATCCCTACCCCAGCGTATACCTGTGTAGCTCCAGAAATCAATGGAGCTATATCTGTGTACACCAGCTGATTATCTGACCCCAATGTATTTGAGGGTTAGGACTTGGATTAAGTAGCTTCTTATGTACTCACATCTTGTTATGTTACTATCAGTTGTTCCTTCTAAACAAAGTTGGCTTTCAGAGCTGTAGTAAACAATTTAACCATGTTGTCTGCATAAGAGGTGTGAGGCCCACTCCTGAATATAATCCTTTGGGGCAACATAAAATAAATTGCCAACTGTTTGTTTTTAATCATTGTTGGACAGTGTGAGCTCATCAAGTGCTCCTAATAAACACATGTGGTGATGGGGTTTTCTGATTATTCAGGAATCTGAAAGGTATTCCACCAATAATTATAATATTTGTGACAAAAGTATAAAATATGTGAAATGCTAGCATCATGTTGACTACCATCCCAGCATTTACTGAGTGTTTTACCTGCTCTAAATAAATGTTCTGAGATCTGGTAATATTAGTTGAATGTTTTAAGTAGGAAAAAAATCTCTGGAATAAAGAGCAAGAGGCATCCCTGATGTTTTTCTGTTTCTTTTTCAGTAGGGATGTGTGCCATTCCTTACCCCATTTTTCTTAAAGGCAATATTAACGGGGTTCTGTACTGTAGTGCACATTTGCCAGAGCGGGGGGTTAGACTTACAGTTAAAGTACAAAACTGAGAACCAAAGCCCTGGCTTCTATTATTGACTCTGCTGTAGACCTTCTCTGTGAGTTTGGGCATGTCAATTAACCCCCATCTGCCTTGATTTGCCTACACGTAAATGAGGCATAATACTACTCACCTACTTCACAGGATTGTTGTGAGTCTTTAATGCATTAATGATTGTAGATGAACAGAGAGAAGTCATCATAGAAGCACAGTGTTGTTATCACTAAAATTATCTTTTTTGCAAAAGGGAAACTTAAAACATGGGGCCCAGATAAAACATTTGGTGTAAATCAGCATTATATGCCAGTTTACACCAACTGAAAGTTTATGCCTTGATGTTTACATCTCAAAGTAATAAAATTGACCATCATATCTGCAGTATCCCTGTTCTACAAGAAGGGGGAATATTGTAAATACCAGTATGAAGGTAAATAGCACAGTATTATAAACATAATGTAAGTGATTTCTTTTTAGACAACCACGTCACAGCCATTTGTTTGTGAATCAGTTCATGTAATTGTTGCCAAAAGGGGCCACATGTGTATGGTAACCTGCATGTGTTTTGAATGAAGGAAAGGAGTCACTGTTTGTATGTCCTTGATTTTTACTACACTCTTATTCAGAAATATAAACATATAGGGAAGAACTCTCATCTGGTGTAAACTGATGTGATTCCATTGCGTTCAGCAAATTTGACTCATGATCTTTTATCTTTAGTTTGAAAGTGTTGCTTTCCCTATAACTGCATGAATGGAGGTGTTGAGAAAATCAGTGCTGGTAAGGGTCTTCATCCGTTGAAAGCCCATCTACATGGAATCCAAAACTGGTATCTTTCATAATGGAGTAGGGAGAGAAGTAAGCAGGGGAAGGTATTAAGGTAACAAAAGGAAGGTGCAAAATTTGTTTAAATCTTAAACCAAGCCAAGGCAGAGCCAGAGAGGTGGATTTATTGCATAATAGGATGAGTAGGAAAAGCCAGATAAAAGATGTATAGATTTAGTAGTCCCATGTCACCAGTTCAGCATGGTCCTTTTAAAGTCACAAGTAAAAATCAGTGCTACTTGTTATATATTTTCTCCAGATACACTTAGTTATACTTCTCAAAAGATTAATCTCCTTACAGATTTGGAATGGAAATTGTTTGTGTGAGCTGGGATCTACTATCTAATATTTAGTTTTTACTTACCAGTACCAACTAAAATGATCACTCTTATTTGCCTGTATTTACTTATAATTACATACCATTAATTTTATAAAATAGAAAATTGTTTAGCAGATTTTCATTACCTAACAAATTGTCAGTTACCTAGAGATGGCATCCGTGTGTTTCATCCTTTCACTGTTTGTATCGCATCCATTTCTAGGCATGGTTGACCTATCATTAAGACCCTAGCAAATTCATGGTCCATTTTGATCAATTTCACGGTCATAGGATTTAAAAACTTTTAAATTTCTTTATTTCAGCTATTTAAATCTGAAATTTCATGATGATATAATTGTAGGGGTCCCACCCAAAAAGGAGTTGGGGGGGCACAAGGTTATTGTGGGGCGGGGTGCAGTACTGCTACCCTTCCTTCTGTGCTACTGCTAGTCATGGCACTGCTTTCAGAGCTGGGCAGCTGGAAAGCAGCGGCTGCTAGTCAGGAGCCCAGCTCTGAAGGCAGAGCCGCTGCCAGAAGCAGCACAGAAGTAAGGATGGCATGGTATGGTATTGCCACACTTACTTCTGCGCTGCTGCCTGCAGAGCTGGGCCCTCAGTCAGCAGCCACCACTCTCCGGTTGCCCAGCTCTGAAGGCAGCAGCGCAGAACTAAGGGTGGTGTGGTATAGTTTTGTCACCATTACTTCTGCGCCGCTGCTGGTGGGGATCTGCCTTCAGAACTGGGTGCCCGGCCAACAGCCCCCACTCTCCAACTGCCCAGCACTGAAGGCAGTGCAGAAGTAAGGGTGGTAATATTGCAACCCCCTTAAAATAAACTTGTGATCCCGCTGCAACTCCCTTTTTGGTCTCCCTTGTGAAGTCTGTATAGTATAAGGTAAAAGCACAAAAAAGACCCGATTTCACAAGGATAGATCAGATTTCGCAGTCCATGATGAGTTGTTCATGGCTGTGCCTTTGTAGGGCCCTACCTATCATTCAAATCAGTGGGACACTTTCCATTGATGGAAGTTGAGTCAGGCCCTTAAGCCACAATTGCTCCCTCAATACATGGATCCAAAATCTTTGGAGTAGGAATTTATCTAACTAGAATGAATCTAATTCTGCTCAGGTTATACTTTTGCAACCCACTCAGTGTATTGAATACAATGGCACAGCAAAGGTATAACTGAGAGCAGAATTCGGCCTTATGTATTTTGTAAAGGGACATGCATTCCTATGACATTTTATAAGTCACATAACATAATAAATTACTAAATAATAAAATATAAATACACTTAATTCCAATAAAAGCAGCAAAGAGTCCTGTGGCACCTTATAGACTAACAGACATATTGGAGCATGAGCTTTCATGGGTGAATACCCACTTCATCGGATGCATGTATTCACCCATGAAAGCTCATGCTCCAATACGTCTGTTAGTCTATAAGGTGCCACAGGACTCTTTGCTGCTTTTACAGATCCAGAATAACACGGCTACCCCTCTGATACTTAATTCCAATAAATATCTTAAGTATATATATTGCTCAGTGAATGAATTCATTAGTATTTAATTACCAGCATCACTAAATACTTGCAGAATGGACATGTTCTTTCACTACTGTTAATCATTTTAAGCACTAATTTCATGCAGTTTATTAACACTAATTTTATGAGGGATTTTAAGTTCACGTTCTATAAAAATGGTCCTGCCTAAAACTGGAGCCTTCTTTCATTACTGGTAATTTTAAAATATGTTCCCAAAACCACATCAGGCCATCACAGTATTTTGCCGTACATCATAAGCCACTGCAATTTAAATCAGAATTTATCATTACACAGTACAGGATGTAAAACAGAAAATCCAGGGAAACAGAGTCCTAAAGAACATTTTCTTCCTTTTCTCAGACACCTTCTGTTAGCTTTGAAAAGGCTCAAATTAGAAGTTCGCTACAAATAAATCCTATTTAATAAATGCTGACTGCACTTGGAAAAGCCTTTTCTTTTGCATTGTTATGCCACCCTCTGTTCAACAATTCAGCAATACCAACTATTTCCTAGAAGCAGCTCTTCGCTTTAGCCATAGGATTGATTGTGTAGTAGGAACAATGATTTAGGAGCTTTAATAAAGTATTTTGGGTTTTAACAACTAGACTAGAGAGAGTGTGTTGCAAGATTTATCTCCTCATCTTGTGCAAGAACCAACTGAAAACAAATTGAAAGGTCAGGAGTCATGGTGGGTGGAGTTGAAATGCATGGCCCCTCCAAGACAGGCATTCATGTTAATAGCACAAATATTTTTTAGTTGCTTTCCTTAAAGCAATCCTGTAATGCTGTGATATCCATATCACGTACATTTAGGAATGATAGATGACAAATACATAGTAGTAAGTATAATCCTTTTGGATAACTGATACATCAGTGGGAGGGTAAATCATCCACACTGCAGGACTTTCTACTTCTTGACAATCGAATTTCCCAAAAAAATCAATACACACTTGGTGAAGAAAGAATTTAGGTTTTGCAGAAAAGTATGACAGACTAATTTTCCCTTGAAAAGAAAGTATCGTAAGAGGTAGTCTAGTCTCTAATATTATCACTAGTTGTTGCAACCATTATTTTTATTGACAAGAATTCTATGGGAAAAGAGCAACTGAATGCTCTTAGCCCCCTGACAGATTCAGAAATGTTGTCTACATCTACAAAAGAAATCATTTTTTCAGCGTGCATGTGTGTGTGTTGCAGACAGGTCAGTATGTTACTGTATGAATTTAACTTGTTACTGTATGAAAATGTGAAGACTGTATCATTCTTCATGATAGTGCTTAATTTACTTTTAACTGGTACCATTTCTGAGATGGAAATGCTGCTATCCAAACTTCTAGCAAAAATATTGTAAATACTATATCACGAGTGGCCCATGAACATACAGTGGATAATCAGAGTAATGAAATTCACATGCCCTGTATTTTACATATGATACCCATGTGATGCTCTGTACCTCAAAGCAGCATCCTGGAACCCACATACTCACCACTGTCATATAATTATTATATGCTTTGTAATGATGCCTTGTGAAATATCATTTAAAAAGTCTTGATCTGTTAAACATTAATATCCTATTGGATTGTATGTGCTATCATTGTATGTGAAGCTATGAAATTTTGCTATGTGTGTGTTACTGAAATGTGTTGTGAGGTTGAGAACACCACAATCAGTCTTTCAGGTAAAACACTGGAGTAGCCAGACATGCTGATGACCCACTAAAGGGAATCCACATTCCCAACAGCCATCCCAGAAGACTTCTCAGAGAGAGTACATAGACAATGGAGAATGCTTGTGCAATGGGGGAGGACCCCAATGTCAGAAGCATAGATCTTTCCAGCAAGCTGGAAGAAACTATAAAAGAGAGGAAGTTACATCATGACTGGGCCTCGCTCCCCCCCCACAACTCAACACCGGGAAGAAATGTCTGGAGGACAAAGACTTTGAACTGGGCAGTGCGGTCCCAAGCTGCAAAAGAGTCCTAGCCTGTATATTGAGGAACTATACCATCTGTCAGGGTAAGACACTGCTTGATGCAAATCCTCTTTAGTTTATAGACCCCCAGACTGCAAATTTATTTTTGTTTCTTAGGTAACCAAAAGTTACCAAAAGTTGAGATGTTTAGTGGTTTTCTTGTATGGGTTTTTGTTGCTGTTAAATATAGCTAATTTTTTAAACAAAATGTCTTTTTGAAACAAAAAGTCAAGATTTTGTTTCAAAAAAGTTGAAAGCAAAAGTTTTGGCTTTAAGAATCTGTTTTTCTTTATTTTTATTTGGCTGAAACTATTTGCCAAAGTCAACCCAAATTCACAAATAGTTTTGTTCACCCAAAAAAATGCATTTTTCAGCAAATAAACTAGTCATCCCCAAAATTTATCCAGCTCCAACTCTACTGTCATTCACCCACCTCTTCCCCAAGAACGTAGTATAAGGAATGACGTTGCAGCATTCTAGAAGCTTTAACAAATCTAGGTTCTGATCTACCAAGGGACTTATGGGTGAGAAAGTAAGTTCTATTAAACACTTCACACTACGTGTGTAAAGTTTGGCAACAAAACTTTTATTGTAGCATCTCCTCCATTGGGAGCTGTGGTAATTATTGCCTAAAACATTTTTAGGAAATTGGTAAGCATAAAAAATGCACCATTCCTTCTTTGTCGCTGTCCTCTAAAATCTGCATGAACAGTGTTTTGGGTAGTGTATTATATAATTACCCTAGTAAACTAAGCACAGAGAGTACAGCAATAAGCACCAAATACATACTATCTGAGAAAAACCTTGAGTTGGCATACACAAGATTTTCTATGTTATTTCATTGAAAATAACCCCTTTGACTGGAGAGATTTGTCATTCATGTGCAGCATTAAAATTGTCAAGTTTGTAGGCAACAAATATATTACATTTTGCTTATCTATTTGACCCTTATTGTACCTAATTTTCTGTAAACACAGTTAGATGTGAAGTTTAATAATTGTATAGGCAATTCTGATTAATTAAAAAAGACACAATCAGTGTTTTAGTATATCTAATAACTTTAAAAATTAATTTAATTGTTCAGCAAATTTAGGCTTTGCATATCAAGTATCTAAATCTAATCCAAATATTAATTGAATGTATATCAAATGTCTTTCTCTTAAAGACGTGATGTTGCCAGTTATTTAGTTCTTCAAGTACAATAAGCCTATTTAAAAAGTTTCTAATTGGTTGAAAAAAATTTCAGGCTCTTCAGTATTCTCCATTATCTATAAAGGAAATTGCTCTCAAATCAGTACAGTCTATCAGATCAGAAAATCTATTTTAATTGTACCCGCAGTATCTGTTTTTGCCATCATTAAGCTGGGAAAACTTCCATGTAGTTAATGGTAGTATTATCTCTGAAAAGAAGGTAGGGTGGTCAGTGGATAGATCAGGTAATGAGAATCAAGAGGATAGTGTCCATTTTTGGACAGTCCACAGATGTCAGTCCTCAGGTCTGCAACTTATGGACTGATGAAAAAAGATGTCCTAAAATGAACACTGTACTGAAGACCTGGGTTACATTCTTGGGTCTGCAACTGATATATTCTATGACTTTGGATAAGCCACTTAAAGACAAATTTTCAGTGTTTATTTGGGGGCACGAGAAGGATGAGCATGCATGGTGTGGCTAGGAGTGTGTAGACCCTACATCTATAAAAATATAGGTGTCACAGGTGGGGCTGCTTTGTAGAGGTCCCCCACACCAGGGCCTTCACTGGTCTAGGTTGTTCACCCTGGCCAGCTCAATCTGCTGACATAATGTATGGGGCTGGTGGCCTAAGTAGATATGGAAACTCCTTGAACCTCCTAATCTGCTACTGCCTTTGTGGGGCTTATACAAATTATGTTCTGAACTTCAGCAGCTAAGAATATGTTTCCCTTGCCATCACTGTGCATAAAGACCTTTTGACATTTCGGAATCGAGCAAAGCCCAGCAAATCTGATGTAGACACATTCAGGCTGGTCATGAATCAGGCAAATGTAAGTCACAAGGCCCAGGAGGAGCTGGTGTTTAAACAGTTTTGCTAGTCATCACATTCTGCTGTAGTTTGTCTTGACTTTTAGGCTCCACCTTCAGAGCAGAGTTAATTCACACTGTAACACACAACAGTAACTCTGTTACTCCAGTGTTGCCCCAACTTCACTCCTGTCCATGCACAAAACCCTCTCACCCAGGTTCAGTGGTGCTTTAAACATGGCTTATCTGGGAGTATAGGATAGAGGTTGGGTGCTATTTTCACTTGGATAGTAAACTGTCCAGTCTGTAAGTTGGGCACAGGCTAAATCATTTCCCATAATTCCCTCTATGTGCCCAGAAGGACAGACAAGTTGTCCGACAATTCAGTAGTAAAGAATTATGGGATGTCTTAGCTTATTGCAGCACAAAGAACCATAGGATAGGCTATCCAGAACCTCCAGAAGTCCTAGTGACAGACACACGGATGAGTGCAGCACCAGTGAGAATACAGTAACTCAAGTGTGGCTTTGCGGTGTTGCTTCTTACACTTGAGTTAGGCTAATGCAGGAGCTCAGACCTGGGGGGCCAATCTCCTGACTTAACTCTGTGGTGAAGGCTTACCCTTGGAGGGAAATTTTCTGATGTCCTTCATATGTTAATAACCTATTAGTGTGTGCTAATGTAATAGCAGTGTGGGGTGCAGATCTGGGCAACAGGCCAGTGTTGACTAAATTGGGTAGCCATGCTCATGTACATTCTTAAGCAAAGTATTCACCCTTCTGCGTTCACCTTCCTCAGTCCTTGCATTGTGAATGGAGCCTGCATACAAGCAAGGGCCTGGATGCCTAGCAACTCTGTGACAGAAGCCACCCTTAAAGGGGAAAATGATCTGGTTTGCAAAAAACATGTAAAAAGATCGTTGTGTAGCTATGCATCACAGTTCCAGGGAACCTTGCAGCACCATCTGCTTTTCAACAAATGCCACTAGTTTCTGTCATGAGTGAGAGCTCTGATTTGAATTAATTATCAGTTAGTGTAGGCACATTTTAATAATATAAAAAAACCTGATGGCAACACACTGTAGAAAGTATGCAAAGAGGTCTCCTAAAACCACAAAAATGTCAGTTTATGTCTTCATTAAAATAAAAGTTCCCATGTGAAGATTATTTGGCTTGGGAAAAGAAAATAGATGAAAAATGTTATGTAAGAAAACAGACAAGTATAGAACCTTGTATATAGAGTATGTAGGGAAGTCATTGTCCATTTTAATAAATCTAGTTCACTGGGATGACATGAAACTTAATTAATTTTTCTAAATAAGTTTGAGGTCTTTAGTTAAAAGGTGTTATATAAATGCAAATTATTATTATTATTTATTATTTCTAGTATTTGTAATGAACATTTCCAAAATTAAATGAGTTACTTTAAAAGTAGAGTCAATGACAAAGAAGTATTTAAATAAAGGGATGCACCACCAATCTGTTCATATAGAATCTTTTTTCTGCCAATAATCACTAGAAAAATATCACTTCATCAAAGTTTTGCAGTGAATCTGACGAAGAAACAATAAAATCTTCCAACTTACAGTACAGTGGCAGTACTCACCAGTTAAGGGAAAGCATTTACAGAAACTTTAAATATCCATGTCACCCAAGCTCTAAGAAAGAAAAGAGGAATAGACTTTCCACAAACTTGCAGTGCTGACAAGCTTCTCAGTGTCATTTCAAAAAAGAGGTATCCTTTCAAAAAACTGTCTTCTTGCCAAGTGGATGAGTTGGCACAGGGAGACGTTACCCAATCAATTTTTTGCTTCACCTGCTCCACCCTTTTAGCAGACAGGCTGGAGCCTACAGCTGGGACTGCTTGGGGTTTAATCAACCCTACAGTTGGGCTATATAAACAGAAAGAGGAAGCTAAGCGGGAGGGAAGTAAAAGGTATGTGGGCTGTAATGTTGGTGGTTTTGTCAGGCTCTAGGAGACTAGCCTAATCAGAGGTTTTATTTGGGGATTTTAAGTTTGGGAGTTGAACTAAGGTTCTGAGTTGAAGACCTTATGAGATCTTCATTTGAATTCTCCTATCCTGAAGCCTTGTTAAAGGACATGCTATTTTGTTAGCACGTGTTTGCTTCTCCTTCCCTAGGCTGCTGAAGTGAACTTGTTGCTCCCAAGCAGGGGGAATTAATGCAGGACACGCCCACAGTACCCCTGCTGGGCTGCAAGAGGTGCGGAGGGACCTCTGACATCTTTATATCTGCATAAAAGCAAATTTAAGATTAAAATGTATCTACTATGGAGGTGATATTGAAGCTGTTATAATGTTGCTATCCTAGCTCTTTAACTGTCAAATCCACTGTCTGTCACAATGAAGCAGTGCCTGGGAATGCCATATTATTTGTTCATAAAGAGTTGGATCCATCTCCCATGAAAAGTCAATGGGAGTCATGGCATCAACTTCCACGGGAGCAGGAGCAAGCCAAAAGTCTGCTAGGTGCTTTTCCAGGTGTTAATAACATGTTCACTTCGCTCACATATTTTTAGAATCTTAGATTGGCCAGTATTATAATTCATTTGAATTCTAGATTATGTCTAAGATTTTTACTTTAGCCAAAGATGTGCTATGTACTACATAGGTATGTAAGAATTCAGGTGCCTGGCCAAAATTGCTCCTAGTGTAAGTGGATGAAAGTACAGAAAAGGGAAAGGGTTGTAACCCAAGATTTACTCTTTTATAGGTTGAATGAGGATCTGCAGCAGCGGATGTATCATGAGTTGAATTGCCTCTATGAGAAGAAAATGAAGAAAGACCATGAGGGAACAAAGTGCTGGAAACAGACTCAAGCTCTCCTATTCAACGCAACAGAGAAAAGGCAGGTGCAATGCTGAAACTTTTTTACTCTATGTTATACGAACAGTATTTCATCTGTAGAGTAACATCTTAGGCAATATCCAAAATTCAAATAATTTGTAATACTAGCAACTCTGAGAATCTAACTAAAAATTGAGTGGCATGAAAAAACAATTTTACTTCTGTGACTTTACTGAGACACAGGGTTGCCAAAATTTTAATTAATTTTAAACTTTGGATTAACTTAACATTAGAATTATCTTGCAAGGAAAGGTATGGCCATAGAATATTAGTTTACCATGATGAGAAGAACTAAGGAAGAAGAAAGAGATGGAGTTTAGAGGGATGAAGAGAGGACAGATGTGCATAGTATGGGTGTCCTTAAGATGAGACGTCCTACTAAAGTTTCTTTGAAGGAAAGTCCTAAATTATCTATTCCTTTAAACAACTATGGCATAATTACATCAAAATATGAATCATTCTATCTAAAAGTCTACTATTAAAGTATTCTCTAGATATTTTAGAGGATAAACTTTCAAGAGATGCTACTAATCGTAGAATCAGTGTCAAGGAATATATAGATCTATCCTGCACAGCTTATTCTGTCATGTCAAAAATTTAGATGAAGCACGAACCAGATACGTGAGGGGTAATGATGACAGAGGTGATTTCTGCTCTCTCTTTTGAGGGGTTGCCTTTTGTCAAGGACTTTTGGATCCTTGATTATACCTGCAGTCCCAGGTAGTAACAGTGGCCAGTAGGTGTTTTGTTTTTAATTATCATCTGTGTCTGCTGTGGAGGTTGCAGTTTTTCTTCCTTGGTGCAGCCATCCTCACAGTTATTCATGTCTGGGACTTTCAGATTGAATATTATATACACTCTGCCCTGAAGACAACTCATGGACTTCAGCTTGTGCTGCTCACTTAACAGTGTCAGCCATGTATAGAATATTTTATTTATTCTCCCCAGACTATAACAACTTTTTCAACTTACTTCTGCGTGTGATTCAAGGTGAAGACTTTTGATCTATAGGTCCTGGAGGTGGCCCCTCTCTCTACACTATTTTAGTGGTTGAGAGCAGTTAGGATATGTCTGCTGACAGTCCCCAGAGTTGATCTAGAAATATTAGAGATAAAGTATTCTTCGAAATTGTCCCTCTACTCCAGAGTATGCTCACCTTGTTGATAAACCAAAGCCAAATTCTGGAGCATGGTGAAAAGTCCAACTTTTCTTTCAGACTTTCATTTAATTTTTCTGAGGTTGAAGGTACATTGAGATGAGTTGAGCTTTCTGAGGAGTGAGGGATTCCTGTAATTCATATTAAACAATGCATTATTTTGTTAGGTCTTAAACTTAAATTAACTAGAACATAAATGGCTGCAGTTTCATATTCTCAGAATAAATAGAAGATTTAAGAAAGATGCCTCTAATGAAAACTTTCTAAAGAATCCTACACTTTACAGTGAACTTTAAAACTTCAGTGTGTCCCATAACGAGTGTTTGATATCAATAAAAATGTTTGGTTTGGACTGAACTGCCAGGAAAAATGTTTGTTTTTATGTTGGGAAGGCAATCTTCTCCCTTTTTTTATTTTTGCCTTTGTGTTCTAATTTAGAGTAGTAGTAATTATATATCACTGACAGTAATTATGGGTGAAAACTGGATGAATAGATAAATACTGAAATATCTTCTCTACATCTTGGATGTTCAAGATATTGGAATTATCTCTGTTCTGCCAGCAGGGTATATTTTATTATTACAACACTTTAACAAGATGTCTGACTTTTTTTTTACATGTGACTCCAGACATAAAATCTGACAAATTGGAGAACACTAGAAAACCAAACCTAGCAGACTAGAATATGGAACTGTCAAAAACAAAACTTGTGGCTTCAATAAATAGGATAATATATCTAAGCTTTGCAGTATTTTCAATAAAAAGTGTAATTTGCTCTCTGCTGAATATAGAACTAACTGACATAGACCAAATAACGTCAGTATCCTTGGGCTGCCAAGAGGTGTAGAGGGAGATAATCTGTTTTTTGGACTGCCAGATCTAAAAAATACCTCATCTCAATGTCATAAACTACTCTTTATGCAGCAAAAGAGCCCTACAATTTTCAGAGGAGGAAAAAATAGACAGGAAAATAGTGGAAGCAAGAGCACTAGTTTACATAGAATGATGTAAAGAACAAAGAAGATGGACATTTGGGGTGATGCAAAAGCAAAGAGAGTTGTACTTCAAAGGGAGGCGGATTGTTTTATGACTATATCCATGCCTCTCTACACAATTGAAGCAGAGAGTTTGATTCCTATCTAGCACAGTCTTTATGGAAAAGAATAAGAAGTGTTAAATTATATTCCCCTACACCCATGTTATTTGTGCATGAACTGAGAGAGATTTTAGATCATAGCCCAGATTAAGAGCCAGTGGTACAAAGGAGCTACAAAGCTTCCCTGAGCTGAGGAATCCTCAGCTGGCTCTAAACCACCCTCTTCTGGACACTCCACTCCTGTATGAGGGATGCACCAGTGGGATTGAGGTTGCAAACCAGTATAATGTATAGCAGCAGTGAGGTTGCTCTACACCAGGGTCTAAGAGAAGAGGTAGCTTACAACTATCTTTTTCTGCCCTCTCTGCCCCAATCCTTTGCCAAATGTGCTGAGTGATCACAGCATTATGTTGGGGGGTTTTTCTGGAATCCCACAGTCCCCCCCACACACATTGTTATATTGCTGTATGACTAGTTGAATATACTTAACTTTCTTAATTTCTAAACTGTGCCCTCAGACAGAGCATCCATTTTATATCTCTATAAAAAGAACAGGAGTACTTGTGGCACCTTAGAGACTAACAAATTTATTTCAACATAAGCTTTCATGGGCTACAGTGCACTTTACTGGATGCATAGAATGGAACATATAGTGAGAAGATATATATACACATACCCAGCACATGAAAAGGTGGGAATTGTCTTACCAACTCTGAGAAGCTAATTAAGAGAAACTTTTGTAGTGATAATCAAGATAGCCCATTACGAATGGTTTGACAAGAGGTGTGACAATACTTAACATGGGGAAATAGATTCAATGTGTGTAATGGCTCAGCCATTCCCAGTATCTATTCAAGCCTAAGTTGATAGTGTCTAATTTGCATATTAATTCAAGTTCAGCATTTTCTTGTTGGAGTCTGTTTTTGAAGCTTTTCTGTTGCAAAATTGCCACCTTTGGGTCTGTTACTGAATGGCCAGAGAGGTTGAAGTGGTGTCCTGCTGGTTTTTGAATGTTATGATTCCAGATGTCAGATTTGTGTCCATTTATTCTTTTGCGTAGAGACCATCCAGTTTGGCCAATGTACATGACAGAGGGGCATTGCTGGCATATGATGGCATATATCACAGGCCTGAATAAGCAATCAATACTGTTTACATAATATATTGATCTATATAAATATATAGATAAGATTAGATATGAAGATATAATTCAACTTTGGATAGTAGAATGTAAACTTTAAGTATTTTTACTTTTTCAACACTGAATCAATTAAAAAAATAAGTTGGATTAAGAGGGACACACATAGGGAGGGGTCTCAGTGCAGTTCAAAGCTTAACAGAATGGATCAAAGGGATGGATCAAACAGAATCACAATTTTAAGGGATGGCATATGTTGGGGGCAAATTAATTATAGGGCAATAACTCTGTCTAGAATCTGCTGGCACCTGACTGTAGCTGTCCATGCTCACTGCCCATTCTTCAGGCTCATGGGCTGTGCCTGCATAACAGGAGAGGCAGCTTAGAATGGTATGGCTGGAGAGTGTATTCTGCCTTCCTATATAGTCATGGCAACAGCAGTGGCTGAAAAACTGAGAGGAGTGGTGCTGAGCAAGCTGCAGGTGACCCCACTCCTCAAGCATCCAAACCAATGGCAGTCTCTCAGCCTTACAAGAGTGTAGAGTGTGTGTAATTTGAATGAGAAGGAGGGGAGGGCAGGCATGTGTGCATGTCTGAAGGAAAGTTATCAGATGTAAGCTGGGATTTTCACTTCCCTTGAATATCTTATTGACAATAAAGATAAATACTGACCATAGCTTAACATTTCTCAGCAGAAGAATTAAGGAATCAGGGACTCTTGAAATTGGCACTTTTTAAATCCTGCCAGACATCCTTCTGTCTGGATTCCCAAATACACACAATATCCCCTCACAGTGCATAAAAATTGATGCCCCTAAACTCATCTACTTTGTCTATGAGATTCCTGATTTGAACCCCTCTGCTCACTCCACTTCCATCACATTTATCTTCAAAAATCTATATAACTCTGTCCCTCCCTTGTTTAACTTCGTATTGCCCCCATCCCCTCAGCTCTGCCAGTGCTCCCAGCCTTATCTGCCCTTTGTAAGTTTCTCACAATAATCCCTGTGCCTTCTTCCACGTGGTGTAACATCTCTGACCTCATCAGAAATGGCCCTTTCTTGTCTACATTTAAGTCCCTTTCAACAGTCTAACTTCCACCATGATGCTTAAAGTGAGTCATATTTACTTGCATATAATTTGCCTATGGTTGTGTCAATTCTCTTTCTTGTCTACTTATCTGTCCTTAGCTTGTGAGCTTGTTGGATCAGGACCCATTCTTCTTGAGTGTTTGGAATGCACCACACACACAGTGGATGCCTCTGTAAAATAACAACAGTAATGATAATTAGAAAAACACAAGTTGACACATGCATTAGGTACGCTTCCTCTGAGAATAGGTGAGACAATTTATTTTTGTGTTCTACTTTCTATACCTTGAAAGCTTTAAAATTCATGCTGCGTGGTTGTCTTTAACTGGATCTGAATAACTTTCTTTCATTTCCTCTAGGCTATTTAACGTTAGGCTATTTAATGTTAAAACTTTTACCTGTTGTTGTGCTTCCCTGCAGAAACTGTGTAATTCCACTGGTTCACAGAGGTTAGGTTCCAAATAACTCAGTAGTGCTCTGAAAGAACATATCAAATTTCTACCAGGCATTTTTCACATTCTGGTGGTATTGTTTGTTTTTGTTTATTATATTATTACATTATTTACTAAGACCTTGATTCTGCAAAGCGCTTGAATGTGTGTCTAACTCTAAACACACCAGTAGTTTCAGTGACTCCAATAGAACTACGCATGTGCTTGAAGTTAAGGACATGCTTAGGTACTTCACTGCATTGGGTCCAAAGTGTTCAGCAATTTGCCGGACTGAGTCCTTAAATCACAGAATTTAATTTCTTCATTGTTGTCCAGAGCCTATTTCTCCTGATGGAGACCTGGTATTTCATGTTTCTTTGCTGCCACAAACAATACAATTTAGCATAATTAATCCCTGAACCTGTAAACATTTATGCACATACTTAAATTTACTCCCAAGCATAGTCTTCTCTTACTTCAGTGGCACTACTCATATGGGTAAAACTACTCCCTTGTGAGAGTGTTAGAGGACTGGGGTCTAATTTGAAATAAGACTGAACAAACCATTTTCAGTTAGACTGATAAAGTTTGTTTTGTGTTAGTCATTATTACACCTGTGCCTTCAGCCTCACTAACAAGTAGGTTTTTTCAGATATTCAGACACGCAGAAGAATTTGGCACAGAGTAAACAAGTCCAAATGTACATGATGATGTCATTGGTCTAAAATGTACCATGTCTGGCACAACTGTACTGGGAGGGCCCACTCATGATCTCTGATACTTGGATAACTGTAATAACCGTAAGCCACCATTATATAACTCTATTCATTCTGAAGGATCATACAGCTGGCTCCCGCTCCTGTTGAAGGCAGTGAGAGCAAGAGCAGGCCCACAACATGTTTTACAGACCTATATTTATAAATACACAGCCTCGTTGTGAAACAGTTCAGATTGCTGCACCCATCACATGCTTATGTACCTGACACAAAACCAAAGCAATGAAATATCAACTTACTAGCAGTAAATTCCCTCTGCTTCTTACACACAGGCATACAGCCTTACTGCAACTACCATACATTGGACCACACATCACAGCTTTACCCCTGTCTTCTAGCAATGCCATCTTTCCATCATCCCCTTTACAAAATTACCCTGTTCTGCTTCTCTCCTTTACCACACTATCCTCCTCCCCCAAAATTATCAGTAGTTGACACTGGGCTACCCGGACACATTGTTTCACAGACCCTCTACCAAAAGCCTCTTCTCAGTAGTGCACTTAGTAGGAAAACTAGTGGGTTTGGTGGAAACTCATAGCTTGTTCTGTTCCCCATTGATTATATAATTTCTGCCAGAGTACTTAACTAAATGGAGACCATTTCCACCATTCCGAATCTGAGTGATATGTTGTGACATTGACACAGTTTTATAGTAGATTTCTCTTAATATGGTGGATGCAGGTACTCTTTTTCCAAGTCTATGACCAGAGCTCCCACTGAAATGTCTCATTCTGGTATATCTGCCAGAGTTTCATAAATTTACTTTTTTTTTTAGTTTACTCCAACTGAAATTAATATAAGTACTTGAAATCTGACTTGTTCTAGAACTGCATGTATGTTAGTGATTCAAAGACTGAGGAGCATACTGCCAAACCTTCAAATAACAGGGGAAAAGTAAAGATTGCAAATCACATTTCCTTTGTGTCTCATCAAATTGCAAACAGCTATAACCTCTGAAGTTATTCAGCAGGGAAGCCCTTACTAGTTTTGATGGGGATCAGAGAGAGAGAGGGAAATATGGTAAGCCCCATCTTGTGTCCCAGATGTTAACGGAGAAGACAAGCAAAGGATGCTTATAGAATTGTTAAAGCTTGTGAAAAATACATCCAGACACATTTGTTCTCTCTGCATACAATGTTTACCCAATGTGGATGTGTGTGTATTTGATAACCATAGGTGAAACAGATATATGTTGCCAATAACATTTTCTGATAAATGCCTGTGTAAGCTTGCCATCTGTCATTAGTTCTTGGTGGTTTTCTTAACTATAGAGATGTATTCATTTTGATTGAAAATGCTTCATAAATTTGCTGAAGGACAAGAATGGAGTGAGTTAAGAATAAACAGCTAATCCCATCCACCTCATATCTGTCTCCCACCTAAACCTGGAGTGGGAGCAGCAGTTGGGGGACCCTCCTTCCTATCCCATCTGTAAACTCCCATGGGAAGCATTCCCATCTGGTGGATTTCTGGTGCTACAGCAGACTGCCTCCTGTTGCAGATGGTCTGCTCTTCATGGTATCAGGCTGCATGTGATAATGTCACTGACATTTTCATATGCAACTTGTGACCACAGAGTTGAAGGACCAGGCATGGGAGTATAGTGCCTGGTGGTGAATCTGGCCCTGGGTATCTATATTCTCTGTTCATGTCTTATACCAGAATATTTTCATTATTCCGTCCAATGCTTTACTTCACTAATTATGCTTTGTCCTTTCCAGACAAAGCAAAGGTTTGAAGAAGAAACCAAAATGGAAATGAGAACAGGCAGAAATTTAAACTGATCAGTTGTTGTGGTTCTGTTGCACATAACACAAATGAGAAATGTAGCAGGCCGTGTCATAAACAGATAGCTAAGGGTTAATGTTTCTTTTACCTGTAAAGGGTTAACAAAGGGAACCAAACACCTGACAAGAGGACCAATCAGGAAACCGGATTTTTCAAAGCTCAGGGGAGGGAATGTTTGTTTGTCTTTTGTCTGTCTCTCGGCTATGAGAGGCTTTTCTATCTTCAAGCTTCTAATCTTCAGTTTCAAAGTTGTAAGTACAAAGGTAGCAAAACAATAGGCTTTATAGTTTTGTATTTACATGTGTGGAGTTTGCTGAATGTTTTAAATTGTATCTCTTTTTGAATAAGTCTGTTTATTCATATTTTCTTTTAAGTAATAGCCGTCGTGATTTTCAACTTAATGCAGAGATCATATGTTCGTGTGTTTTTTTCTTTCTTTTATATAAAGCTTCTTTTTAAGACTTGTTTGAGTTTTTCTCTCTGGGTAGGCTAAGAAACGAAGGGAAGGGAATTCTCTTTGTGTTAGATCTACAGAGGGTAAAGCTCTGCAACACCAGGGAATTTGTGGAGGGAGAGATAGATCATTTCTGGTTTCCTTGTATTGGGTTGTCCTTGTGAATACAGGAGACATGCTTCTGGTATTAGAAAGAGATGCATCAGTAACTCTCAGGTTAGCCCAGAGAGGAAAGTCTGGGTGGAGAGAGAGGGAAGAAGTGAGTGTATTTCCCTTTGTTTTGAGAACCAAGGAGCTTTGGGTCTTGGGTTCCCCAGGGAAGAGTTTGGGGAGACCAGAGGGAGCCAAAACCCTGGAATTTTTGGCTGGTGGCAGCGAGATCAAATCTGAGCTGGTAATTAAGCTTAGAGGGGTTCATGCTAACTTCTCAGGTTATGAACGCTAAGGTTCAAATCTGAGTAGGAAGTTATGATAGGCCGTTCCTGGCTAATTTACATTAGTTTTATAGCAAACTGTGCAAGCAAACTTACAACAGCTTGTTTTATTGTCACTTCGTATTAGCCCATTTAGCCTTCAGAGATTACTGAATGACTGTCTTGTGTTGTCCCGCCACATCTAGTGTGATATGGGCTATGTCTATTTTTGTGCACTTCCCAGGGCATTTGTCCATGTACTCCTGCTACTGCTCATCCGCACTCACCCTTTTTGGTATGCAATGGTAGAATTGCCATTTCAGGGACAGTACCCCAGAGTCCTGTATGTCACAGGAGACACTTGGGAACCTCCTTGCTGTGTGGTGGTGGAACTGTACACCACCTTCACACATTTGGCAATGGCAGCTCCCAGTTATCTTTCCCTTCTGCCCAACAGAGTTGAAGACATGGAGCAAGTTAATGATGATGTGGTTCTCCTCCTGCTACTGTTCAAGGGACAAATACTTCTGAAGTCCAATACTGGACAGAATGGGTCCAGAAAAATCTGAGATGGTGAAGACAACTGATCAAGAGGGCAAATGAAAACCCATTGTGGTCCCAAGGAACATACATGTTGAATGCCAGGATTGCAATGATATGCCCATGGGTGGACTGCCACTTCTCGGCCCAGAGGACCAGCACAGTATGGTGGGATTACATTGTCTTGGAAACCTGGGTGATTACCGGTGGATGCAGAAGTTCCAAATGAGGAAGCAGGTCTTCATGGAGTTGTGCAAGCAGCTTGCGCCAAGCTTCCAGCACCAGACAACTCTTTTTCAGAAACCCATACCAGTACAGAGTGGGTGGCTCTAGCCTTTGGGAAGCTGACAATACCTGACAGCCATTAGTCAGTTGAAAACCAGTTTGAAGTTGGGAAGTCAACTGTTCGCGTAGTGGTTGTCTAGGTTACCATGCTATCAGTACTGTAATCTACCCACAGGTGACTGCTTAAATCAAAGTCCCTGAGATTATAATGGTATTTCAGAGGATGCATTTTCCAGACTGCAGGAGCCTTCAATGGAACACACATCCCAGTATTTTGCCTGCTGCAGGGGGCCAATGACTATGTGAAATGATTAAGGTTGATATCCACTTGTTCTCCAAGGCTTAGTGGATCACAGGCATTGCTTCATGAACACCAACACTGGAGATGTGTGAAAAGTCAATGAGAGGTCAGGATGGTGTATCAGGGGGCAAGAAGAGATTTTTGTATAGTGTTTCTGTTCCCACAGTTATTTTGGGGGATCCCACATACCTGCTTCTCATGTAGCTCATGAGATCCCCAACATCGCTGGCACAAGAAAAAGGCAATTCAGCTATAGACTTCATGGCTGCAAAGTGGTAATGGAATGTGCCTTTAGATGTCTGAAAGATTGTTGGCAAGGCCTGCAGACCCATCTGGATGCCTGTGTAGCCGCACAGTTCATGTTATCATAATGTGCTATGCTTTGCACAACATACGTGAGGCTAAAAGGGAATACTTCCAGAGAGTGGTTACAGCAGAGATCCAGCTTTCAAAACCTGTACACGCTGCTGGATCCTATCCATGGGCATGTTACTTCTGTTTCCTGGCAGGCCAGGGAAATCTGTGATGCTCTTTGCTTGCACATTATGGATGAGTATGGAGCCAAAAGGTGGGTTGGGACTGTGCCTAGGGACACTATCGTGATGCTTTGGCACTGCTGGAAAATTTCAATAGAGCATTGCCAGGTACTTTGATGGATTTTGACCCCCTGCTGCTGATGCTAATGTACTAACTGAAAGCAGAAAATTGAGTGAGGGGTCTCCAGTTTAACACATTTGACCATGGTTTTTGCTATGGACAGTGTATATGCACGTTAATGCCATCAATGAGCAAAGCTTTGGTTGTATATTAACAGCTCTGATTCAGGGTGTTTTATGGGAAGCACTTAAGTATTGTCAAAGTAATTTAAAACCAGTTCTGTAAGGCTGAAGAAGGGGCTTCACACATTCCTTCTTCAGTGTTGTGAGCAAGGGTGTCAGAAAATATTATGAACAGGTGATATGCATGAGTACTACCACAGTTGCAAGTGGTGACTGTTTGGTGAGGGACAGGAATGAGGGGTCTTACCTGACACTGAAAGTTGCTTTTACCTTCAGTGTTAATTTACTTTTGATTCTTTTGTCTGTATTGTTAAATAAGTCATTAACACAGGTATAAAGATGCTTCTGTTAACTTAACTTTTGTTTTTATATTCTGACGATTTGGACAGCAATAGTTATTTCACAGCTTAGTTCATGGTCTTGTTTATTTGTTTAAAACACTGTAGGAAATTCATGGCTGGGATGGAGACATTTCTTTGGCACCACATTTACAGAAATCAGTCATGTGCTGCGAATCCTTATGATCCACCCCAAATGTGAGAAAAATATCCATTGTTTGTACTCCAAAAGCAAGGTGCACACACAAGTGAAGTGTTTAAGACATACCTTGAACACAGAGCTAAAATAGTTTGTAATAGGAACAAATGAACCAAAAAAAAGTCAAATTCCCTGAAGTGGGCAAACATTGTCTGTGAACATATCTCCTTGTCCTTCCCCTCCTCTTCTCCCCAACAAGGGCCAGAATGGCTGTGGAATATTTGGGGTATGAGGACATTTCATGTACGATGTTTGGGGCTGAACAGAGGATGGCCTAAGAAGCCTCAAAACCATTCTGCCACCAGCTATACCAATGACCTCATGAGCGTGTGGTCCTTTCCACTCTGTGGATACTCCTACTCCATGAACCATCATCGCCTCCTCCTGTCTAAAAGTCTGATCCTCCTTTGCTCTAAGGAACTCTAAGTGCTTCTGACTCCTTCAGTCAATGCCAATGAGCAGGTCCTCCAGAGTCCTTCTCTATCTGCCTCCGCAATATCTGCAGTGCTACTCTGCCCTATCAGTGGAATGGGTTCCCTATCATCATTGGACTGTCCTGGAAAGTCAAAGACAAGTCTAGCATTATATTTCATTTCTCCTGTGAAGGAGCCTAAGAAATCGCTCCCTCCCATAATACAGCTGTACTGCCAAAAAGCCACAATATTGGTACCTTTTAGCATCCCAGGAATACTACTGTTGAAGCCGCCTTCCTTCAGACTACTCTTGCTGCCCATAAGAAAGGAACTGAAGGTAACAACGGTAAGATACCTGCAATACTATTATGAAAATGTTTCTCTGTTTACAGTGTAGCAAGGAACTGCTTGGAGTGGCATTTGGTTGCTTTCAGGTGTTATATTACTAGTTGCCTATTTCTTCTTTTAAAGTTGGCCATGATTTGGAGAACATAGTAGTGTTCAAGTTACAGGAATGAAATAGAGAAGGGTCACCCCTGTACATATTGTTGAGTGGAGGGGCATGATGAACTATGAAGGTAGACCAAGCACATTTGCCCTACTGTGAAACCTGAAGAACCATCTTGAATTTCTGCTACACCAAAAATTTGCTAAATTATGCTTACCAGACTGGGAGACAATTTGAAAGGAAATTGACTGAATTCTAAGCTAGTGGATGTGGTTCCTATGGAAGAGGAGTGGAGAACCATAGAAAACATCCACCCAGCCCTTAGCTGCTTTGCTTTGCCAGAAAGTCCAGCACCTGTCCAGCAAATATCAGGGACAAGGAAACAGTCATATTGCGACTGTATTTTCTTCCCTGAACTTTTGGATTAACATTGCAAGCCAGTCACCTCTCCAATGCTAAGGGGTACAGCACTGTGTTTGTGCAACCACCAGAGTGGATGCTTCACCCACTCCCACTTTTCTTGACTTCTGCAGTGAAGCTCAGAGGACAGATACAAGGGACTGGGAATGGTGGTAAACATTTGAAATGGTCACAGGGAGAATGGATTACTCAGGCCTGGTCTACACTGGGAGAGCGGCGGCTATCTGGGTTACACAACTTCAGCTTTGTACTTGGACCTACTCACCACAGTGAAAACACTGTGGTGAATTGACTGCTGCCGCTACCCCGTCAACTCCGCCTATGCTTCTCGTGGCAGTGAAATACAGCAATCAACGGGCGAGCACTTGGGGGTCAATTTATTGTGTCTAGACTAGACACGATAGATCGACTCCCACTGGATCAATTGCTGTGTACTGATCTGACAAGTAGCATAGACATACTTCTTCTGATAACCAAATCATTCCCTTTCTCTTCCTGGACCTAGGCATGCCTGCATACAAGCATCCAACCATCCCCACCCCAATGTGGCTAGCATTTATAAGGGCAAAATGGGTGGTGGAGAGGTGTGGTGTTTAATCTTTGCCCAAGTATAATAAAATTGTTCTTCTTACACGGACCATTTCAGAACCTACCCGCACCCTCTAAGGCTGAATAGGCCTTCAGTCCTTAAACAAAACTCTTATTGGAGGGTTTGGTCTATAAAAGCTATACATGTATGCACTTATGCTTCCAAATCTACTTATTATGGGTTATGTAAACTTGTTTTAAAAAAATCAAAAACTAGACTCCCTAGATGGCTCTTTTGCTCTCTTTCTTAAAGATTTGAAATCAAATTTCATACAGTGTGAAGAATAGCATTTCAGTAGTACAGGGTTTTGTTTTGTTTTTAATTCTTTTCCCATTTCTAATAAGTGGTTTGACCCATTTCTTAACCTACTGTAATGGAAAGCTTTCCTGTAGAATGCCAAGATGAATTCCCCAAATTTCCATTCATGGGCAATTCCATTCCACATTTTGAATGTCTCAAATCAACCTTTTATCCATCCCCACCACTGTATTTTGACACATTTCTGTTAAGGTTTTGATGTATATTTTCATCTAACTACATATTTGTTAAAGGTGACCTTTTGATTTGATTGTTTGGCTGACTTCAGTGCTAATAAGCTGAAGGATGAGATGTCTAATGAATCCGCTGTATAGAAATAATGATAGATGACTTATTTGGAATTCTACAGGCATAGTACTGCCAAGCATGCTAAGAAGTCTCTGGAACTGAACCAATCTTATAGCAGGAAGTTTTATTGATTACCTGGAGACAGGGCACATTTTAATCATTTTTACAGCACTATTGCCTGAGGTACAAAAATCCATTAAACAAGGATTATAAACTTTGTTTTAAACTGGATCCTAAATTGTTTCTTGATGTACAGTCAACAGCAACTCTGTAAGATCTATCACAGTTACTAAAGCATATTAAAATCAACATGCTTAATTTTAATTGCTCATATACCTGACCCTTTGTGAGGCAGCTGTTCATAAAGCTAAATTACTTTTCTCCCGTACAGGAGTTTCATTTCACTTCATGCTGGACTTTTTTTTTTTTTCCGTCCACTAACCAGCCCCTTTCTTCACTCTCATTCAGTTTTCTCTCTTCCTGTTCCTTGGCCACAATTCCCTTATCTGTTCAACTAATTTTCTCTCCCTCTGCCTCCCATCCTCATTAGCAGATTTTGCATCCTTGCCAACAAGTCAATTTTAATAAAGCAGTGGATTATTTTAATTATTAGTTGATTTCAAGTTACAGGCCTGCAGCTCTTTTTAGAAATCTCTGTTAACCTATGCAACATTTGTGATTATACTTGCAGATTCCTAATCAGATCATAAAAGCTGCTGCCTGAATTGATGTGCATATTATGAAAAAGTACATATGTTTCAAACTTATATTTTCTGTTTAGATATATAACTTTGTGTCCCAGGCTCTGGCTTTTCCTAAGGGATATCCAAAGCAATTTTTCAGTTTAATCTCTGCTTTTGTGTCCATTTCTTCTTATGACAGTAGGAGATCCTAGGTTGGTTCATTTCACTAACATGGTGCTAGAAAAGCAATAAATATGATCCTTTCCTCCTTATGCCTGAAGTGAGTCACAGTTTAGTGATCTGAACGACCACATCTCTGAGAAACAGGAAGTCATGAATTCTATGCCTTCTGACTTCCTCTATGACCGACAGTACATTATTGAATATCTCTACTTCCCCTATTTCATCATCTGTACAATGAGCTTATGAATTCTTATCTACCATACAAGGCACCACATCTAGTGAGATGCTGATCACTTGCTAGAAAGTACTGGGTGCTCTCAATTTCCAGTGACTGTTGACAATGCTCAGTATCTTCCAGAAGCCTTTCATCAGGCCAAATGTGTTCCAGGAACTGACTAGTTACTATCTGTAATGTCTGTAGAGCATTATGGAGTGCTAAATAATATGTCCCTCAACATGTAATACATGGAGAATATAATAGAGAATAGTACATTATATCAGTACACAGTGCCTCGCACAATGGGACCTCTAGCCACTACTGCAATACACAGAAATACAAATAATTGTTATGGTATTTATTATTTGTATAGTGGTAGCATCTAAGGGCCCCAATCATGGATCCAGTCCCCTTTCTGTGAGGCTCTGTACAAAGACAGAATAAGAAGACAGTCCCTGCCCCAAAAGAACTTATGCTTTAAGTAGAAGATGAGACAATAAGTGGATGCAACAACCAGAAAAAGGAGCACAAAGTAACGACGAGACAATACTAGAAAACCTAGGCAGTGGTCACAGCACACCAGAACCCTAGCTATTGTGGAGGTTTTGGAAGGCATCACAGCAAAGGAAAGTTTTAAGGAGGCATTTGAAAGTGAAAAGGGGGGTGGCTTAGTGGATGTTTATGGAAAGCTCCTAGCATACATAGGGGGTGGCATGAGAGAACATGAAAGTGTTTGTTTGAAAATGTAACAAATGGGATTGAAGATTAGCATCATTGGCAGAAGAGAAGTAGAAGTCAACAGTTTGATAGCATATAAGATAATCATAATATAAAATTGTTAAATAAATCTATGGAATTATACAGCATTGATAAAATTCTAGATTTTATTCTGCATGATTCTATCACCATAATACCATTTTGTATTAAATTATGTGGGATTCCAAAATAATCTCTATAGATCCCTGTTGGTTTAATCCTCTTCAAATGATACAGGTTTTTTTCCATAAAGATAGTCTCCTGTGGTTTCATTTCTTACAACTTAAGTTCATACAGGGCTCATCTGTTTCCTCCTTGCATCTCATTTTTCCTGTACGTTTACTGTTTTTCCTACATATTCTCAACAGCTTTTAAAATGCATTCAAGATGATGCTCTCCATACTTTGTCCACTGCACCAATTGTATATATACTGCTGCCCTGCTGTGCTAGTGAGAAGTTTGACAGAGCCTCAAAATCTTTAAATCTCTCCATTTTTCAGTCAGCTATTTATCATTATTTACTCCTACTCTGGCTATTCTCAGAAGCCACTGAGTAATGCTGGAAACACTAGAAAAGTGCTATTAAACCATACTAAGTTCTTTCATTGGTATCCTAATACAGTAGAACCTCAGAGTTGCAAACACCTTAGGAATGGAGCTTGCTCATAAATCTGAAAAGTTTGTAACTCTGAACAAAACGTTATGGTTGTTCTTTCTAAGTTTGGAATTTTTCCAACATTTGGAAAACACCTGACTTTGCTAATGCCCAGGTTCAAAGTTATGATATAATACTGACTTACCACTCATAATCTCATTCTCACACAGGCAAAGGAAGACAAACTATAATACTGTCAGCAAGTGGACATCAGTACTATTTAAATTATTTTGCCCTTGTCTGCTCAGTTCCCTGCTGTCCAATGACTTAGTGAAGCATATAATAATCAGAATCCTAGTGAATTGGAACCTCCTGCTTCAGTTTGGCATTTTGGCAAGCAGTTGATCTTCTACAGCATCTACAGGATTTTTGCTTAGATACAGTACCTAAGAAAGTCCATAAATACTCAAGATTAAACAATGATTTAAGCAAGATGACCTTCTCTTATGGACTCTACTGTTTAATAAAAGGCTAATTGTGTTTCAGGAAGCCACAAAATGTATGACCCCCTTAATACCTACCTCCCACTGTACGTACTTACTTTGTTTTTTTCAGGCTTCTAACACAATGCTTTATATATCTTGAGACTATAAATACTATACACCCAACTCTTGTGCACCAATGTCAGTCTGGAGTGGATCAATTGAAATTGTGGAGTTAGAGCCATTTAAATGAGGTCAGAATCAGACACTATATGTTGTGTATGTGATTAGGATCTATTGAAGTAAAAAATTGTCCCACGCTTTGTTATTGCCAAATCATCCTCCATTAACTGCTCTTCTACAATCTTTGTACTGAGCAAGATGCCTTTCTGCATGTCTCATGTCATGTTTTACTCAAATACCAGGAGATAAACAAGAAACAGTTTCTACAGAGAAAATGATCATGTAAGCACTATGACTCATAGACGTGGAGTGTACCCACCAGGGGCACATTTGCTCACACCTATGTATCTCTCCTGCAGTATCATCATCCCTTCTTGGGATCTACCAGACACTTGTCCACTGGGGCTCTCTGTAGAAGGTTCCACAGTGTTTAGAGATGGAAAAAGAGACTAACACCATCCTGTGTTCAGCTCCATGTGGCAATCCAGTGAGGAGTTAATTTAACTCAGAGCCAGGATCAAGCCAGACACCAGGAGACACCATCAGAGATGCTTAAAGGAAGGACATGTCAAAATGGAAATTTCCTGCAGTCATAGCTCTACAGTGTCTCCCTTAAAATAGATCCTCCCTCCCTTCTCTGCTGTCCTCCAATCCTTTCTTTGAATTTCTGCAAGGGGACCCTCAGAATTTTCCTGCCCTTTTGTCCATCTCTCCAGGATTTGGCCTTCAGCTTTTAATTGTTGTTTTATTACACACATGAATTAACAGACAAACACCTGTTAGGGTGGTCCAGGTCAGGGGTCAGCAACCTCTGGCACACGGCTCCCCAGGGTAAGCACACTGGTGGGTTGGGCCAGTTTGTTTACCTGCTGTGTGCGCAGATTCAGCCTATCACGGTGCCCACTGGCCGCGGTTCACCACTCCAGGCCAGTGGAGGCTGCAGAAAGCGGCACGGTCCGAGGGATGTGCTGGCCCCTGGTTGTCAACCCCTGATCTAGATAATACTTAGTCCTGCCCTGAATGCAGGGGACTGAACTAGATGACCTCTCGAGGTTCCTTCCAGTCCCTCAATTCTATGATTCTATACAAAAACATGGCTGCAGATGGAGTCATATTGCTATACAGAAGAATATACAGGGCATTTGGTTATTCATTAATAGGCTTATAAACAGTTGATCTAGAGGGCTTTTTACAGTTTTAGTTACATGGGTATTTACTGAAGAACTGGTATGGACAATTCCTGAAAATAATTGATTTTCAAACTGCAGTTCTCTACCAATTAAAATTTTCCTTAGGCACTCAAAAGCTATAATTTAAAGTTGTATTAGAAATGCAAGCAACTCCTAACTTGCAACTTTAAAATTCTCAGAGCTGTTGGTTAATTTTTTTTATCAGATTAAAATTGATTTTGTTTTTAACTGTGTTCCAAACAGGAAGTTGTAGGCTGAATTTTGAAGTGGAATGACTTTCTACAGTCAAGAAATAATGGGTGAAATTTTCACTTCCCTGAAGTGCATGGGAACTTTGCCATTGAATTCAAAGAAGGCAGGATTTCACCCCACGCCCTTAAAGTGGGATTTTATTATGGAAGTGCTCTCACAATATCAACAGTAATGCAACTCCTTTATTGTGAGCTATTACTCTGGATTTTTGGATGCCAGACAGACCTACCAGAATAAGGGGGATAATTTGGGTATTACTTGTACATTTGAGAAAGATCCTATAATAAAATGAAGTAATGGGTACAGTGAGAGAGCACAACGGTAAGTAAGCATTTAAGTTGGTGTTTGTTTTAGTCACAATTCAAGTTTGTCTGTTTCTCTAGGACAATACAAGTAATACTTATTTGTGAAAGAAACACATTCTTGTGCAGACAGTCTAACTCCACTATCATTGCTTGTGGGCTCTATTAATAGAGTAACTTCGGTATCATTATGTCTACTCAATGTTTTGCCTTTACTAGCAAATATTGATCTATAGAATGGTCTGTTCAAGGGCCATAGCATCATTAATTGCTAAGTGATCTACAAAACAATTAGAGACCTCCTAGCTGTTGTATAAATAGATGAATGGAGCTGTCTACCTAACTGAATATGCTTCTATCCACAGACCCAATTGTGTTGTTCAGAAAGGTCTTCAACTTTTCACAACAACATGTCATGATCTATTCACACTTCTTTCTCAAAAGCCTTTGATGGGAGTTTTGTGTGTGTGGTCTAAAAGTAGTTTTTAAACATAGAGCATCAATCAAAAGTTTGAGCATAAGAAAAGCTCTAATTCCCATTTGCACTAAGAGGAATAAGGAAAGGCCCATATTAATGTAATTCTTCAAAAAATGAAAAGAGATTCAATTGTAGGTTGTTTAGGGCAGAGACTGTCCTTTTTTGCAAGTTACTTCAGCACCTAGTACAGTGGGGCCCCAATCCCAAACGGGACTCAGTGCTCTACTTTAATGCAAAAAATAAATAAGAAGAGCCTATGTCTACCAATGCCATCTTTCTACAATTGTAGGAAATTGATCGAGGGTTACATCAGAATATTAGTTCTTTCAATAAACCCTAAGTTACAGGGACCAAATATTGTATATAACTCTTATTTAATATACTAGTACTTCTGTTCTGGTTGTACTAATTGGCCACTGTCAGAGGCAGTATATCAGACAAGAAATAGTATAGGTTGACTCAGAACTTCCAGCCTGCTAAATACTGTTCCTGTTTACAGTGATCTTTAGATGAATACAATTTCTGCATAGTAACCCAGGACTTTGAGTAAGATCAGGATTTGGTCCATTATTCTGAATTTTCTGTGTTCAATTACAATGTTGCAATGCTGTTTTTCTTAATCGGTGGGTTCTCACTGTATGAAGAACATCAAAATATGCACTGCGTGCCAACCTTTGGTGCTCTTGGTGTTTGTGTGTGATATTTTTATTTTTCATGCCTCTACAAAGTTTGGTGATGATGTATAGGTGCTAAGATTTGACTTACTTTAGTAATTTTATTTACATACGACATCTTATTTAAGGTCTTTATTATACCATGATGTGAGTAAGGGTCTGTTAGTAAACTTCCTATGCCTGGGATTTTTTTAAGTGATTCTAACTTGGCATTTTAAATTGCTTTGAGTTGAAACAATATACAAGCTGTCAAGATGCTATTTTTTCCTCGCAAAACATTGCCTAAATGGATCATGCTTCAATTTAGCACTAGCGTAGGGAAAAAATAGCTTGTGAGTGTTTTGATATTTTTGTCACACTGTGTCTGAAAAAAGGCCTGATTTTAATCAACAAAATTTTGCAGGAAGCTGCTGCTGCTTCTGTCACAAACCTTGCCACCAGCACACAGCCCAAGCAGCTGACTTGTGAGCTGGAGAGTTCCTAGGGTACATGGGGGAGAAAGAATGCTAGCCCTACTCTGTGGAATATTAACGGAACCACTCCAGGGTTCCTTTTCCATACTTGGTTTAGCAACTGCTGTTCTTGCATATATAGAGTAACTGATAAATATGCATAGTAGCAGATTCACTGGCCATCCGTCCAAATCCCCGCTTTGAAGGAGCGGACAGGGATTCCCTGCAGTACACAGAGGATCTTTATCTATTGCAGAGGCTTCTTGAATCCCCCTCATTTGCTGTTGTGTTTTCACCTGTGAAGAAAGCAGCAGGGTTTCCCCAATAGACACAATTTTTTATTTTTAAAATGACAAATAAAACTTTAACTTTGAAAAGCAACGTCTATGCTAACAGTGTTGCTCCTATCCTTGCTTTGTTTTGAAGCATCAGTCATCTGCACAGGGATCCTTATCACAGTATTTTTACAACACAAATTCCTATTTCAGTGGAATGGTTTTGTCACAGCTTCATTGACATCACATCAAGGGTTAGATGGTGTGGTAGGTTCATAAACTATCCTTCCCCTTCTGCAAGCCAAAGTTCAAATACGCTTCAGATCACACCTAGAAATGAGTTTAGTGGTCTTGCCCCAGTCCTGTGTTTTATAACAGAAGGAAAATGTAATGACAAAAGACTAACTCTTGGCAGTTTCCCAATTTAATTTTCCATGTGTCCTGCTGAGAACATAAACACAAAGAGCCATGCTTTAAGCAGCAACTAGAGTACTCCCTAATCAGGAAGTTTCTATGTGTATTAAGCCCCCGGTGCAACACATACTAGTCCTATTTGGTAACTGTGGAGGACCAAGAACTCCATAACCATTCCACATCGTTTTTTATTTATAATAAAAGATTAAAATTTAAATTATAATCCAAGGTATACACACAAACAACAATTCAAAATAAACTTCAAATTCATTAAAACTATTTACTATATCCCCTTATTATTTGCATTTAAATAGCCCTGAGCAATATTCTAAAGATCAAGTCTTTGAGGAGGTCTAAGCAGTCTTCCAGACCATGTTCTCACTTCTGTTGAGGTTTTGTGTGGAGTTACCTGTGGGGAGAGGGGGTCTCACTTTATGACAGAGTACCTGCAGGTTGCAGATATTCTCTTCATTTAGTTGGGAAACTGAAGATGAACCTGATTTCTCCAGATAAGTCCTTTTGGAGTCTCCACTAGGTAGGATCTGGGAGTTTCTGCCAATCAGGTATGCAAATGTCTGGGAGCTCCTGAGCCAAAGTTTGTTCCCTGGTCTCAGTTCAGGTAGTGCTTTTGTTCTGTGCTGAACATTGAAGTTTTGCTGCCAAATTTTTATTTCAGCATCCCATTTGCAACATTCCTTTAAGTTGGTCCACTTAGCTTTAAGCTGTTTTGGTGCCATAGGTAAAGGAGTCGTTAGTTGTCTTTCTATCAGCAGTTCTGCTGAAGATAGTCCAAACACAAGCAGTGTTGACTGAAATGCCAGGAGTGCTTTATACGGGTCCACTTATTTTTGCAAAGTCTTTTCAAAGTCTGCACTGCTCTCTTTACCTCCCCTTTGCTCTGGAGGTAAAATGGACTTACCAGTAAAATGTTCGAAATCAAAGTCCTATGCAAAGACTAGGTATGTTTCAAAAGTAAATTGAGGTCCATTATTGATCTGAGAACTTCAAGAACTCCATGTCTTGCAAATGTTGACATTAGTTTCTCAATGATCTGTCCTGATGAAATCTGTATAAGTATAGGCAAGACCAGTGATATCAGAAAAGGGAGACCAGGGGGCCATGGCCCACCCACTTTTGAAAGTGGATGGCCCTGACCTGTCCATTTTTAAGCGGGGCTCAGCCCCCACCATCCCTCTTCCTCCCAAGACCACCCCACCCCTTCCAGGCCAGCAGCTGGAGCCTGGCCGGGGAATCCAGACAGCTGTGGGGTGCTGCACCACAGACCTAAGGGTGCCAGGCATCCAGTTTTTGACTGGAACTCCCAGTCAAAAAGTGACTGGCAGCTCCAGTTGGTACTGTCGACTGGGCTGTTAAAAGTCCGATCAACAGGGCAGTGGGGGCCTAGGGCTAAGGCAAGCTCCATGCTTGCCCTAGCTCCGTGTGACTCCAGGAAATGGCCGCCAGTTCCTGGTGACCCCATGGCACATGGACAGCCAGAGAGGCTTTGTGCACTGCCCCCGCCCTAAGTGCCAGCTCCACAGCTCCCATTGGACAGGAGCCGTGACCAATGGGAGACGTAATTGACTACAAAAATGTACGTGTCCTTTCCAGAAAAACAAATATGTAGTTACCCTCTGCCAAGGTCTATCAGAGAGCTTTGTAGAGAGTAATGGTTCTGGCAATTGGGTTTTTTTGTTTGTTCGTTTGTTTTGTATCTTGCAGCCTTCTGCAGCTAAGTCACCATACATTTTGCTATGCTCACACCCTGCACTTGTTTATACCTTGGTGTCCCTCATGGAATTTGGAGAGCATCTCTTAAGTTCTGTAGGGATAAGAATGTGCCCTCCTTTCAGAAGTAGGCCATCAGTCATGGGATGCTCATTTTGATCCTGCCAATACAGAAGGAGGTCTGTTGCAAGATGACTCTTTTGACCCTCACCTTCTTTGGTAGAGTTGAGTCTGTTTCTGCCAAGTCTCATTCTCTAGTTGTTTATCTCTAATTTGCTGAAGTCAGCTGGCAGATGCTGGAATTGCTGCCAGAACAAGGGTAATATAGACACTGACATTTTTTCTAAAGCCTTTTTCTTCTTCCATTGGTGGCTGCTTAATTGGGACTCTAGATAGTGTCTGCCAGTATGAGCACTTTGAGTGGAAAGAAAATCACAGAATCTTTAGCTGAAGTCTTTAAATCCTAGCTGGAAGGCCATTCAGTAGTGGTTTTGAACCCAACATTGCTTCTATGAGCTTGTGATCTGTTTCTCTCTTAAAATTCTAGCCAATCAGATATGCACTAGCCATAGTGACTGCTAGAGCTTCTTTTTGCACTTGAGTTTACTGCTGGAACAAATCTGTCTCCTTCTGGCTGCTTTTGTGTGAACACTGCTGCTAAATCACATGAAGATGCATCCAAGACTACTGTTGTTGGATAGTTCACCAAATATTATGTCAAAATAGAAGGAGATGTCAGTTGTTCTTTTTTGTTATTAAATGTGTTTTGTTGTGGGCCACCCCAGATCCACATATTGTGACCATGAAGGAGATCTCTTAAGGGTTTCTTTAGATTTTTTACAAGAAATAATTTGTAATGCCTGGGACTCATCTTACAGCAGAAACATCTATGTTTTTGCATAAGGCAAGTAATGTTTTCAGTTTATCTGAATATGGCTGAATTCCCTGTTTGCTAATTGTGTGTCCTACAAACTTTATCTTCTTTCCAAATTCACATTTCTGATTCAGAGTGATGCCACTTGTAGGAAACATCTCAAAACTGTATGCAATCACTCATTGTGTTCATTTTTATTTCTGCTGTATAGCAACTTATAGGGAAACCAACAAACATTCTCTTTTGGGAATGTTCTTGTGTTGCAGATGTGCCAAATGGAAGACAGTTGAAACAGTTCCTTCCACATGGAGTGATGAATGTAGTTAATGGTGTAGATTTTTTTAGCAAGGAAGATTTGGCAGAAACCTTCTGTAGCATCTAACTTTAAGAAGACCTTGGCTTCTGATAGCAGAGCTAATGACACAGCAGAAGCAGGAGTCCTTCTCTGCACATGGTTCTATTAAAATATGTAAGGTCCACGCAAATCCAGATTTTACCATTGAGCTTTGGTTCTACAACCACTCCTGCAGACCAGTCAGATACATCATCTATCTTGGAAATAATCCCCATATCTTCCAGCAAAGGTATAGGGAAGTGGCATGAGGGTGTGAGAGCATAGGGAGTCACAGATGGCACCAATTTTATTTGTTACAGCTGTCTCCTGGCTGCTTTCCTAGCCCTGTGAAGACAGGTGGATACATCTCTATAATTTACTTTTTGCCATTAACGTATTCCAGTTTCTCTACTAGGTGTAGTCCTTGTATTGCTGGCCTCCCCAGTAGAGGAGTTGTCAGTCCTTTTATTACATATATCACTTGCTGAAGAACTTTCTATCCTTTCTTCAGATTCCCAAGGAAATGGCCACAAACATTCAATACATTATAACTACCCTCACATAAATGTTATTTGGTCTTGGCAGATCTCCATCCTGGGATCAATTATAATATATGCATATATTTTGAATTGCAGTGACTGTTGCCCCATATCAATTTTAAATGTAAGGGTTCAATCATTTAGATCTATGCTTATGTTATCTGTTCTTCTGAGGATATAATCCCTAGAAGTATGGACTCATTGTTGTCTGATGGTAACATTCCTTCTTGAATTGTTTCAGATTGGTGATCTGAATGCTGCTGCAAAATTTCCCTTTTTGAGGCATCTACTACGTTCGGCATCTTTTGGGGACATTGTTGCCCTCTGCGACCTGGTGCCTTGCCACATCTTCCACAGTTTTTTCAAACTTTCTTCCTGTAAAGATTCTTTAATCTCCCTCTCACTGTGCACTGTTTGTTATGCTGTGCACTTGGTTTGACTACTCTTTTCATATTTGTGTCTATTCTCTTTACTATCTTAATATTTTCTGATTGAGTATCCCTCATGCTGCTAGCATGTAAGCCATATTGCTGTTTCTCTGTGGTTTCTTGAATTCTCACTTTTGCTATAGCTTTTGCTAGTGTATGATCTGGGTCTAATTGAAGCTGTGCTGATAAATTGGTGTCTCTTATTCCAACAACTATTATCTCTCGTATTAGTTCTTCTTTTAATTTTCCTTATTTCTAATATGCAGCAAGACAATGAACTGCAGTAATAAAAGTCTCAGCTGTTTTTCCTTGTTCCTGACACTTCCTATTAAATTTGGCCCCCTTCATATATAAAGCTCTGTCTCTGTCTCAGAGAGAGAGAGAGATACAATAATGTTCCTCCAGTTAACATTAAGTGTTGTATCTTATATAATCTATACAGTATGCATGTGCGACTTCAATTTACATAACTTCACTGTCAATGCTATTTTCATGTTATTTTCATCTCTTTTCTAATTGGTTTATTTCCACTGATTACAAATGGATCATGCATCTATCCCTTACTCCTTCATTGCCTTTTGGCACTATATTCTATATATCTATTGTGATAATAACTTCCTCTTATCTATGTATATCCTCAACTTGGATACTTTCTGTATTCAAAACATCACCCATGACCTACACAGCAACTCTACGCATCATTGAACAAGTTTGCATAAGGACAAGTCAGCAAGGCAACATCCATATCAAGCAAAGACTAGTCTGAATCCAGCCAGCTTAGCATAAATTTTATCCTTGCCTATCCAAAGGTATTCATTATACCTGGCCCATATTTATGGCATATCCAACATGCCCCCAGGTTCTTTTAATAAATTATCCAGACTAAACTGGTTAACACGATGTACCCCTTTTGTGGCATCTGCTATACTATATCTTTCCTCAAAGAATAACTGTTTGTTAGTTGCACCAGTTCATCCCAGCTTGGATCCATTCTGTTTTTCTGCAATAGAGGCCATACACATTTGATTGCTCCAGTAGACACACTGGTCTAACTAAACCAGCATATCTCATCATCTGATGGGCGTGCATTTTTAGAACATTTAGTTCACCGTTCCCAGCCAATGGGAGCTGCAGGACGCCATACAAATGTAAACCAGCCATCTGGCAGCCTGCCCGCCGATTACCATAATGGGCTGCAGGTTGCCTACCACTGCGCTACTTGATGTGACTCTCCAGTGGAGAAAAATACCACATAAAGCAAGTTAGTCTCCTGTGGTGGGAGCTGTAATATAGGGCTTAAACAGATAAGAAGTCAGTCAGAAGGAGGAGGGAACAGGTTAGGCCCATGTGTGAGAAGGCCTAGGTAGGGTTCACTGGAGCCTGAGGAGGAAAAGTGGTTAGTTCAGCAGAGAAAGGAAAAGCTGGGAGGACCTAGGGAAAAGCCTGAGGCCGGGACCCAAAGGGAGGCATTGTTAAGCACAGGCTATGCAGAAGCAGCAAAAGGGGCATAGAGGTTGGAAGTGGCCCAGGAAGAACAGCAGCATGTCTGAAGGAGAAGACTTGGCTGCTTATTACAGGGTCTTTGAATCAGAAGCCAGTGTAAAGGGTGGGCCTAGGTTCCCTAGCAGGCCTGGAGGAAGGTGCATGCAAGCCCAGTGTAAGAAATATTGAGCCAGGGGTGAGGCTGAAGACTCACTACGAAGAATGGGCCAAGATGGGAGGCCAAAGGCTTTTTTGTTTTGTGGACTTTCATTTGAACTTTCTTGCTACCCACAAAGGGGCCTGAACTTTGTGACTCCACCAGAAGGCTAAGCCATAGAAGACCTGGTCAGAAGAAGACAGCCTGCAGGAGGTGCTGCAGACAAGGATCCCTTGCAGCATTGCACCCTGATAAAAGAGGTCACTGCAAGTGGTGAGTACCTTACATGCCACTTATCAAAGCAGAACTGTGCTATAAGATGAGAGTTATACCTCCTTTACTTACAATTAATATTACCTCACTCCTCAAGTGGCAAAATCTAGTCCTCTGTGATTTAGACAGGGTTATACAAGTCATTGCAAGAGCCAAAATAGACCTCAAGAGTCCTGATTTGCAGTATTCTGCTGTAACCACTGTCTAATGCTCCCTGTCTTTTCTAATGGAAATAATCAAGGAATGTCTGGAAGTGCTTTTCTGCAGAGAAAATGTCACTACCCTGTGACAGCAGTAAACTGTACATTTTTTAAAATAAATAGACATAGTTTATAATTTTTTTCTCCATTTGTCATCTTCCCTCCTCACACATCTCCACCCTTTTTAAATTCATGCCACTGTATATGTAAGTAGAAGATGTAGGGTGATATGGTGTGGGAATGTATGTAAAGAACTCAGCACTGGATATAAAGAGAAAGTAAGGATGAGCCTTTAGAGCTTTAAAAGAAAAAAATGAGCATTGTCAGTGTGAATTCTTTGAAAAATCTCAAACTTTTACAACAATACATGTTCTCAAGAGTTTTGAAAGGGTTTGAGTTTTTCTTAATAGGTAGTTAAAAAAAATGCTGTTTGCAAAATGTTTTGAAATAAGCATCCTCTCTTCTCACTTGCTCTTCTAAAGTCAAAATTAATTTCATATCTTTGTTTCTTTCCCAAACTTTTTAATTTCTAAATTTAAAGAAGAACCTCAGAAGGTTTAGACTTCACATTACTAATGTAAATAAGCAAGGTTTCTACTCACGTCAGCTCTGTGATGTAAATTACTAAAAAGGAATTCAAATTAGAAATGATTTTGTTACTACCTATAAAAACTTGTCTTTTCAATGATCAAGGTACCCTTCTCGCTATTCCCAGTCATAGACTCATAGAAATAAAGAGCCACAAAGGACCTCAAGAGGTCATCTAGTCCATCTCTGCCCTTCTACCAACCATGCTAAGAAAGGGAGGATCTCTATCTCACATTCATGATAAACAGCAGATAACAAAATACTTAGCAGGGGACACAGACTATGGTGGTTGATCTGGAAATTAAATTACATGCTATTTTATGTTTTTATTGTCCTAACATGGCCGGGATCCTTCATTCCTTTCTCAGATAAAACTTCTGTTGACTGAGGGGATCCTGCTCCAGAGTTCACTGAAGTCAATAGAGTCCCATTTCCTGCCTGTCCTGCAGTTTAACTAACACATTGAGTTACGCACACTCCAACTCTGAATAAATTCCTTTAAAACATTTTTTCCTTCCCTGCTCAGGCAAATTGGTTGAAATTATAGTGAAGAAAAAATTATCAGACACAGAAATTATTTGTTGGAAGAATCAACACAGCTTTTGTAAAGGGAAATCATCCCTCACCAATCTGTTGGAATTCTGCATGGGTGGGAGTCAGACATGCGGACAAGTGTGATCCAATGGGTATGATGTACTTAGACTTTCAGAAAGCTTTTGATGAGGTCTCTCACCAAAGTCCCTTAAGCAAACTAACCGGTCATGGGATAAGAGGGAAGATCCCCCTCATGGATCAGTAACTGCTTAAAAAACAGGAAACAAAGGGTAGAAATAAATGATCAGGTTTCAGAATGGAGAGAGGTTAATAGTGGTGTCCTCCAGGGATCTGTACTGGGACAACTGCTGTTCAACATATTCATAAATGATCTGAAAAATGGGGTAAACAATAAGGTAGCAAAGTTTGCATATGATACAAAAATATTCAACATAGTTAAGTCCAAAGCGGAATGTGAAGAGTGTCAAAGGGATCTCACAAAACTGGGTGAGTGGGCAACAAAATAGCAGATGAAATTCAATGTTGATAAATGTCAAATGAAGCATGTTGGAAAACCTAATCCCAACTATATATAAAAAATGATGGGGTCTAAATTAGCTATTACCACTCAAGAAAGACTGCCAGATGCTGGGACTGGACAACTGGGAATGAGTCGCTCAGTGATTGCCCTGTTCTGTTCATTCCCTTTGAAGCATCTAGCATTGGTAACTGTCATAAAATAGGATACTGAGCTAGATGGACCATTGGTCTGACCCAATATGGCCATTCTTATGTCCTTCTTCCATTATATTTAACTGTTTATATGAGAACTGGACATAAGACTTGAAATTGCTTTCATTTCTTAAGTGGATTGGGAGGTAAAATGTTTCCCCAAAAGCTTAAACCATGATACTGCTTCTTCCATTCTCATCCATCAGCTCACTAGTGATGATAGGACCAAATGAAATCTTTCCATTACTTTTTATCTTGAACGAACCCAGGAAGCTGATACATCTTTAAACCTTTCTGTTCTGTCATTTTTCACATTGTCTATGCAATGCATCCTTATCCTTCATCTATATCTAGTTCTTTGAACTCTGGAAGACATCACCATGTATGACATGCTTTCCGAGTCCATTTCTGACATGTCCAAACCAAACCAGTAGTCTTTCTTGAAACTTCTTTAAAAGCGGTGTTTCTTACCCAAGTCATTTTCTTATTGTCACGGACTCACAGATCATGCCCGCTCTTGGCCCTGTGCGGTCCATGGGGGGTGCCCCTTTTAGTGAGACAGCTCTTCTCAGCGGTCCACTCTCTCTTGGGGTCAGGCCCCTCCACTTCATGGAGCCGCACCTCTCTGAGCCTTAGCATGTCTGTCTCTGCCATGGGCTCCCTCTGGGAGTCCACGCACTCTGGACCCCCTGGGCCTCTTCACCCCCTAAGGGGCTGATGCATCCCTGTTCTCTAGACCAGAGTGACTCTCAGCCAGCATAAAACAGGAGGGTTTATTGAGAGTTGAACACAGCACAGGAAACTCTCAAGGCCTCAGGCCTGGCCTCTCACAATAACAGCACATCCCAGTCTCCCTGCATCCAGGTGGGCTCTGCCTGCTTCCCCTCGCCAGCCCCGAACCCCCCTGCTTCCCAGCTGGGCCTTTGATATCCCGGGCTTCAAGCCCCGCCTCTGTTCATTGTCTTTTCTCCAGGTAAACAGGGTCTTAAACAGGAAGGCCTAAGTCCCCTCTCCTCGCAGCTCTCCTCTGGCTGGAACCGGCTGGTCAGGTCACCGGGATCCTCTCTCTGCAGCCCATTGTCCTCCCACTGGCCAGAACTGGTTGTGTCTCCTGGGCTGGGGTCCCGAGTCCCTCTCCGGTCCTCTGTAACAACAAACTCCCTCTCCCCTCACCTCGTTAAACCAGTAACAACCAGGTACATTGAGTCCCACCCCCTGTGCATGCAAACCCTGGAAAAGACAGAAAACCCCAAGGAAAAAACCCCACTTCGTCACACTTATCACTTCACTTTTTTAATTTTCTGTAGTCTTCAAACTCTCAGTATTCACTGCAGCCAGTTCATTTCTGCAGTCAGTATCATTTGCCTATCAGCTTTCCTCATACTGCAACATTCTGACCCATACAATTGTCTCATATACACTGGCTTCCATTTTATTAAAATGTCTTTGGCATTCCAGATCTTGCAGAGTTTTTTTCCCAAAAGCAATAGTGGCTAGTCTGATTTCTCTTTATATGTCATCTTCACACTTCACATTCTTTGATACTAGTCCTCCAAGGTGTACACATTTTTCCATCTGTTCTAGTTGTCTCCAGCATTGATCTATACCCATTTCTCTTGGCTTCCCGTTGCCATTAATTTTTGTTTTCTTCATGCTGATATTGAACCCAAATTTTCTGTTTTCGTGGTTTACCTTGTCAGTTATTCTGATGTACTGTACTTCATCCTGATCTAATCTGGTCTATGCCTCTGGAAGTGCCACTTTCATGTACCTTTTCATTCTCCTCTACAGTATATTGATAAATGCTTTTCCCAGCACAGTCAATAAGCTGATTCCTCTGTAGTTCTTGCATTCATTCTTAATTTTTTCCTTACAGATTAGTGAAAGTAGGATCAGACTGGAACTCCTACTCTGGAGCAACAGGCAGATTCGAAGAGAGTGAAGAAAATAAAAAAAGGAGAGAGGTTACTAAAATTCTGCCTAAACAACAACCTGGTGATAATAAACCTGCTGTTTCAACAAAGAAAGCTGCCGAGGAAGTGAACGTTGATATCACCTGATGGGGAAACAAACATAATAGTTTTCAGACTTGTGAATCACAGATGGAAATCAAGTGTGCAGATTATTTGCAGCTGATATTAGACAGGATCATGAATTAGTGTTGGCATCAATGAGGTTGAGACAGAGCAACAGCAAAATTGCGGAGAATTAAGATATATAATGTAGACAAATTGAAAGAACCAGATATCAGGAAATAATGCAAAGAAACTGTCCAAAAATAAAAAATCACAGCACTGATGAAAGAGATGAATGTTGAAGAAACATGAAACAGTGGCTAAAACAAAAAATTACAAGAGCAGCTGAATAAGTGTTGGGCAACAAGGCCAAAATAGAGAAACTAAAGTAGATAATGCATGAAGTGCTGCAGTTCAGTGACAAGCCCAGGAAGCTGAAGGAGAATTAAAAGGAAGTCACAAATCTAAGAGCTGAGTACAGTATGTTGGTCAATGTTGACCAAACTGAAGTTGCCTAGCGCTTTACAGCTAGACCAAAGGTTGAATGGAAAACTACTCTACTTCCTGGGAAACTATTGAGCTGATATTGCAATGGTAATTTCACCATATAAGGAATGGAATTGTATTAAAAACTGTGAAACGGCTCTCACAAACAGATGTATTAACCTGACGTATGTAAATTGCTTTATTGCTGTAACCCCACAGAAGGTCAGATAAAGTATAAGAGTGGTCATACTGGGACAGATCAAAGGTCCATCTAGCCCAGTATCCTATCTTCAAAAAGCGGACAATGCCAGATGCCCAGAGGAAATGAACAGGTAATCATCAAAAAGAAGAATGAGTACTTGTGCACCTTAGAGACTAACAAATTTATTTGGGCATAAGCTTTCATGGGCTAAAACCCAAGCATGCATGCAGTGGAAAATACAGTAGGAAGATATATATACATAGAGAACATAAAAAAATGGGTGTTGCCATACCAACTATAACAAGACTAATCAGTTAAGGTGGGCTAGTATCAGCAGGAGAAAAAAGAACTTTTATAGTGTTAATCAAGATGACCTGTTTCCAACAGTTGACAGGAAAGTGTGAGTAACAGTAGGGGGAAAAATTAGCATAAGGAAAAAGCTTTACTTTGTTAATGACCCATCCACTCCCAGTCTTTATTCAAGCCTAATTTAGTGGTGTCCAGTTTGCAAATTAATTCCAATTCAGTAGTTTCTCTTTGAAGTCTGTTTTGAAGTTTTTTTTCTTGGAGTATTGTGACTTTTAGGTCTGTAATTGAGTGGCCGAGGAGGTTGAAGTGCTCTCCTACAGGTTTTTGTATATTGCCATTCCTGATATCTGATTTGTGTCCATTTATCCTTTTCCATAGTGACTGTCCGGTTTGGCCAATGTACATGGCACAGACGCATTGCTGGCATGTGATGGCATATATCACATTGGTAGATGTGCAGGTGAACGAGCTTCTGATGGTGTGGCTGATGTGATTTGGTCCTATAATCGTGTCCCTTGAATAGATATGTGGACAGAGTTGGCAACAGGCTTTGTTGCAAGGATAGATTCCTGGGTTAGTGTTTTTTTGTGCGGTGTGTGATTGCTGTTGAGTATTTGCTTCAGGTTGGGGTGCTGTTTGTAAGCGAAGGCTGGCCTGTCTCCCAAGATCTGTGAGAGTGAGGGATCATCCTTCAGGATAGGTTGTAGATCCTTCTTGCACTGGAGGGGTTTTAGTTGGCGGCTGAAGGTGACAGCTAGTGGTGTTCTGTTACTTTTTTTGTTAGGTCTGTCCTGGAGTAGGTGACTTCTGGGTATTCTTCTGGCTCTGTCAATCTGTTTCTGTGGGGTATTGTAGTTTTCTGTGGGGTATTGTAGTTTTCAGAATGCTTGATAGAGATCTTGTAGGTGTTTGTCTCTGTCTGAGGGATTGCAGCAAATGCGGCTGTATCTTACAGCTTGGCTGTAGACAATAGATCGTGTGGTGTGGTCTGGATGAAAGCTGGAAGAATGTAGGTCAGTATAGTGATCAGTAGGTTTCCAGTGTACCACGATGTTTGTGACCATCGCTTATTTGTACTGTAGTGTCCAGGAAGTGGGTCTCTTGTGTGGACTGGTCCAGGCTGAGGTTAATGGTGGGATGGAAATTATTGAAATTCCTCAAGGGCTTCTTTTCCATGGATCCAGATGATGAAGATGTCATCAATTTAGCGGAAGTAGATTAAGGGCGTTAGGGATGAGAGCTGAGGAAGCTTTGTTCTAAGTCAGCCATAAAAATGTTGGCATCCTGTGCGGTCATGCAAGTACCCATAGCAGTGCTGCTGACTTGAAGGTATACATTGTCCCCAAATGTGAAATAGTTGTGGGTGAGGACAATCTATTCCCTGTCACTCATTCCCAGCTTCTGGCAAACAGAGGCTAGGAACACCATCCCTACCCATCCTGGCTGATAGACATTGTGTGTTGTGCAAAATAAGAAAATACCTAATAGTAAATGAGGTATATTCTATAGAATGCTTTGTGTCCATGAATTGTATTTGCAGAATTTTTTATACTTGTACTAAACTTTGCTGTGGAAACTTACAGGGAGCTGAACTATTGCGATGTGTCCTGTGTAGACGGAGCTCTGTTCTTTGTATATGTAACAACTGTCAGGAAATAAGATGGATGTTCTGTTGGGGCTTGCGAAAGCAGTCCACTGGGTATAGGGCCTAGCTAGTGCAAGACACCTTTGTGTCTTGCAAAAAATGTATGGAGAGATAAGAGAGAGCCAGTATTGTACAATTTTAATATACACAGTATCAATATTATATATAATGTATGTTTTTAAACTATATATTCTATTCCTATTACTTTTCCAGAATACTTTTACTTATGTGAAACTGTTTAACCTAGGGGAAATGTGAACTAGTGTAATTTCAGTGCTAGGTACAGAGACATACCAAAAAACTGGATAAGATAAATGATGCTGTTGATGCCTACCAAAATGCAGGCTAGATCCATGTACAGATGTCTGTGTTTTGCTGACTTTCAAAATGTTATGTTCAAAATAAGGTAGGAAACTGGTACAAACTGGTGTGTAAATCTTAGGTAATGCTGAAATCTCCTGTTTTGTTGTTAACAAGAGTAGAATATGTGAAGCAAGAGTAAGCTTGTGATTTCTAGACAGACTAGATTGCTGCAGGAACTGTCATCCAGATTGGTTGGTAACATACTGATCTTTCTGAATTGTGCTGATTTATCTTTTAACCCTAATAAAACAGATTGAGCCTTGGTTATTTGTCATCTCATGTTATTAACTAAAATCGAACCTGTAAGACCACAAAGATAAAATGGATACTAAAGATAGGCACAAACAATTGGATAAACAACTGAACAATATAAAAAAGCAGAAGAATACGTGAAAAGAAATGTGACACATAGGTTGTATCACAAGATAGGAGAACTGAGTGGGAAATATGAGTTGAAGAGGTAGTTGTGAAATTCAAGCACAGACAAATAAGTGAGGATGAACAAGCAAAGAATAAGTGATGGAAAGAATATTTGAAGTTGTACAATGTGCAGAACACCACAGATGAATCAGTCCTGGAGAAGCTTCTCAGTACAGAGGAGACAGAACAAATGCCAGAATTCTTAGAAGAAGTAATGATCCTGATAGAAAATTTGAAAGAAAAAAAAGACACTGAGAAGTGACAAAAAACCATAGATCTGCTACAAGCACATGCGGAACACATGGTAAAGGAGATGCACAAGCTATACAACAAAAACTACAAACAAGAGCAAGTGCCAAGCAAATGAGAAAAGTAATAATCATACTGCTTAAACCATTAAGCCATTGTAAATGCAGACAGATGGAAACAGAAGCATGAATGAGTCATCAATAATAGATAGTCCTGCTTTAGTATGCTGAATATAATTTTTCCTCTAGAAATCATTAATTCACTAATTCAACTATAGAAATAGAATACATAGTAAATCAAGATATATTAAACTTTTCAACCAATTAAAAAAGCAATTCCAGACTCATAACAAAAAATGTGAAGTGTTTTGATAGGATCCAATCCTGCAGTCATTATTCAATCAAAACAATGATATCAGTGGACCTTTGGATTTATAAGGATTGCAGGAATCTTATGCACAATCCCGTATATCTAAATGCTGCTGTCATTTAGATCATGGGTAAATCCAGAGTGGCTCCAGTGGAAATCCAGAGCAATTCCACATGTGTAACTGAAAGCAGAATTTGACCTCTGCATGGTACGTTAAGTAACTATTGTGTTTTTGGAGCTATGAAAACATTCAAATACATTTCCCCTCTATCTTATTTCAAAACAGCCTCATTCCTGCTAATCTGCAAAGTGCAGCATCATTTCCAGAGGTTCCATACCACACAATAGCCAGCAGAACCAATTCCGTAAATGCTGTAAGTAAGAACTACAGCATCACATTCACAGTCATGTAATTGTAACCCAGTCCTGAGAGGTGGCTGCAGCCTTCTCCCTTTTCTCCTCTGGAGTATGGAAACCTGGTATCTCCACCCAAGGAAACCCCTCCTAATGCAGAGAACACAGATGGTTTGTCATTTGGGAAAATACTCAACACCCAAGCTCATACAGATGGGTATCAGAGCACAATAAAATAAATTAGTTATCACAATTCCCAAAGTAAAACTGTAACCAGTTTATTAGGAATGGAGGACGATGGAATGGGGACAATGGGGAAAAAGGATCAGAACAATAAAAAACAAAATTAACAATACATAAAGTCTACGCTTCCCAACATTTATAGCCCTGCTCCCTTCCACTGCCTGCCAAGGCAAATAGTTTAGGCTGTCTTTGATGGGCGGTGCAGCACTGAAATTAGTGACCAGTTTAAAACAATATCGAAATAAATAAACCAGAGTGTCTACAAAGTATACACACTAAAAATCATCCTTGTGGCTCTCTAGTCTGGATTGAAATGAGCAGTTAAGCTGTCTCTTGGTAGCCTGACCTTGACTGTCTCCTCAGCCTCCTGGGTTTCCAGTCTCTACTGAGATGACACTGTTAAATGTCCCAGAAATTCCAAAAGGACATAAAGTCTTTCCTTGCGCGGGAATGTGGAGGGCAGAACGGGCCTTCCCAGCTGTGGTGATTGTCTCTGTGCTCCACTCCAACTGTCAAAACCAAAGGCAAAACCAAACCCTTTGTCTCTGAGCTCTGGCTTATGAGTGGTTCCAGTGGCGTTGCTAGCAAGTTCTATCTTAGTTCTGGACATGAGGCAATCTAGGAAACAGATTCCTGAGCCTCTGCCACCATTACTGCTGTAGTCCAGGGGCAAGTCCTGTAGGGGCTAAGTGTGGTATTTCAGGCGCACACCCTCCAAAGGGGCTACATAATAAAAGGCCTTTCTTATTTTCAAGACTCCAATAATGTACCATGAATGATAGCGCTTTGAGACTATCTGTTTCCCTTTTTAGATAACTGAAATGGATTTTACATATCTGAGTAGAAAGGTTGATTCATGTACTTTAAGTCTAACCTGACAGGCTGGCAATACAGCACCAAGAGCAGAGAATTGAGACTCAGCAGCTTTTTGAGAGTAAGAAAAAATATATATCTTATGTAAGTATAACAAAAAAAATCAAATAAAGCCCTTGCTTTACATTAGATTAGCTTTATTTGCCAACAAAGAAAAAACTTGATTTTATTTACATCTTCTGCCACCTCCTGTGAGCAGAATGTTCGTCATCTGTTACTTGCAAAGCTGTAATGTTCAATTTTCAGAAAGGTGTGCTTTCATGTTCATCATTTACAATGAGTAGGAGTCTTTTTTTTTCTCCTCAGTAATAATCCGATTGGTGATGGTAACTGCATATACTCAAAGCAAATCTGAGTTGTTTGGACATATCAGGAATAAATCTGGACCCACTTTTCCACCACTGTAAAATGTAATTTCATTGTCTTCTGTAGCCTGGTGCTTCTCTCTTCCCCTAGGCTGTCCTGGAAACTAAGGGCTGGTCTACACTGGTGTCCGGGGGTCGAACTAAAATACATATCTTCAGCTACGTGAATAGCTATTTGTGTAGCTGAAGTCAAAATATCTTAGTTCGACTTATCTGGCCGTCCTCACGGCGGCGAGTCGACTGCCATGGCTCCCCCATCAGTGCAGCTTACTCCTCCTGCCGAGGAGGAGTACGGGTGTTGATTTGCGGATAGATTTATTGCATCTAGACGAGATGCAATAAATTGATCCCTGATAGATTGATTACTACCCACCAATCAGGCGGATAGTATAGACGTACCCTAAGACTGTTTGTTGTTGGACAAAGCATCATCAGAACAAGAGGAAAGACACTTATTTGTTTAAATACACTTATTTGTTCCTGTTTTGGAAATACTGTCAGAGAACAGCTATCTCAGGAAAGAGGAGAGAGTTGAGCAACCTGCCAAGAGGCCTTATAGTCAAATCAGATTCTGTAAGCCACAGCTCTGAAGAAAGGACATAGTTGTGATACTTGCTCTTCAAGGGAGTAGTAACCTGAGTCTTCTCATTGAATGAACTCCCAGTACAAAGAAGAAATAGATACCTCTTAATTATTCTACGTATAAAAAGTAAACTTCTGGAAACTGTCTGCTGTAGAAATCACAGTGATGCCAGGGCACAGTTAGGAAGTAAAACATTCCCATTCTGATTTGGTAGTATTTAAAACTAACCTTGTGTTGGTATAAATGGCTACACAAGATGCAAGGTAACCAGGAAGTGGGCCAAAGAGTCTGAAAGCAAAAGTCCAAACATCTGGATTGCAATTTTATAGCCTAAGCCCCCTGAGCCTGAGTCAGCTGACACAGGCTAGTTATGGGTGTTTTATTGCAGTGTAGACATACCCTAACAGGCCACATTCAAACTAAGGCTCTGGCTCAGGCAAGCTCAGCAGCATACTTCTTGCTGGTCCCATACCTTTCTCCAAGGCATCATCTGCAAGACCAGTCACTGTTCCCTTTGACTGACAGCTCATCTCTATAGCTCCACTAAACTCCTTCCACTCTTCCTCTGCCTGGCACTCCATTCTTTTGCCCTGCTCAACCCTTTCTCCTCCCCTGTTCCTGAGCAACTCAATTCTGTTTGCTCCACACCCACTTAGCCAGTCATACTCTGTTCTGACTGGCAACTCAACGGTCAACCCACCCATATTCTACTCTGTTGTGCTTCTCCAGCAGGAAGAAAATGTAACCCTTTTAGTTAAGCAGGGCTTTTAGACAACAGAAGTTTTCCTAGCCTTCTGGAGATATGTGAAGACTATTCTTCAGAGATCAAGGCCCAGCAGAGAAGAGTTTTTAAAACATTTCCCTTTCATTTGGTCTCACGAGGACTAGCTCCCATGAAATGCCTCCCTATAGGAGAAGGAGAGATTACATTTTTTCTGAAGTTAAATATTTATGTATTTCTTTAATGGAATTTTGCAAAAGTGAAAATATAGGCATTTCCTATCTTTTTCTTTTGCTGCATGTGCAAAACAAAGAAGCACTCTCAGTCCTTTCTTTATAACCTATTTCTTCCCCACAACTTAACAGAACAAAAGAAAACAAGATTTTTTTAAACTTTATTTCCCCCAAACTAAACAACAGGAGGCACATAGCATGGTCTAGTGTAAAGGGAATTGGATGAGGCTTAAGAGGGCTGGCTTCCGTTCCTTGTCCAGTCATAGATTTCCTGTGTGACATTCTGTAAGCCATTTAATCTGCCCACCATTTCCTACCTGTTAAATAGAGATAGTATTTCCCTACTTCACAGAGGTGTTGTGAGAATGAAAATCGATTAAAGACTGTGGGGTGTTAAGGTGCTCTGGGGAGGAGAGCAATATAAGTAGATAGAACAAAGCCATGAGCTGCATGAAATATGTAGGCAATTTGCTAATTTTTGCTGCAATTTGAGGGGCCTTCCCTCACATCAGATACCAAACTACCCTGCACCCCTCCCCATGAATCTGATCCCCATTGATCACACTGGTAAGATTCAGTCTGTGGAAAGAGATTGCAGCAGGCAAGCATCGCACTGGGAGGTGAACCTCCCCTACATCATGAAGTAGAAATTGTCTTTTTGATCCTTAACAATAGTGTTGAAAACAATCAAAAGTGTTTTTTTTAATTCTCTCAGCCATTCATTATGGATGGGATTATACTTACACTCAGTAGTATCATCCTTCACAAATAGATTCACTGATTTCAGTGGGGCTACATCTAGAGTAAGGTACCACTCAACATAACTAAAAGTCGCACAATCCAACTCAGAATTTGTGAAACCCTCAGATTTGTCCTTTTCACAGATTGCTACATGACAATGCCAGAATGTTACAAAAGTGTCCCTTACTACGTGTACAATGGCTCTTGTGAGTTTGACTAGCACCCTGATCCTGATTTCACCAGGCTACTAACATGAGTAAAAAGATGCATATACATTAACGTATGGGACATAGGTGGTTTCAATTTCATTTTTGAATTACATGCTTAATTTATATTTTTAAACCATAAACCTTCGTTTATTTTGAACATAAAAGAACAGCTAAAACAACTTTGTTTTCCCCATCTTTATCTAACGATAGCACAGATGAATCAGTTTAAAAAACACTTTAAAAATTACATCCAAGCCAAGTTTGAGCCAAAAAAATTTTGCAGCTAAATTATCGAGGCCTCTAAAAGAGTGTTTCTAATGAAAATGCTGACACAACGCTTATTATACTGATATGAATAGCTATAATGAAGACTTCAATTGATGCTTTGGCAAGTCTTATGCAAAAAATCATTCTAAATTTATCTGGTATTCAAAAAAATGCTTAAAGTGGCCAAAATGTTTATGCCACCATTATCATATCAACAATGTTTCTTTTATCCCAGAGGAAGTCAATAAACAAATTCAAGCAATGTGTGAAATGTGCATATTTAGCATCTGTTATACACTCTGTCTTGATAACATTGTTCTCTATGTGAAAAATAGGGCCAAGGGCTCAGCTACCAGCTAAAAAACAGTTGTGTTGAATCATACATTATTGGCTATTGTGTCAATTTTCTAAGCCCATTAGTACACTTTCTAAAGTTCTTTTTTCTGATGAACTGAGTTTGGCATATGATAAAGGAGCTCTTGTTTCTGAGATAGGCAATGTTACCACATTGAAGTAGATCCCATAAGGCCCACATTCTCCTTTTGATTTTTACATAGAATTCCTTTATACAGCTTAAAATAGCCCTTCACTTTTCTTTTTTAAAGAAAAGTTTAGAAAGGTTTCAGAAGGGTTTGTTACTGTGGGTTAATTACAGCCATGAGGCATGCTCCAAATCTCATTGAAGTTAATGGGAGTGATTGAGTTTAGTGGGCTTTGGATCAAGTCCAGGGAGATTTTGGTGTTAGAAACATAGTTTCATAACCTAAGGGACACCTGCAGGTTAGCAGTTTTAGGGATAGCATTTCTTACTGTTTAGTACTATATATATACTAGTATATACTGTTAGCCTGTAAGTTACAGACATTGCCTTTACTTACAACTTATCTACACATAAAACTGGCACCAATTTAAAAAAAAAATTGGGTATTCATTTGATTTAGTTAAACTGGTGCAAATACCTGTGTGGACCTTCTTAAAACTTGTCTTATATTAATTTTGCTTAAGGTAGAAAGGAATTTATGTAGGGTAAATCAATATAAACAAGGTTTAAATTGATTTAAGAAGGTCTTCACAGGAGTTTGCACCAGTTTAATAAAATGAATTTAAAAACACACCTTTAGTTACACTAGTGCAATACTGTTCAAATCAGGCATTGAGCTGTATTATCCACACTACTTCAATACTTACAGCATTACATCATAAGAAAAATATAAATAGCTCCACATGTGAATGTTTAAAGACTAGAGCTGGTTTAAAAAATTGGGATTTTTTTTTCTCTCAGAATTATTCAGAGGAAAAAATATTTTTTCCAGAAAATTTTGCTACTCCATGAAAAAAATCTCAAAATGAAACAAAATAACAAATTTGTCAGTTCTAGATGATAGATTCAGGTCAGAATAGATTGACATTTATTATCTTAAATAGATTTCTTGGACTTAAAAGATTGCTCACTGACAGTTAAATAAGATTCTGATTCTGCATCATCCAAGCAGGTTTTTTCTTTTTTCAGAAAATTACATTCCAGGATACTTTTGACTTCCAGTTACTAATTACTATTAAATCAAACATTTCTTACAAGGGTTTGCAACCTTTGCAATGAAAGGCAATGGTGAGGTGAAACATCGAAGAAGTTTGAGCTAGTTTACTATCTTCCAGCTGATGTTTAAAAGCCCCCTTCTATTGCTTATTCTAGCATTGTTGACTTCAGTGGCAGCACTTGTTTTGTTTGTTTAAGGGAGACAATGAACCAAATATTATCACTTCAGATGGAAGACTTTGAAGCCGAGGGAACATTTTCAACAAAGTGAAATATGCTAATTTATTGGGTAGATTTTCTAGCCTGGGGTTAGGACACTGGGCTGGGATACGGAAGACCCATGTTCAAGCCTCTGCTCCTTTACCCAATTCAGAATTTTTGACTGCTGATCACTCGGAAGCAGGCAGAGCAGGACTTGAATTTAGAGCTCCCCCATCCCTGACTAGCACCCTAACCAGTAGGATATAATCCCACAAACACATGCCTACCTTCCAGAATCAAAAAGCTCAGGTTTCAATCTGAATATGGCTAATGTGCCACAATTCTGTTTTCACAAAGATGTTCAGAAGGTTTTGATTTCATTCCAGTCTGAGACTAAAACAAATTTCAAAACCTCAAACATTGCTACAAAACAGAATTGTCATCCTTGGTCAGCTCTGCTTCCAAGACTCCTTTTACTGCTAGGGTTTGCTTGCCTCAACAGCTCAGATGGCATTTATTCGACAAAAAATGCTTGATTTAACATTCGATAATTAACTTCACTTTTTCCACCGAACTTTTCCCTTTGCTCTGAAGCCTGTGACTATGTATGACAAAAATAGAACATCGCGAGCTGCCATGCATAATCTTTGTTTTTTGCCTGGAGAAGGACTCTCATATGCTGAACAACAATAAAAATAAAAAATAGCTCCTAATGACACTGCCTGGCACTGTTACAGCTGATTGCAAGTTCAACTGAGAGTGGGTCCTTTCTCAGTATGAGATTTAATTTTCTTTAGATAGCTAGCTGTGCCTGGTGTCAGTACATATAAACTGTCTTGTCAGCAGTTGGCTGCACACAGTGTTATGGAAGTGCTGAAGTATCCCATGGGAAGGAAAAATCAAGCCTTTTCTCAGCAACATATCAGCACTCTGAAATGCTGTACGGTACTGCCATCATGTCAGAAATTGGTTGGGCTCATATATTAAACATACTGAGTTATGGGTTATATCATCTAATCAGCTGAAGCAAAGAACTCCAAGTATGTTGGGAGAGGGGAGGGAGGAAAACTGAGGGCTACCATATTAATAAACCACAAGTCTTATCAAAGAAGCATATGATTAATAAAAAAAACTATATTATATTCCATTTTGTAACATAGTTAAAAGCAAACCAACATGTAAATGATCCAGATTTTGTTGTTTGAATGATTAAATATTGGACAAAAATATTTCCTGGAAACCAATAGTGTGTGTGAGAGGACAGCTTGAGATGGCCAATGGCTCAAACAGAAACCAGTCAAAGCATAAATGAGATGCTTTTTCAGCCTAATTGATTCTTATTCATTAAAATGGTTTAAATACAAAAGATGGATATCATAATGCTAAGTTGTTGAGAGTTGACTTGGTACTGTCAGTGGTGGGATAATTCTCTTATTGAAGTATCGCATATGGAAACTAGATATCTGGTCTCTCAGCCACTTTGACATAGGTAGAGCCATCCCTAGGGTAAGGTGAATCAGGGTGACCACTCTGGGCCCAGTGCTTTGGGGGGCCCCAAGCTTCAGTGTGAGTCTGTTGTGTGGGGCTAGATGCTGTTTTTTCAAACTGTCGGGGGGTGCTTACCCTGGCTCTGTCTCAGGCTCTGCCCCCAGTCCATCCCTTCCTCCAAGCCCCCACCCCTGCCCTGCCTGTCCTCACCCCCACCTCTTTCTCACCCAGTTCTGCCCCTCCCCCCCCCGGAGCATGCCACCTCCCCATTCCTCTCCCTCTCTCTCACGCTCCTTGAATGCTGTGAAACAGCTGATCACTGCGGGTGGGAGGTGCAGGGAATAGTGGGAAGGCGCTGAACTATGGGACCATCCAGTGGTCTGGAGGTGCCACAGGCGTGGGTGGGAGCTGATGGGTGGGAGCTGATAGGTGGGCTGCCGCTGGGTGCTCATCACCCACCATTTTTTCCCGGTGGATGCTACAGCCCCAAAGCACCCACAGAATCAGTGCCTATACGCTGGCTGGGGGCGGGGATGGGGGAGGACTAGGAGTCCAGGGGGCCATAAAGACTGATATGTCCCAGGCCCTGTGCCTCCCTAGGGATAGCACTGGACATAGGGACTATCTTCTATGATGTTATAATAGGAGAGTTGATGAACATGTCAAATAAAATGGCTGGCTAAATAAGTCTGTTCTAGAAATAGAGCATGCACACTAAATTCTGCAGAAATGGAAGCACTATTTAGAGTGGAGAATCTCCGGTTAATTATTGTTATTTTCCTAAGACATTAAAAAAAATGATGCATAGGCATAGGAACCTATTGATTTATAAGTATTATTCCAATCCTACTCCCAAGTGACTTGAGTTTATTTCTCCCCTAAATCATACAAATTGTCTCCCATATGTTAATCCTACTAAACATTTATTGTTCCTATCTGTTGATCTTTATATTTGTTTAGATCGAGTAATATGAACACTCAAAGTATTCATTTTTAAAAGAACTTAATTTTACCATGAGGCTTCTGGGCAATATATGAATGTGAATAAGAATTATAAATAGAGGGAAATGTCTCAGTAATTAAAAACTCCTTGTATACTTTTTAGATGATTTCTGCTAATTTTATGTTAATCTTTTATAAGATTTAAGCAACTACACTTACTCATCAGTAATTGATGGGCCTCAAAAATGTTGGATGACATCCAAAAAATCTGGATGCTTTATTCTTCTACCTACAGTAGGATCATCTGCCTTATCTTTTGTCTTCTAATAAAATGTTCTTCCTCCTTTTGCTCCAAGAGGATCCATGATTCTTTTCTCCTTAAATTTCTCCGACCTCCTTTCTGTCTGTAGTTTACATAAGGTGTGACATTCTCTTTGGGATAATTTGGGAACCTAATTCCTTGCATACTCAAGACTCCCATGGAAGCCAAAGAATGCAAGATTGGGCCCTAAATCTAATGTGTTGTGAGAAGATGGTAAGTTTTCAAAGTTTCCTCATAAAAACTATACAATAATGCATTCAGGGCATGCCTCTGGACAACATCAGCGAGATTGTGCTAGAATAATAGACTGGACACAACAGAGCGAACTAAAGGATTTGAGTCTGCATTTGGGTTATTTCAAAGTGCAGTTCTTCTTTTCCAACTAAGAGCTTGATCTGGAAGTTGCAGGTGCTCAGCCTGTTTAAACTGGAACCAAGATCATATAAGGTAGAGACTTTCCAATGAGCATGTGGTAATAGAAGAGTATTTATCCTCATTGATCCAAACTGTTTAAATACTCATTTTGGAGGCAGGGCTCAATTTGAGCAGTTCATAATGCTTATCTTTTAATATCAAGCCCAGAAGCTGCACACTGTACAACTTACTTTAGTCAGACGAGACTGTTGTACTTTCACACGACCAAAAAAAATAATTGTCTAAGGTCTAGTGGCCATTTTGTTTCACTTACTTGCTCATAAATTGATTTAATCTCTTGCAGACAATCTAGAACTCAGAACACTTCTTTTGTTTACATTTCAGAAAATGTGATAGCTTGTTTAATTATCTCCACAGTTTATGGAAATGAATATCAACAGCAGAAAATCAAGGATGGTGGGATTTTTTGTATATGACTTTATGCATGTTACTGCAATGTGCTTCCATTTCAAAGAGGACCAATTAAAAATATAGGAACTGTAGAATCTATAGTCATTTATTTCCAAGCATACAAACTTCAGTCAGCTAAAAGACAACTCACATAAGAAATTTAGAACCCCTATCAAACAGAAACTCCTGATATGAGCTACTCGTGCTGCACAGACTTCTGGGATTCAATACATACAGGATCCAATTTTAATCCTGTGAAATAATCCTGATTTCCCATGATGCAGAAAACTCTGGACTTCCACTCTCAATTTCCATGTAAATTGTAGGCACCCTAGGTTCTCCAATGAAGCTGAGGTATGTCAAAGATACTCAGATAATCTGTACCATGTGCACAGCTCTATGAGGCTAACTGGAAACCAGCTATGCTTAAAAGAGTTTAAGTAATAACTGTAGACTTAGTGCATATTTCTCTGGATCAAATTAAGTGAAGGGAGGAGCCCTCTGGAAACAAAGAACTTAAAATATGTGGTGAATTTTGATAACCAGGTGCATTCACGTGGTGAGAGCTCTGCAAGATGGGAAGGTATTCAGTACATCTTTAGGCTCTCATAACTATAGTTTCCTAAACTTCAGAAAGGTAAAACTGGAGTCCTAACAATTCAGGAAGTAATTTCTGCAGGGGTAATTTCTATAGATCAATGCATCTACTGTTCCTATATTAGAAAAGTAAACTTAGCATATAATATTTATAGTCCATTTATGCCCTTCATATGATAACTAAACATGTTTTATAGTAATTTGTCTTATCAAATATGTGGGTGAAAGAGAGAGACAGAGCAAAAAATATATATAAACATGTAATTTTAAGTCTAATTCAAAGTGAGATGTTTAGTTTTAACTTTACCCACATTTTATTGAAATAGACAATTCCTGAACAATATTTTTTTCAAAATGATTTGTCCTGTATCTTAAGTGTAGGCAGTTTTCTTGAAGTTTTGAATGGTTATAAAAATTAGGCTGAATCCACAATTTTATGTTCAGCTTTACAATATCAATTAATTCAAAAGCGTACACTTTCAACTCATTGCCAGAATCTCAAAAGGAAATCATAATTTCATTGTAAATCCTGGTCAAAAGAATCCAGGATGCTACAGGACATAATGTGTGATCCTGCACCATTGAGGTCATTAGGTATTTTACTATTGACTTCAAAGGAAACAAGATTAAGTGCACAGTGCTTTGGAAGGGTAAAAGTCCTCCCAGTGTCCAAGATAACCCAGAGTTGGCATCTCACACTTTTGCTTTATAGATACCAGATGGGACTCATGCCAGGACTACTACATAAAGCTAAATTAAAAGGTTGGGTCTGAAAGGAATCTCTATCAAATCCTCCTTAACCAAAGATTGATGGTCATATCTCATGAACTTGCCAAAATGGCATGGGGAAGGGGGGGAAGAGAGTGAAGGGAGAGACTTCACTGTGAGGTTGAAACTTACTTTGTGATGGATAGTATGGGCCATACCTAATGAGCACCATACCATCAACTGCCAAGGATTTATGAAATATTTGTTCACACAGTGAAACTAAACCATCATGACAATTCCTCTGTTTATGAACATCCAGCTAACTACTTACTATCTTTTTGATTTGCAGCTCACTCCTCTGCTGGGGAATCTCCAGCCCTTCTAATGCTTGCAAACACTTGCATACCCATTACAATATACTGCATTCATCAAAAATTGATACAAGTGGCACAAGAACAAGTACAGGTATCTGATGAGAGATATGAGCCAAAAAGAAGAGGGTTTTAAACTAACAGCTCTAGCTTGTAACAATGCTACAACCCTAAATGGATTTCTGCTAATAGAAGATTAATATTGTATCCAGAAAACATACAAAGCAAATATCTTCAGCAGCTTTTAGCAGAAGCTTCAGCACCTTCATGGATGAATAAATTCTAAGTATAAAAATTTCACATCCAGAACATATGGATGCAGAATTTCTGCGGTGTCAGAATTCTTCCATTCCACAGTCATGTCCATTATCACTTTTAGCAGTTCATCCTGTGCCAACTTCTCTTTCCACACTAGTTATTAATTCTGCTGTTATGTCTAGTTTATGTACACCATGCCATGATGGAAGCTCCCGTTTCAGTAACCCCAACTTAAATATCATTTGAGGAGACTTAGAGGACCTACCAGTTATTTGAATTCATAATTATTTGTGGCAATGCTCACAAACTATGACAGAACATTATCTGAACTAAGTCAGAAATCCAAGATAGTCTACTATCATTTTTCTAGTTCAAATCAACAGAATATTCTTTTAAATACAATGGTAATTGTGAATTCTATAAATGCTAAGTCAGATCATTCAGTTAGGGGGGATATATATACTATGAATGGATATTCTGGGTGGCTTTCTGTAGAAAGAATAGTTTGCCTTAAGAATTTACCTTAAAAATTATGAGATGGCCTCACTCTTCTATGTCTGAGGGCAGGACTACACTACAAACGCTGTATTGGAACAGCTGCATTTCCATAAAAGGTGGTAGCTAGATCAACAGGAGAAGATCACCCACCAACATAGCGCTGTCTACACCCATAAGTGACGTAGTTATACCAAAGTAAGTGTGTAGTATAGACCTGGCCTGAGTTATCTACTGAAAAATAATTTGTTGCTCGTGTGTTCTTTTAGTTTGGGAATCTGTTCACGGTTCTTAATAGTGCTTAAGCAAATCTTTTATAGATTTTGTCACAGTAGTCTGCCATTTTTTTTACTTTAGTTTGTGATGTTATCATAGCATAACAGTGGTACTTTACACTATTCCACACAGGTTTCTTCCATTTGGTTTCTTTAAAAAATGAAGATTTTACAAAAATCAATTCAGACTGATTTAATTTTTCAAAAATGAAGGCAAAAATGAAATGAAATCAGCTTCTAATTTTCCCCATCAAGGCAATGACAAGACACAGGATTAAGTCAGGACAAAATTTGGTCCTAAAAGCAGATGGGCTTAAACCTAATATTAGAAATTATAGATGTGTCATACAAACAAGAGCTTCAGTTCATTATACCATCAGGAATGCATTTTAGTCACAAAGTATTTCATTTAAATGGTTCCAGTGTTTAGGAAAGACAGTGGTAGGGAGATTGGCATCACACATTAAAATTTCCATCATTCTTCATGTTGTCACTCCTTAGGCAAATTTACACTGCATTTTTTTAAATGACGTTGAAACAGTAGTTTTCTCCTTTCTCTAATAATCCTCTGTGATTCTGTGCTGAGTAATGGAAAAAGATTCTAACACCACCAGGCAGACTGGTGGGCAAAAGAAGTTGACAGATGAATGTAGAACTCAGTATCCACCACAGGCAAAGTTTGGGGACTGGTGACATTTTAAAAACATAATAGTATTATTTAGTCTTTTACATGTCTAAAGAACTGTGCAAACATTAAGGAACAATAAAATAATGATAACATTGCTCTTCTTCTGAGATCAGCATCCTGTTTATGACAGCAGTGTCAGCCCTTTGCCAAATGGTAGCTGATATGGGGCGTTGCAGGTTGGTTTTCCAATGGAGGAGAAATGAATCTTCTGGAAAATGAATAGCTTGTAAATGTAACTTGCTTTATTCAGACATTTACCAGTTCTGGAACCATTTGCAGGCAATCTTTTCATTTAGGAATCACAGGCCAACATCAATGCCTAAAAATACAAGGGAACAACTCTGCCTCAAAAACTGACTCTAGATGGAGATCAAGGCAGTGAGCAAATTCTCCTGCCTCTAGCACAGCTCCCTCTATCCAGAACCTTGTAGAACCAAAAACTAACACCACCACAAGCATTTCTTCCAAGTCTACAAACTTGTTTGCATGTTATGATGGTGGGGCCTGAGATAGGTAACCAGCCTCTTTCTGAGAGCCATGATCCATTGCTGGGAAATGTCCCTTCAAGTTATGTTGTAGACCTGACTTCAGGAAAGACAGGCTGAGAAAGCAGGGAAGTATATAAGCCCTGCTGTTTTTTAAGTGGAAGACAGACTGAGAAAGAAACAAGCTATGCTGTTGGGGTTGTCCTGAAAGTTATAGGCAAGTGAGTTATCAACTGACTTTTGTTTGTTTATATCATGCTTTTTCATGTGAACCTGAGGCAAACACCTTTATGTATATCAGAACCAGTTTCTGTGGGACTGTGGATTCATTTTACTGCCTTTTTGGTTTTGGTGGTGAACTGAAATATAAAGCCCTGGGCAGGAGAACTTTCATGTTTACACTTTACATGTCTTGTTTGTTTCATTTTCCACAGAAGATAGCTGATCTCTCCTAAAAACAAGTTCTCTGCAATGACAATAATATATCATACGAAATTAGTATTACAAAAGTCATAGAAAAAAGTTTTCTACTTGCAAGATTTCCATAGCAGTAGAGATGAATGCCAATGCTGTGTGAGCCAAACAAAATGGAAAATTTGTCAGAGAAAGAGTAATTTGAATCTTTAATGATGATTAGCATTTTCCCAACAAATAACAAATAGCTGAACACTGATTTTTTGGACAGAAGCTGTGAGGTGTGTAAAATTACTTCTGTTAAGTATACGCCAAATGGCATATAAAATGAAATGTTGTTAATATGCTGCTTAGATTAATTGGAGTGAAAGGCCATAATTTCACTCTTATAAGGAAAAAATATCTTTCAATACAATACAATAGCAAATGAAGTGCCAAATACTGTAACCCATATTCACACTTTACTCATGCTATACTTCCATTGAAATCAATGAAAGTTTTCCCAGTCACCCGAGTTACCGTCCTGAACGTGATCCATAACTTCCCAGCTGGGAAAGCTACAGATGCAGTGCCCTGAGCCATGAGGGGAAGGGTGAAATTATCAAATGGTCCACTCTGGCCAATGACAGGAGTAGTGTTGATAAACTATAGAGGGAGCAACATCCACTTCTAATGAACCAGAAAAGGAAAGTAATAGAAAAAATTGTTAGATCATGGAGGACCCCATCTTCCTCTCCCCTCAACTTTCCACTGTTTCTACCTGGAGATGTGTTTGCATGTACTGAAGGTCAGAATTCACTTCAAGGACATTTATTTTTGCTATATTGCAATTTCCTTGTTGCTTCATTGATTTTTTTTGTAGGAACTGTTTCCCCCTGCAACACTTTATGACCTAACTATTCGCAACATAAACAGCTCAGCAAGTGGAGGAAAGAAGACTAAATATCAATCAGGAAGTTCTTTTATTTGAAATAAATGTGTTTTAAAGGATCAGTGGGCAAGGAGGAGAAGAAGAGAAGCCTCTCAAAATATAAGTGAGAGGGAAGACTGAGCCTTTCCCTTATTTCATCTACACAGGTTACAATTGATAGTCCTAATCATCTGAAGGATGTGCTCAATTCTTCAAGTCATATACATTTATTTATAGGTGTATTAATATCCTTCAAATGATTAGGACTATCAGTTGTAACCTGTGTAGTTGTTATAAACAGCATGAGAGTCAATGAGCTTGCATGCTTTTATAATAGTTATTAAGTGATAGCTCTTTATTAAAGTTAATATGAAAGATATTATTCAGTAGCAACAGTCATAAAACCTTACCTGCTCAAGAAGTTACAATACAAAGAGTAATAAGACATGTAAGAGCTTTGATAGTTTTTAGTACCTAACATTAACCCTTAAGTTATTCTCAAGTATTTTATAATATGCAGTAGAAAATACTTAAATATGTTTCAATAACTAATGAATACATAGTGCTTGCCCATCCTAAAGGGAGGCATATTAACAGCACGCTCAAACAAAAGTACTTATGAATTTAAGAACACACAAAGTATATTTTAAGGGGGAATACTTTGTGCGTTCTTAAATTCATAAGTACTTTTGTTTGAGCGTGCTGTTAATATGCCTCCCCTTTAGGATGGGCAAGCACTATGTATTAATTAGTTATTGAAACATATTTAAGTATTTTCTACTGCCCGTTATATTCATATATATTTCAAGACTGGTTTTTAACAGAAATGATACACACAAATGGGAGCACATAGGGTTATAGATAGACAGGAGCAATACCTTCCAGGTGGGATTTTTCAAAAGTGCCTAAGAGAGTTAGGCACCCAGCTCACACAAAATGTCAATGGACATTGAGCACCTAACAACTTCAAGTGCTTTTGAAAATCCTACCCTCTAGTCTTGTGCACCATCAGGAGAGTGCAAAGAAACGGAGAGATTAATAGGTCAGTGTCTCTAACTCAGACAAGTCTGTCCTCTTTCCTTATTTTCCCATCTTTTTTCCCCCCTTTATTGCTTCTCCTTTTCTATATTCCATCTTCCAGGCCAAATTATTATTTTATTTACAGTGTCTTCTCTGGTGCTGACCACTGTAGTATCTGAACATCTCATAAGCTTAATAGATTTAGCCCCACATCACTATTGTGAAGCTAAGCTACTTGCCCAGGTCATAGAAGACTGTGGCAGTTCCAAGAATCAAAACCTGAATCCCAATCCTGTTTCTTACTCTCCCTCTCCAGTCAGTGGACTACTTTCTCTTTTTCTTAGATTCTAAGAATTAGAAAAAATTCCAAGAAGTAGCACCAGAAAAATTAAACAAAACAAATTTCCAATTTATTTACCAACAGTTACTATGCCGGGGCATCTGAAATTCTCCTGTTATTTCTTTACATATTAAATAGTAGATAATGGCAGTAGTTTAAATGCTGTGATGTGGTAACTGATAATATATTATTGACTTTATAATTGTAACCAGAACACAGTGATGGAAAGAAGATCTCTGTAAATGAATATGGTGCCTTGAAGATAAATCTTTGTATCTATAGGTTTTCTGGCCTCATGAACAATTCTGATTTAGGGTTTCAGATGTGGGACCTTGAATGAGTCTATCCCAATAGAACAACATACCATACAGACAGAGCCTCAAAGCATGTATGTGCATATGTGCACACATTACTATGATGCAGTGAGGTGCTCTCAGTTTTGCCTAAGGATTGGAAAGTTGTGGCCCTATTTTTCTAAAGCTTCTTGTTTATTTGTTCTCTTTCATACAGTATTTTGCAATAGTTCATGTCATACTACAAATGTATTACTGTAATCAAGGCAGTAATACTTGATGTTTTTCATAGCTGTGATGAAAATAGCTTTGTACCATTCTATTTATGTAAGAATAGGAGAAGTAGTCGAGCTCATTTTGACTCAAATGTCAACATTTTGTTGGTCTCCATTTATTTTTTTGAAGTGTTTCACTCGACAAAGAGCAATCTCTTTTCCTCCTTGATTTTGCAGCTTCCCTAAACTCTAGGTGTTAGAATTCTTGCTCTAGTTGTTAGAATTTTTGTCTTCTGGCTCCATTTTTTGTTTTATAGTTGTATGTATCATTGCTCAACACGTTTTAGGGTGAAATTTGCTCCAGTGCACGGAGGACATTGAATGACACTTTAGCTTTGTGTTAAAGGCTTAAGTGGGTCACAAAACTTTCGTGGGTCATCTGTACAGGAAGACAACTTCATTGTGAGTGTATTTTATTGTTGCTATTGCCATAGTAACTAGAGGCTCCAATCCCTAATTGGGTCCCCACTGGATTACGCCATGCACTACATCTGCTAGTAAAACAGTCAACATTCTTCCTCCTTAATCAAAAGTACTTTCTAGTGGAAAGAAATCGAATACCCTATAGAACAGTGGTTCTCAACCAGGGGTGTGTATACCCTGGGGGTACTGAGAGGTCTTCCAGGAGGTACATCAACTCATCTAGATATTTGTCTAGTTTTTCAACAGGCTACATAAAAAGCACTAGTGAAATCAGTACAAACTAAAATGTCATACATACAATGACTTCTTTATACTGCTCTATATACCATACATTGAAATGTAAGTACAAAATTAATATTCCAAATATAATTATTTTATAATTATATGGTAAAAATAAGAAAGTAAGCAATTTTTCAGTAATAGCATACTGTGACACTTTTGTATTTTAATGTCTTATTTTTGTAAGTAAGAAGTTTTTAAGTGAGGTGAAACTTTAGTGTATGCAAGACAAATCAGGGTCCTGAAAGGGGTACAGTAGTTTGGAAAGATTGAGAGCCGCTGCTATAGAAAACCTTTAGCAACAGAATTTGCAGGCGGGGGAGGGGGAAAGGATTAGAAGAATCTATATTTTCTCTCAACACCTATGAGTAAAACATAGATGACACAATTATAACCACCTGTCAAAGGGAAAATCCCCCCTAAGTAAAAATGTCAGCATACGTCAGTGACTAAAGGTGAGTTGTCAGAAATATAACTGCATTTTAAGTCAATGCCGTTTGACTTGTACTAAGGAAGTAATTGCAATTCAGTCTAATGCCAAATCAGTCGTAGGCATATTGCTAGTTTTAAAAGTTGCCACAGATAAGAAAGGTAAGCCTCATGATTACGTCTCAAAATTATTTGAGACTTGTATTAACAGACAGTGCAGATCAGCAACTTGTAGGAAAAGAATATTCTTATGAGAGAACATTAAAACAGCATGACTGACTTTTATTAATATGGCAGTTCTGTAAAGGAGCATGAAGAATTAATTTTTAAGACTGAAAATTTATACATTTACGTCTGGTATTATGATTGTACAGTAGTAGGCACAGAGCAAAGCATTCATACCATCATGACAAATGAACTTCTCAAAGTAATTTCTTGTGCCTCCACTAAATGCAGATAAAATTGAGGAACGGCTCATTAACTGCAAAGCACACATCATTAACTAATCTAAGCAGGCCTCCGTGCCAACTTCATACAAGTGTTGGTAGTATTCAAATCTCCTCACCTGGTCTATTATGGGGCCAGGAGTAGAAACATTGCTAAGTATGACATTCATCCTCTGATAGTAAAATATATTCTGCTCTTTATTTCCAACTTTAAAGCATAAGAACTGAGGATGTGGAGGTGGGAGAGAAGAGTAGCCAGCATTCATTGTTAGTGAAGTTCTAAGTTTCCTGAACATCAGTATCATTAGACAATGTGCTTGAATCTACTAAATACCTTCAGAGAGGAACTGGCAACCCTCTGTTTCCATTCAATGTGAGTAGAGAGCATCCCAGTATCTTGCAGGATTTATACCATTTTCAAATACCTGTATGGTGATCATTGTAAAATATAGCTGAAACCTACAGATCTGACTATAAATTGTTACACATCTAGCTGGAAAATTCTGACCTCACAGAACTTTGAGTCAACCTCAAACCTCCATTGACTTTAGTGGGGCCTGGATCTCTAGATTGGAACTAAATGTCTAGCCATACGTAAAGCATTAAGGTACTGTTAAATCACGGGGTGGGAGAATGAATTTCAGTAGAACATCAGAAATTATTTCACTTCTAATCTTCATTTGCACACTAAGAAATATCACCCGTAAGGTGCTGGGCACATCCCACAAATAGGACTGAAGAGGGATCAGGGCATTCAGATTGGGCCCAGACAGAAATAGGCATTATGTCATGATGGAATTATATTGTAAATCATTCTCTTATTTTGGCCCAGTCATGCCTGGTGCTGAGTAAGAACTCCATTTAAGTCAATGAGAGTGGACAATGCTCAGAATATTAACCCAAAAGACCTTATCACATTGCTTGGGTTTGGGGATTGGGGGTTTTCAAAGTAGCCTAGGGGAGGTGCCCAACTCCTATGGAATTTCAATGGGATTTGAGCATGTAACTCTCCTAGGTGTCTTTGAAAATTCCAGCCTAAATCCTTAAATCATGATGAGTTGGACACATTATTTACAGTAAATACACTTGATTTAGTTCTTTGCTTCTGTTCTCAGCTTATGCAACAGACTTCAGTATTTATGATCGTGTCAAAATGATTTGACAAAAGATGTACAGAAATGGTTGAGAGCTCTTTAGTGACCACAAGTGACAAAGAGCCCTATTTGCATCTGATCTGAATGATAAGCCTTCAACAGAACAGCTCCCCTAACACTATGCTGAACCATCCGTGGTACACTGATTTCAAGGGAAGAGTGTCACCTGCTGAATCACCATTACTTTCTTAATTGCCTGCAACATTAATTCCTTTCTCTGCATTAGGGACAACATGAGTTGCCCCAAGACAGCAAAGATTTCAATGTGCTGAAGGGGGAAACTTCGGTCATGAGTGTCTTCTCCTTGTGGTTCTGCTGTTAGTGCATGAGAGGGTTATTGTTTTATTGCTGAGTGGAGTTTGACTCCTCTTTCCAAGGACTGGATCAGCGTATGAATTATTGGCTCACTTAAGACTGCTGGGCCCTTAAAGCATATACAGTGGTGCTTATGCTCAAGAACTGTCTTGCTGTTTTGTATCAATCCAGCCACTCCTTACTGATAGAATCTCAGGTATATTCATAGGTACCATACCTGCAGGTACTATCAGTTTTCAAATTTTAGCATCTAGTACTACTCTGAAGGGCAGCCAGAAGAGGTTAAAAGAAAAGAATAAAGGCTGAAAAGCACAAACCATGCCATCGATGATTTACAGATTAACCAATGCAACCTGACAAGGTAGTCGGTTGCAGTGATTATAGCAAAACTGCTTTTAACTGTAAGAAACTTCTCTCTATTCCTTGTGCTACAAACTGCTGTCTTATTTTATTATTCAATAAATAAACAACCTCTTTTCTCAACAAGTTTTCACTTTTATCTCTGAAAATCTGCCTTCCATTCAAAACCTGGCTTTTTGGGTCACTACAGGTATGTTGGTATTGGCATTTTTATTGACAAGTTGAAAAGCAACATGTCTCAAGAAGTGGAGGGGGGTGGAAAAACCAGTGCTGTGATGGTTTTTACAATTTAAAACATCAGTTTACACCTGTCAGGCAAATTACTGGGTGTGCCTGGTACATGATGCCTCCTAGAGCTTTAAACTGGCATAATGCCAGCATGCCTAAGCTGACTACTGCTTTCAGATGTCACCATTTCTTCCATGGCTACAGGAACACTCCTACTATGCTGAAAAAGCAGGTAGCTACATCAAAATACAATTTTAAAAAGAGAAAACAGCATTTTGTTTGCCCAACTTGCAAAGGGTCTGGAACTGTTCCTATTGAAGGCAATAGTAAAGCTCACATTGACTTCAGCAGAGCACAATATCTACAATAAAACTGTCCACCCCATGTCTTCACTCCAAATTGGTCACTTTAAAGGGGCATTGTGAACGCTGACAGATGCAAACAGTAGACCAACCCAAAAGGTAGCATTTTTGTTTTTAAAATAAAAATTCTTTAAGATCTACCAGCACTTCCAAACCAATAATTGCAACATTGATAAAATGCCAACTGCTAAGCTTAGAGAGACAAGGTAGGTTGAGGTAATATCTTTTATTGGACCAACTTCTGTTAGTGAGAGAGACAAGCTTTCAAGCCACACAGAGCTTTTCTTCGTGTCTGCTAAGTTGGTTGACCTACCAACACCAATGCCAGGTGCACTAAATCCCATTAATCTCCTGCTTTGCCTACCTTCTGTATTCTAGCAATGCAGGGAAGGTCTTGAAATTTGTAAGAATAAGACTTAACGTGAGACTGGCCAGTTTTGAGAGTGAGCTTTAACAACATCAACACATCACTAACTTTTGCTTTTCCATCTTGACCCTGTAGTTTAGAAATTATATGATTCTCCTCTTTTCTAATAATCCTCAAGGGTCATTGCAGGACATTATTAAACATTACTGTATGTTGATATATAAGTAGGTTTGCTTTTTAATTTCTTTCCTGTTTACAAAAGATTACTTTGTAAAAAAGTATTGCTTTCTTGCTCTGAATAAACTGTTAGGTTTAAGTGCCTATTGGTTTGATTGGGACATCGGTGCATACAGTTTCTCTGCCATAAGTGTTAATGCCAGGGGCTTAGCGCAAAGAAATCCTGGCTCACTCAGTTCAAAGTCATTTTGGTCTATTTGTTTAGGCCTGGTTGTACATTACCCTTAACTCTCCCACCCTACCACTACACACCACATACCCCAAAAAAGGGCCAAAAGTAATTTCAAGTATACAGGGACTTCTCCACCAGTCAAATATACCAGTTTATAACAATCAACATTATTGATTCAAGCTCTAGATTCTGTAATAGGAACTTCCTTATACCACGTTACTCTAGTGCATTTCCCTGTTCATAAACCCTCACTGGCACTATAGAGTGAAAAGATAAACAAAATAAACCCAACCCTTAAACAGCTGTTTCATATTCACAAAATGCCTTCATTTCCATTAGGATCTCACACACACAAAAAACCCTCTGTCTTCATGGCTACTATTGTGAGCAACAAAATACCCCAGGGGAATTTGACTAATAACAGAGAGACCCTCCATCTGATCTGAATCAGCACCTAAACTTTAACATGGTTATCCAACCAGTCTCTTTGCTTTTCAGGTTTAAAGGCTTGATTGTCTTTTACACTGAAGTGTAAAAAGGGGCCTTGATATAGGTGTAATATCTACACATACGCTGCCAAAACAGTGTAAAGTGCCTTAATTCGAATGAAAATAAGATTGTAATTTTGGTTTTCATCTTGGCAAATGTACTACACCCTTAATAACGTATGGAGATTTATTTACACTGACAATAATAGAAAAATATATTTTTAAAGTAACATTACTATAAATGCTATCATTTCAGCTGGTGAAAGTAAGGAAACAGAGTGTTCTGACATCCCTAAATAATCCTGTTTTGCCTCTTTTCATTTTCCATGAATTTTAAGGTAAACCTTTGACTCTGTTTTTAGAAAGGGGAAGGAAGAGGTTCTTTAAATTTATTTCTGCTGTTTAATGAGTGCCTAAAAGTGAAAGAGAAAGTTCTCCCTCCATAAGGCTGGATTCTGCCATCCGTCTCACACTGAAGGTATGTCTATACTGCATCCAAGGTGTGATTTCAGCTTGGGTAGACCTACCCATGCTAGCATTGCTAAAAATAGCAGAGAAGACACAGCAGTACAGGCTTCAGTGCAGGCTATACGCTTCCACCAGCAACCCTAGGTATGTACCAGCATTGCTAACCTATGCTGAAGCCCATGCCACACATCTACACTGCTATTTTTAGCCATGTTAGCATGGCTACAAACTAGTGCTGGTGTATTTACCTGAGCTGCAGTCACAACTCAGAGTGCAGTGTAGACAAATGCTCAGTGGCTCAGTACGTAGTAATGGGAATACATGTGTGAGTACTTATTACTCAAGGTGAGCAAGAGTTGGAAAATCTGGTCTGTAATGAACACTCTTACACAAATGAAAGGACATATATGAAAAAGGCAATAGAAAGCGTAACTGAAATAAAAACAAAAAACAGGAAACAAAACATTTGCAGAAAGGAATGGTGCATGGATATGAAGCAATCAAAATGAATTTCACCCCTGTGGTAGGAGCACAATATCATTTCCATATTAAACTGCAGCATTGCTGCTGAAGAAATTGACTTTGTACAAAATCCACAAACAAAACTAGCAACCTAATGAAACCAACCAATCAGAAAATGTGCGCCTAGCATCAAAGAACAGAAGGACATATAAACTAAAGGTCTTTTACTTGGGAAAAGTAGCCATTAAAGTCAAATGCTCTGAGGGGAAAAAATCTCACATAGCACCAATACAAGAAGATAATTTCACCACAAAGACAAATAACCATGAGTGGACTTTCCACATTCAGTGACGTAGGTAGATACATAAAATGGTGTTTAAAATGTCATGATGAATTCCTATTAAAGTGATCCTGTATCAAGTGGTAAAATAAAGCAAATTAAGGCAGCAACTAGCTAGTCTGAAATTGTGTCTACAGAGACAGACGTTCAAGCTGATACTGACTTTCAGCTGACAGCAATTATGCCATGTTCTGCTTCTGGAAACAACTTGTAGCTAGAGAGAGTGATGAGCAGGATTTAATCCATTTCCTTTTCCTGCTGGAACTGAATTTGGGATTTTGGTCTTTAACTCCCTGAAATGTATACATGTTAAATGGAAGTGGGGAGTTATGCATAAGAAAAATGTGTGTGTATATATGTTGTGTTCCCACTGATAGATGAATATGTATTCTCACAGCAACTAGTTATCTACTGTATTTTACTTCATTGTCAATGAATCTATACAGTCTTATTCCTTGTAATGCTGGTGCGCATTTAATGATGATATACTTTTATGTAACTTTTTCTTCCATCTCTCAGTGCTATAAAGAATGAATCAGCACCGCCCTTCATAGCACAAGGTAATAAAAAACATGACTAATAAGATTCATGATGTATGAAATCAGCTCTTTACTAGCCATTGACTTACTCAGTATGTCGCTTGCATAGATCCTTTATTGATCAATTAGCAGCTTTTACCAGAGTAAGGGCAGGCAGTGGATACCACATGAGGGCTAATAGGCTGCAAAAAGTAAAGCCTGGGAAGTATTGTAGGCAGTGAAGAGGGTTGTTTTGTTTCCTGTAATTGTAAATAACAAACTGTATTACTAATGCTAATGTAACACAATATTTGTTACTGCCTTGACATAGTCTATTTAAATATTCAAGAATCTGTCCTTTCCAAATACTTGCATTCAGCTCCAGTCAGTTAAACAGGGGGCTGTCCACTGCAGTTTGAAAAAATTTCTTGGGCTACTTCATCACTCAGCGACCCACAGTGATTATACAAAATTTGGTAACGGTATTTGTAAAGAGAGGCTTTGTGAGGTTGTCTTCCATTTGTTAGTAGCTGATATAAGGGATTTATCCAAACAAAGGGATTCTGTATTCTGAATCTGCTGAAGCGACTATATCACCTTGTACTAGTATGAATACAAAATTTGATTGTTACTCTCTACCTGTACCTGGGCACTAGGCTCTGATCTGCCATTTTACCTATTTATGAAAAGGCTGCAGTGCTGATGTCTCTTGTTTATCTGGCAAACATGAGATCAATAAACTCCTGGGGAAGTCAGAACCCACACAACATTGCATTTTCTATGGAAGATTAGCTGAACTGAAATGTCTGACACCTCTGTGTCAGCTTTTCACATTACAAAAGAAAATGTTATTCCTCTTCCTTCACAGTCTCTGAAGGAAATGAGAGAGATGTCAAACTGTCAGACACTTAAATCTTAGCCACTCATTAAACAAGAAGTGTTATATAAAATCAGTAATTTTGCCAGCTTAGAATAACCTACAGCATTAGCAATTACCTAGAAACATGTCCTCCATTACTTCCATAAGCTGTTTAATTTGAAGGTCAAGTCTAATCATTATATCCGATCATCTTTACCCCAATGCCTTCCTGCATGTGTGGTGGAGGTTTTTATTATCGTTGTTTGTTATTATTGCTACCTCTAAGGATTCACTTTCTAGTTTCACTTGAAAGGCTAAGAGGCTTCAGGAACATGCCTCTTGTGCTTTGTGATTCAGATCAGTAAAGAAGAAATTCCAGTGCTTTCCTTGTCAATTAAAATACCTTTGCATTTATTATACATGGCTAGTTATTCTGATATTTTCAGAGGGAAAACATCAGGTGTTTCAGAGACTGAAGGGGAAAAACCTAATATCCAATTAAAGATATATGAAGTCACAATGACTATTAGAACTAGTTTGAAAATGGGAAGAAAACTTTGAAAAAAGCTTGCAAAAAAGAAGTTGAAAAAAATGTGACCATCTCCCATGACCACTGATCGCATATAAGTTATGTTTTAATTGTTTTTTCAAGGAGATCATTATAGAAATCTAGGTGAGAAAGTGTACAGCATCTGCTACAGGACAGGTTTTATCTAGGAGAATAAAATCAAAGTACTTACAATCTAATTTTACAAATTGATCATTTCAGTGTTACGCTGCTCAACTGTTTAGTGTGTCCTGGATATTGATGAGGCCTTCTAGAGTAATACTTAAGCTCATGCTGCATTTCAAGTCTTATTAATTTTGCTACCATTCCCAAGTAGAGTCATCACAATTTTTTCTCGTGATATATAACAGCATTCAGCTGATCTTACAATTGTTGCATAAATCTCTAGAACATGGTAGAGACTCTCTTCCAGTTCTGAAAAACATCACATTGCTTAGTTAATGGCCATATTTACTTGGAATTTGCCTTACACATCAGTTATTGAGTAGAAATAGAAAGTGGTTTTGTTTAAAAAAAAATCATGCAATTTTTATGGACTTATGAGCATAAATCTGAATTTAACTTCTCCCCACAACAGTGGCTATGACTCTCATTTTATCAAAATGTACAGTTAAAGCAAATCTATGCCCTGTACACTCATTGGATCTAATTTAAACTTTGTCCTTATTAACCGAAGTGACTGAAAAATAGAATATAATTTAATGAGTTGATATACTTATCTCTTTTTTTAAAATTAAGATGAAGTAATGTCTCTTATAGAGCTAAGACACAAACAGAACATGCTAAACTTTCTTTTCTTTCTAGATAAGGAGCTTTCTCATTCAGCCTAAGGTTAAAGTTGCTAGAACTGGAGAGTCCTTTGTTTTTGAACAAATCAAGTTTTAAATAAGGAAACTAAGAATGTGTGAGGAAATTTGGAGGGCTCTATTATGTTTGTTCTGTTTCGACAATGTATTAGAGGTGCAACATAAGATTGTGATGCAAATATACTGGGTACCATAGAAAATGAGCAAGATGACAAGTCACATTTCTGGGAGATGTTGGAGGTGATGAAATAAAGGAACCCTGATTTACATGCTCTGGTCTCGCCTGAAATTATCTCAATATTGGGATAATTGGGCGCAGAAGCACAAAGGTATTTAGGCTGATTTCTGATTAGTTCAATGGAAAGACAAGGTGGGTGAGGTAATATCTTTTATTGGAACAACTTCTGTTAGTGAGAGAGATGCTTTTGAGCTATACAGAACTCTTCTTCAGGGCTGACCTAAGAAAGAGCTCTGTGTCTCTCGCTTGAAAGCCTGTCTCAGGCCAGGTCTACACTGCGACTTTAAATCGGTTTAATGGCCGATATACCGATTTAACGCTGTATCCGTTCACACGACGTCATCATTAATATCGAGTTAAACGGCTCCTTAAATCGATTTCGGAACTCCTCCCAAACGAGAGGAGTAGCGCTAAATTCGATAGCGATAACTCGGATTAGGGTTCGTGTGGACGGAAATCGACGTTATTGGCCTCCGGGCGGCATCCCAGAGTGCAGCACTGACCGCTCTGGACAGCAATCTGAACTCGGATGCAGCGGGCAGGTAAACAGGAAAAGCCCTGCGAACTTTTGAATTACATTTCCTGCTTGCCCAGCGTGGAGCTCTGATCAGCACGGCTGGCGATGCAGTCTGAAATCGAAAAAGAGCTCCAGCATAGACCGTACGGGAGATACTAGGTCTGATCGCTGTATGGGGAGACAAATCTGTTGTATCCAGCTCCGTTACAGAACACGAAATGCCAAAGCGTTTGAATAAAAAACTCCAGGATACACAGCGCTGTGTGACAAGCGTAACGGGAAGCCAGAGACTCAAATGGACGCTCATGAAGGGAGGGAGGGGGTACTGAGGACTCCAGCTATCCCACAGTCCACAGCAGTCTCTGAAAATTATTTGCATTCTTGGCTGAGCTCCCAATGTCTGTAGGTTCAAACACAGTGTCTGGCGTGGTTCAGGGAACAGCTCCTCAGTTTATTCCCCCCCACTACCACGTGAAAAAAAAAAGGGAAAGATTGCTGTGCTATGGCGTTTGCTCAATGCACTCCGCGAAAAAGGCGCCAAAGGGTTGTCTGCTGCCTTCACAAAGGGAGGGGTGAGGCTGTACCCAGCACCACCCGGGGCAGTGTTTTCTGCCCCATCAGGCACTGTGCTCTCAACACGGAAGTGGGAACTATGGGATAGCTGAGGAACAGCTACCCACAGTGCACCGCTCCTGAAATCGATGGTAGCTTTGGACCATGGACGCAAACAATCGATTTCGGGATCCCACTGTGGACGCGCTAAACCGATTTTATTAGATCTGTTTTGTAATATCGGTTTAAGCTAATTCGAAATAATCGTGCAGTGTAGACGTACTCTCACTCTCACCAACAGAAGTTGGTCCAATAAAATCTATTACCTCACCCACCTTCTTTCTCTAATATCTGGGGACTGACATGGCTAAAACAACACTGCATACAATGATTTCAATGACAGTCTGGAACATAAATACCTTTATTAATCTAGGAGTAATGAATCTGGCTTTTCAATACCAGGTACTCTGGGATATGATACAGTGGGGGTACTTAAACTCTAAGGAATGTAACAAGAATAATGGAATGCAAATTTGCTGTATTTTATATGTGGCTTATTCGTGATGATATAGTCTCTTTGCATGGTATTTCATAATGATTTTGTCTCTGAATATATTGCACAGCAATAAAAATAAAATTGGGAGAAACAATAAACTGTAAATTTCTTTTTACAGTTTCTAAGGGGAAAATGTAGAGGCAGCAAGCATTTCTGCACTGGGAGATCTGCCCAGACAGAGTCCCTATGATGAAAGTCTGACAAGAACAAGCTTTCTGTTACGATTCTAGTACTTCTGCCTTGTGTTTGGGTCAGAAATATCTTGGCAGCAGTCTTTCTGATAGTGTGTCAGCACTTCATCCAGCTGGAACAAACAAGCTCACAGTTGTTCACAACTGGAAAATAGTGATGATAATGAAAAGCAGTGCAAACACTTTTGAACATTCAAAAAGCTTTGGTTTGGGTTACGTTTTGGGTGAAAATTTATTCTTATTATATCCAAACCAGTTTAACCTACCCTATTCTGATGCAAGAATGATTGAGCATTTGTGAATGAAAGACTGTCGCAATTCAGTGGTAAGAATGTGGATGAATAATAAGTAGTAAAGGTCCTTTTTTTAACCTCCCTTTGAGACCTGCATTCTCTTTTCTTCCTGAGTTTTTGTGTGTTTTCCCTGGTAGTAGAGAAAAAATGAAAAAGTAACAAAAAAATATGCTAACACTGTAAGAAAGAAAGATAGATTTGTGGGGAAATATTTTATTTATTATGTGAAAGAATATTCTATATACATTTAAAATGACTTATTAGGTAATCTAGACCATCTTCATGCCAATGCACAATTATTTCCCAAAACCCATTTTTGGTGTTTTACAGTCTTGTGTAAAATTTCCCAAGCATTATGGCTTCTGTCATTTCCCTTTAGAAATTATTTCTCTGTTAGGAGGCTTTTTCTAAAAATTAGCCTACATTTTCATTTCTTGTTTTCATTCTATTTTTATTTAAACTTTGTTCCATTATTACTAGGTATATCGCAGGAGAACCAGTACCTCTTACTGCTTCTGACCTGCTGACTTTGGATAAGTCATTTGACCTCTGTGTTTGTTTCCCCACCTGTAAAATGGGGACAGTAATATTTCCCTGTGTCACAGGGAGGCTGAGTTTAAATGAATTAATGTTTGTAAAGGGATTTCAGAGCCTCAGACAATGTGTTTAAAAAATGAAAAAAAGTCTTATATAAATAAAGATCAGCGGGTCCTGGCGAGACACAGGAAAAGACCTGATAACAAATAGATTTTTTTTTTTTAATGAATCACATTTAGGATTCTTTTTTTAACTTGGGAAATAAAAGAGCTAAGTGCTTCCTATTTCTTCTGGGGCAGAATTTTGTTTGGATTGAAACTCAGAAAGTGAAATGAAAATAAATGTATTGTTTAGCTATACGACCTCTTATAGTAGACAGAGTCATTTGAAGTCCCTCCTGAAATAGAGGCAGTTCATACATACCTTATACATAACAGCAACAGTTGCCAAATGATTTTTAAAGGGGCAAGGTGTCCCCATAAGTTTGGAAGATCTCTCCTTACATCAATGTAGATATTTATATGAGGATTAAAGAGGAAACCTTCCTACATTTACCCTATGGACATATTACTCTGTAATTGTCCATTACAGATAATTTTGACCTCACCTTCACAAATAACACAAGGAGAATCACATATAATTTTCACCCTGAGTAGAAGAATGGAGAAGGAACCACAGCTTTAATTTAATTTAATTTTAGTCACATTGTTTAAATTTATCATTAGAAGGCACTATGATACTTTATGGTATGGTAAGCTCACATCTTCCTCTCAAGCAGATAGTATGGCTGGACTAGAGATGGATATTGGAATAGATGGTCCATTATTCTGATTCTATATGTGATTCTTATTAGAAGGGCATATGTGTGAGAAAGAATGAATAAAGCTCACTGGAAGAGCATTCACGTTCAGCCGTCTGATGCAAGAGGACATTGCTGTTACATCACCATTTATCCAAGAAAAGGTTTAGGATTCTGTGTAGACTGATCTACCTATTGTAATTGTTATCATTACTGACTTCTGAGTACAATTTTACAAGCAGTATGATGAGTAATAACTTCACAATCTTATATAGCTTCTGTGCAAAGCTAGATGAAACAATCCTATTTCATATGTTTTGTTTTGAATTTGGGATTGTGAACCCCCAAACTAAGAAAAAAGTTTCCATGAACTCCTGCAAGGCAAAACTGCAGTCTCTTACAGTGGCATGAATGTTTAGGAGTTTTGGCAAATATGGTATGTATGGTGTACTTATCCCTTAAGGAAGCCTGGGCACAGTCAAGGATCACCCTACCCCATCCTGGGACAGAGCTATTTTAACAGGAAGAGGAAGCTAAATAGGAGAGAGAAGGCTAGAAGCCATATAGGTTGTGGTGCCTCAGGCTACAGGGACTAGCCTGACTCAGTATGCTTACATTATATCTGAGAGCATGACTCCCAGCCAGGTAGATAGTCATTCTAATGTATTTCAGGCTAGCACACTTAAAAAAGCAGTATGGAAGTTATGGCTCCAGCAAAGATTCAGGCTCGCCATTTGAACTCAGACTCAGGGGACTTGAGAGGCTGTCTGCTTTGCCTAGGAGGTCTGCTTCCAGCTTCATCCACTGGGGCCAGAGACTTTGCTGACTCTAAATTTGGGAGCTCTGAACCAGGACCCTGAGGTAAGGGCCTTATGAATTCTATTAAAACTGCTCTTTTCCTGAGACCTTTTAAAGGGGATATATGTTTGGTTTTGGTGTCTCCTCCACACACACACCTTATTTGAATCATCTATATGTGGGTTTAAGAACAGAGACCTTAGAGGGACAGTAATAGACTAAAAGCTCCTGGAAAATTCAAGGGCACCTTTCCCAGATTTCACAACTTTGCTAAACAAGTGTGCTGCACCAGGTGTTCCTCATAGGGCTATATCTCTTTAAAAGATCAGTGGAGAAAGGGGGGAATATTGCCAGCCAGGTGTGCCATTAGCACTCCATACTCAGAAGTTTCTGGAATTGGGTGTGGTAGTTTTGGGTATGCTCAATAGGTTGCTGAACTTGTTCCATGAGGGCAAGCAATCAGTGTAGCTGCTTTATAAAAGGCCATGTGACCTGCATGGGTTGGGAGAAGTTGAGCTCCATAAGTAGAAGGCAGGCTGTGTCTCTCTATCTCTGAAGCATTTTGCAGCAGGGTTTTTAAAAGCTATATACTTAAATGGTGTGGCTGGTTAATTAGTTTTAACTGAATGATTTCTGCAGAGGAGGAATAGATTCCAGCTGAAGTTTTCTACAAGCAAGTAGAGGGAAGATGTTGCAGTACATTTGATTCAGTAGCTTGTATAGATTTTGGTGAGCAAGTGAGACTCAGGTGAACTCACCTGAATCTTTTGGGAACTCTTGAGCTTCTTCTCATTGTTTCTGTGGGGGACTGACCTATTTAGATTTAATTAGTTATACATAAACATAAACATAAACCAACTGCAGATAATGTATGTGGATTATAAAGTAGCCATGTTATGTTGTAGAAACTATTAAAAAAACACAACCTGATTACTATAAATACAAGGAAGGGCCCATATAGGTAAGACAGTAAGCAGATGCAGATTCTGCTGTTCCTGCCAAACATTGGTTTGTTTTACTCTTTATCCCTTATTTGGGAAAGATGCTCTGTCATCTGCTTAGTGTTAGAGTCCCATCTTAAAATCTCTCCTGCTCAGCAGATATGGAATTGTTTTCTAATAATGGTATAATTTTTCCTCCTGCATTGAAACATTTGAAAGGTGGCTCTGGGTAGAATATCTCTGTGGAGTTTCATAAGAGAACCCTTGTCTGACCAAGGGAGAGGCATGTTTTATCCCACTACAGAATGGGCCACAGGACACATCCCCAAACTTGATGGATACTGAGAGATCCTGTGTATCGAGCTTTGGTTCTTGGTACTGCCCCCCCGCCAATGCATTTCTGCTGCCACATTAATAGGGTCTCCCCTAGCTGTGGTGTCATGATCACAGTGTGGAGGGGCTCCTTGGAAAAGATAATACACTCTGAGATTGCTCAGGGTATGGTGTGTGTGTGTGTTCTTCCAGCCAATGCTCATCTTGCTTAGACCTCTTCCTGGTCTGTCCCCTTCCATTGTACAGACCACATGGCATATACTCCATAGAAATGATAATAATGAGGAAAAAGTATTGAAATAGTCACCTGACATCCCTTCCCTTCCCTTCTACCCATCTGCATGCAGGTCTTGGAAGATACAACCTGGGCCTTTAATAATAGAACAATAACAATAAATAACATCTATCACCATGAATAGAATTGGCCAAAAAAAATTGAAACTTCACCTTTTTTTTTTAAAAAAAAAAAGTCTTAATAGTTTTAAAACAGCTTATAGTGGGGTTAAAGTGTTTCAAGAAATTGAACTTTTGGGGAAATACCTTCTACCACTCTTAACAGGCACTAATCACAAAAGGCCAGAAAAGCCCTTCACACAATTAAACCTATGTAAACTGTGAAATCTCCATGCATAAGCAAGAAACAGAAGGGCATTGCTTATTCCCTTTATGATCAGACAATTATAGGAACTATAATTTATCCTAAAACTGCTAATTCTGTGTATTCTCTGCTCTTTATAAGAAAAGCCTTTCAGTCTTCTACATTCAAGCCATTTGTTTGGTGGGTTGGCGGGGGGTGTTTGTTGTTTGTTTGTTTTTTATTAGGGGGGAAGATATAAGAAGGGTTAAAGAAGATCAAATTTACAGGGAAGAATTGGTAGGGGAAGTAGAAGTAGGTGGCAACCTGGGCAGCAGTGACTATGAGATGGTTGAGTTCAGGATCCTCACAAAAGGAAGAAAGGAGAGTAGCAAAATATGGACTCTGGACTTCAGAAAAGCAGACTTTGACTCCATTAGGGAACTGATGGGCAGGATCCCCTGGGAGGCTAATATGAGGGGGAAAGGAGTCCAGGAAAGCTGGCTATATTTGAAAGAAGCCTTATTGAGGGCACAGGAACAAACCCATCCTACTTTGCAGAAAGAATAGCAAATATGGCAGGCGACCAGCTTAGCTTAACAGTGAAATCTTCGGTGAACTTAAACAGAAAAAGGAAGCTTACAAGAAGTGGAAACTTGGTCAGGTGACTAGGGAGGAGTATAAAAATATTGGTCAAGCATGTAAGGATCTAATCAGGAAGACCAAAACACAACTGGAGTTGCAGGTAGCAAGGGATGTGAAGAGTAGCAAGAAGGGTTTCTACAGCTATGCTAGCAACAAGGAAAAAGGTCAGGGAAAGTGTGAGACCCTTAGTGAATGGGGGAGGCAACCTAGTGACAGATGATATGGAGAAAGCTGAAATACCCAATGCTTTTTTTTGCCTCAGTCTTCACAGACAAAGTCGGCTCCCACACTGCTGTCCTGGGCAACACAGTATGGGGAGGAGATGAGCAGCCCTCAGTGGTGAAAGAACAGGTTAGGAACTATTTAGAAAGGCTAGATATGAATAAGTCCATGGGTCCAGATCTAATGCATCCGAGGGCGCTCAGGGAATTGGTTGATGTGATTGCAGAGCCATTGGCCATTCTCTTTGAAACTCGTGGAGCTTGGGGGAGATCCCGGACAATTGGAAAAAGGCAAATATAGTGCCCATCTTTAAAAAAGGGAGGAAGGAGAACCTGGGGAACTACTGACCAGTCAGCCTCACCTCAGTCCCTGTAAAAATCATGGAGCAGGTCCTCAAGGAAACACTTGGAAGCACTTGGAGGAGAGGAAGGTGATCAGGAACAGTCAACATGGATTCACCAAGGGCAAGTCATGCCTGACAAACCTGATTGCCTTCTATGATGAGATAACTGGCTTTGTGGATATGGGGAAAGTGGTGGACATGAATATGATCTGTGACTTTAGCAAAGCTTTGATATGATCTCCCACAGTTATTTCTCCAGCAACTTAAAAAGTATGGATTAGATGAGTGACTAATAAGGTGGAAGAAAGCTGCGCTAGATTGTCGGGCTTTAATGGGTAAGTGATTAATTGGCTTGATTGTCTATGTTGGCAAGCTGTATCAAAGCAGAGTACCCCAGGTTTTGGTCCTGGAGAAAATCCTGGTTTGTTCAGCATCTTTAAATTAATGACCCTGGAATGATGGGCAATAGGAAATAGCAACCCACAGGCAAGTTTGTGGATGACATTAAGGTAGGGCAGAAGGTTAGAATATGCTGAAAGTAAGGAAATTGGGTGCGAGTGACCTAGACAAGAATGAGATTGGGCAAAATGAAAATCTGACGGTTCAAACAAGGACAAGTGCAGAGTCTTGCCACTTAAGGATGGAAGAATCCCGTGCCACCGTAATTACAGAGCTGGGACCTAAACATGCTAAGCAGCACTTTCTGCAGTAAAAAGACTCCTGGGGATTACAGTGAATGAGAAGCTGGATATGAGTCAGCATGTGTGACCCTTGTTGCCCAAGAAGCAATACGGCATATTGAGCGCATTAGTAGAAAACATTGCAACAGCAGAATTTGAAGCCCGAAGTGACTTATCCTGAGTATTGAAGCATCCAGTTTTTGGACCCCCACTTTCAAGACAAAGGATTGGAGGCAAAATATTGGAGAGGAGTCACAAGTAGTGAGGGCAACAAAACTGATCCAGGGGGCTGGGGCACATGACTTATATGAGAGGACTGAAGAGTACGTGGGCTTGTTTCTTCTGCAGAAGAAATTCATCAAGGCAGCGGATTTTGATACAGCCTTCAACTACCTGAAGGGAGGTCCAAAGAGGAAGTGGCAACCTCGGTTAGACTGTTTCGTCAGCTGGTGGCAGACAACCAGAACAAGGAGTAATGGTCTCAAGTTGCAGTGGGGGAGGTCTAGGTTGGATATTAGGAAACACTATTTCACTAGGAGGGTGGTGAAGCACTAGAATAGGTTACCTAGGGAGGTGGTGGAATCTCCATCCTTAGAGGTTTTTAGGGCCCATCTTGACAAAGCCCTACCTGGGATGATTTAGTTGGCGTTGCTTCTGTTTTGACCAGAGGGTTGGACTAGATGACCTCCTGAGGTCTCTTCCAAACCTAATCTTCTATTATTCTACTCTATAGCCCTGTAACCAATCCAAATTCTCCCTGTGGTCATAGGAGAATGGCTGACTTCTGAAAACTATAAACATCCTAGGCACATTGGTAGAAACCATGCCTGTCTAAACCCCAAGAAATCTCTGGCACCAGCCACATCCAGTAACTTGCCTAAAACATACAAAAAATCCTTCTGCTACTATATCAAGTTGGGTTTTGTATTTATTCCCCTTCTTCAAATGTAGTTTGTATTGCATTAAACCAAAATGAAAAGAGGCCTTATGCTATTGAAAAGCACGAAATATTAGTGTAGAAAGTGTTTTGTCATTATGGCAACAATAGCATCCAAAATTTCAATGGCGTGCACTCTTTTTGCACTAAAACTAAAAACACAGCAAAGCCCATTTAAATGAGAACAATAGTGATTATAACAAATAGCAGACATTTATGTTGTATTGCTTAAGTTTGGGATCGCAAACAATATGATTGGTCATTTGGGCTGTTTAGTACTTTCCTTGCAAAATATTATTTCAAGAGCCTTGTAATGCTACATTGTGAAGTGTTTAAGTTGTAGCAAAACTTTGCTTAGACTTGCTGTATTTGGTCTTATTACTGCTTACTACTTTGGTGCTTATTGCTGACACAATCAAACTGATAACTTATTGCTCCCTCAAATGCTACCTCCAATAAACTTTTATTGCATCCTATAGTATGCCCAGGAATCCTGTACTTCAGGCAGCAGAATAATGTTTTGACTACCCGAGGTACTCCCCCAATCTTCCTGAAGGAATAATAGAGAAATTGTCCTATTCCTCACAAACTTTCTATTGTTGTGCTAACTATTTTTGCTTTTCACAAGCTTACAAAATCAAGGGGCCCATTGCTGAAGTTCTTGCTCTGGGCCAAATCATCCCTTATAGGGAAAAATCCCACTCAAGGACCTGGAAACTCCAAAAGTGCAGCTTGTAAGTGTGGTTTTTTTCATTCAGCTTTTGGATTGCCCTGCTCAGCCACTTCCTACCTCTTCCTCCCCCCAAAAACAACAACCAGCAGACTTAATTTTGAGATGATTCTATAGGTTCCATGGGCCTGGAGTAGGAACAATGCAATTTACAAGCTCCATTTTAGCCAATATCTGTACTGATTTCCTTTCCTCCGGGCATATATTTTGGCAGGGTGACTATTGGGGCAACCCTCCTACAGCAAGCTATAATAAGGTTTCCCAAAGTAAGGAATTGGAACTAGACCTATAACTGTCTTTTGCCCATCTCCTTGCACTAAGAATTTTTTTTCTCCATCATTTTGTTCTAAGTAAAAACAGATCTTGAGGGTGGTAATATTCTGTCTTATGTGAGTTTTCTGCAACAACTGACTTCCCCTTTATTTATCTCTCAGGCCTAGACAGAGTCAGTCCCTCAGGAACAGGCACTTTGGTGAAGCATTGTGAGGATACCTGCACTATAGTACTATACCTAATCTGTGGATACGTGTAGGGCTTCCATGGGTGTCAAGCCAAGATTTTTCACCAGTCAGTGTAACTGTGGGTTTTGTCTACACTACACACCTTCTAGTGACGCAGCCATACCGCTAAAAGGCACACAGTATAGCTGCTGTTTCTCGGCAGGAGAGAGCTCTCCCGTCAAGAAAAAACTTACACCCCCAACAAGTGGCAGTAGCTTCATTGGCAGGAGTGCTCTGCTGCTGACTAAACCCAGTTCACACCAGTGCTTTTCATCAACAAAACTTTTGTCTTTTGGGGGTTGGTTGGGTTTCTTTTAACACTTCTGAATAGCAAAAGTTTTATCCTTCAATTCCAATGCAGACAAAGCCTTAGTCTCTTAAATCCCTTAGGGGTGTTTGAAAACCTGCCTCTAAATTCACTGTTCCAAAGTGATGGGACCAAAATAATTCCTCTTCCCCTGTGGAAAAATTTACTGAGACTAGGTTTGCAGGCAGCCTGCATCAACAAACACATCAGGGACTTCAGTTGTATTTTACACTGGCAGTATACTTTCTTTACTTGTATTGCTTTTTGGCTTTGTTCATCCAGAACAGTAACCCAAAAATAATATACAAGAGAGTCTGTGTATGTACACTAAATATGAAAGTGCTTTATTATATACTAATAGGCACACTTTTTTTTGTTAAGGGTGCTATTTCACACAGCACATCTGTCAAGCAGCAGAGCTCTTCAGCTCCACTTTGAAGCTCTCACACCCTGACATCATGTAATGACACTTTTGACAAGTACGGTGAAGTGAAAGTGTCTTCACAGATGAGTTCATTTGAACACATTTATAAATCCATCAGTGCTTTAATATGATTATTATTAAATAGGACCAGAGCTTAAAACAAGGGAGGGAAGGATGGGCTGGTTTTGTCCCCAGTTGAAATTAATTGCTTATGGTTAAACATTAAAGAGATCATTTTAAACCCCAGATGCCAAGAGCCACATAAGTAAGCCTTATTATGTTTATAAGATAGCATTGTGTTGTGGCTCAGCCAATGCTCCTTCTGTGTGCTCAGTCTATGTGCATAAGACTAGAACTGAGCCCCAAATTGCTTTGCATTTATTTTCTTTGGAGGAAATGCTGCTAATTTCTTTCCTTTTAGGACAAAGACAAATATTCCTTTTTGTTTGCCATCTTCCTTCGTTGCATTCAAGTAAACAACACCATGCTTTTCTGAATTGTAGTAGGGCAGTTGCCCCACACTGAGAAGAGGAAGGGTTAAAGAAGGCCAGAGGGAACATGCACAGAACCCTTCAATTAGAGGAGGGCTCACTAAGTGAACCAGTTGGGAGGTGACTTGTTGCAGCAGCCAGTCAGGGCCAGCAGAGGCCATATATAAAGGACTGCTCAAGAGCAGAAGGCAGTCTCTCCCTGGCCTGCTAGGGAGGACTGGCAAGGGCAGAAGGAGCTTCTGTCTGTCTGTCTGTCTGACTGCTGCCAGACTCCCTGGAGGAAGGGAAGATAAGGTGCAAGGGCTTTCCCACTTCCACTGAGGGAAGTGGCCAACACAGACTGCAGTTTGCCCCTGGAACAAGGGACTAGACTGGTGACTGCAGCAGGCCACCACAACGAGTGGCTGGACTATAGACTGCCGGTTCCCCTGAAAGTGGGAGGAGACAGCAGAGCAGGCCACAGCCAGAGGGCTGTACCCTGAAGAGGATGCCGTGGTCCAGGGAGTGAGGTGGGTCCCAGAGTGGTGGAGACAGCAAAGCTGAAGTAGCAGCGAGCGAGACACCATGGGAGGAGAACGCCCTGTAGAAGGAATTGAGCTATTCCAGAACAGCCAGCAGGAGACTCCACAGTGGTGAGTCTCAAGGTCCATCCCATGCACTGTTTACATTTTCCTCTTTGTCATATTTTTGAAGGGACTCTGATAAACTCCACTATCTAGACTACGTGCAACTTCAGCTGCAAAGTTTTATTTAGAAAAAAATATTTTTATTTCACTGACAGGCTATCTTTGAAAATAAAAATAGGCTCATGATCACTTTTCTTTTAGACATACATTTTAAAAAACCTCCTCTGTCATTTATTCTGTTTCCAAACTTTTCCCCCCCAAGGTAAGTAAAATAAATACCATACTGTTCTTGATCTCTTATAGATTCATTTTTTGAAGAGAAGCAGCCAATATGTCAATGAAACCTCAAAGTGAAGTCTGAAGCAAGTCAGAGGCATAAACTTTAACCCTTTCAAGCCCACATCCAATGCCCATTTAAATAACAGGCTTTCTTTGGCTTCAGTGGACGCTGGATCAGGGGCTTGAAAGTGTACAGTTTTCCACTCCATGCATCTGATGAAGTGAGTTCTAGCCCACAAAAGCTTATGCCCAAATAAATGTGTTAGTCTCTAAGGTGCCACAAGGACTCCTCATTGTTTTTGCTGATTCAGACTAACATAGCTACCACTCTGAATCCTGTACGGTTTGTGTTATCAGTCTTGGATATCTATAAAGATGTCCACCCTTGTCACTTAAAGCATCTTCCAGCTGAGGAGTGACTGGGTCGAGGTGAGTTACTGGTGAGGTGGAAGAATAGGGTGTCTGTGGCTTTCCTTGGGTTGCAGATGGGGTCTTGGGTTGCCCTCGGTTCAAGGGTTTATTGTCGATGTGCTCCCTGGGGTATTCATTCCCCTTGACAGTAGGTTTCTTGCTTTCTGCCACTTCCATCCACTTGGCTCCATCTCCCCCGCCTCAGTGAGATTTTTGGGTTTTCCATCTTGTATGTACCGTGTTATGTCCTCAGGAACACCATCCAAGAACTGCTCAATTTGTATGAGGAGGTGCGGTTTGTCCAGGGATTTAACATTGGTTCCTGATATCCAGG
>NC_133773.1:40434292-40453971 GCF_003597395.2 Chelonoidis abingdonii
AAACCTTCCCTGGGGGACCCCAAGACTCAGATGCCCTGAGTCTACAACAAAGGGAAATAAGCCCCTCCCCTTGTCTCCTCTTTATTTCCTCCCCAGATTCCCCTCCCTGAGCTTTGAAAAATCCGGTTTCCTGATTGGTCCTCTGGTCAGGTGTGTGGTTCCCTTTGCTAACCCTTTACAGGTAAAAGAAACATTAACCCTTAGCTATCTGTTTATGACAACCCTTAAACATATGGATAACATTGTCATAATTACTAGCACTGATGCAGCTCCACACTGGGAGTCAAAGTGTAGACAAGGCTCCTGTCAGCCACAGAAGCCTTGCCTACACTAGGAGGGCCTGCTAACTGTCACCTTTCTTGACATGCCTTTGGCAGGTCTGTCACATTCCTGCATCTTGTAGGACATATCACACTTTTGAGAGAGAATGCAAATTAATCCCTCCCCTATAATAATACCCTAGGGAAATGCACACTCAACTGTAAGCCAACAGGCCATACGTTCCAGTCCCAGTTCTTCTACAAACTGCTCTAAATATTGCACAACACTTATTAACTGAGATTGTGTAAAGTCACTTCAGGAAAAGACATTCTATCCCATATGTCTCTAATATGCTAAATAGTGTGACAAGGTAGATGAGACATGGACCTATTAGAAGGTATGTGCCAAATTAGGTGACTGGCTATGCTGTGTCTAATCAATTGCCCACCATCTATTCCCAGGGTCAGAAATATATCCCATGAATCCAATACTTGGATCTAGCTTGAAATTATCATTCAGAAGAAAAGTAAATGGAAAAAATATTCAACATTTTCTATAACTTTTCCTTTTGAAACTTTCCAATTTTTCAATGAAAAACCCCAAATATTTTGTTTTTTCACAAACACAGAACATTTCCAGACAGCTCTATGAATACTAAACATTCCAGTGTGGTCTCTCAAATAGTTGTATAAACCACTGGTGTAGTCTCTCTCTCTCCACGTGGGTACAGTGAAGATAATAGCCTGAAGTTCACTACCCAGTACTCCAATTGTTCAAGTGGAAAAAGTCTGTGCCCCTAATTGTTCAAGTGGAAAAAGTCTGTGCCCCTAACACAAAGATTAGGGTTCAAAGCCTGTTGATTTTTTTGGTATAAGGCGAAAACCTATTCCTTAAGCAGAGTTATATAAATTCCGCTTATGGTAGTGTGAGAACCCTGTTATAGTTGTTAAAATCACTTCCTATTATGACCCATTGGATTTAGCAGTTAACTTGGATAATAAAAATAAATTAATGTATTTTAATGTTTGCATTTTGGTTTATGGAAGCTGTTTTGGTTATTGGGAGTGGCAACAATATTTGATTACTACACACCTGGACTAGATTCACAAGGGATATGAAGCCTTATAAGTGAAGGGCTTAGCGTCCATCACTAGAGTCATCCAGTTTCCTCCTCCATTCTTGAATTTGAATTTTCAGTCCAAACAAGGATCAGAGAAATACACAAGTTGAGTTTCTAAATGCATCTTTCCTTTTATGTTATAAAGAAGTTGTTTAATAATCAGCCATTGTGTTGGTGTAACTTATTAGAATTCAATAGCTCTCTTGATCATAAGAAGGAATAAAACTCAGTACTCTGTGGTGCTGGTTTGGTGGTGATATCAGGAATAAAAAATAGCAAAAACTTACTTTAATCACTGAAGTCATCAGATATAATTGAGTATCAGAGGGGTAGCCATGTTAGTCTGGATCTGTAATAGCAGCAAAGAATCCTGTGGCACCATATAGATGAACAGACATTTAGGAGCATGAGCTTTCGTGGGTGAATACCCACTTCTTCGGATCACATGCGTCTGACGAAAGTGGGTATTCACCCACGAAAGCTCATGCTGCTAAATGTCTGTTAGTCTATAAGGTGCCACAGGATTCTTTGCTGCTCTTACAGATATAATTGAGTATATACAGATCAGCTGAGTATGTAGGTGCCCTTTTTTTACATAGCCACTTCTCAGCTTAGAACTCCTTCCGTTTTTGCTGTTTAAAAATAACAAAACACTAGGAACGCAACAAGTACATTTTCAATGGTAATGATAACTCAGCTTCATTGCAGGTACATAGTCATTTGTATTCCTGTTCTTCTGGCTCTATACATAGCTTGATGAATTGCTGCTGTACTCCTTTTATGATTCCAAGTATGTATTATGTGGCTAAGTTAACAATCCTGTTAGAGCCTTATTTTCTCCATTCCCTGCAGTTTTGTAGTTTTAACTGTGACTCTGTATCATTGTGTTAATACAGTGGGTTTTTGTTAAAAAAAAAAAACTCAAATCTCCAAAATGCTGAGTAAAATTATACCGAATTGTCATCTGGAAAGAGGCTGGGTTAATTAGTAATCAGGTAGAACAAATTCATAAAACTTACACACCTACAGGTGTGTATTAGGGTGTATAAACTGTAATCTGCAGCCAGTAGAGGTTGACATCTCTCTTGCTGTGCATATATGCGCCCACACGCGCCCACACATTTGAGCAGGTCTGAGTTTCCATCCAGTAAAAGGCAGCAGGGAACATATGTATTCTTACAGTATATATATGTTTGATGATTGGTTGTCATAGACAGTCTGAAGGGGCAATAGTTAAATCCATATCTACAAAAGGTAGGGACTGAAAACAGTGGCAGTGATCTCACAAACTATTCTCCTGAGAACCAGAAATGAAAAACCCAACTCAGAACACAGACTGCACAGGTTGGGTTAGACATGGGGCTTCCAATGCAATCTTCTTTAAGTCCTTTCACCCTGTGCAAAAGTTGATTGCTTAATATTTCAAATTCTGGCTTTATCCAATGGCTGATTTATTTAAATAGATAGATAGATATCCTATAAGCTCAAATTTTCAAAAAGATTATGGGTTAAGAATAAACTGTTTTGAGGACATGGGTTAACGGGGTTAAGGATAATAATGCCTAGTGTTGAGCACTGCTCTTCGGCAGACACAGTTGTTTCCCAGTCTCTCTATCCCTGAGACAAAATGGTGGAGGGGATTACCCAACATGATGCAACAGAGACCAAAGTCTATGAACAGATTTCAAAGCCAGCCTTAATTGGTCCTACTCAACCAGAAGAGTGATGTCTGGGATACAAGTCCTTGAGTGAAGATGAGAAGTGTAAAGAGATAAAAATTGAGGAATTGATAGAACTGCACCAGGGCTGCAGAAGTCGTCTTTAGAAAAATAAGAAACTGAGTTAGTTTTGCCCTTTAATACAGGAGAACGCTAATTACAAGTTTTATGCTTATTTTGGATTAATATAATAGATGTTTGCAGTTATAGTTCCTATCTATATTGTGTTAAATCTGGTAATGCAGGATTTGTGGATAAATAAGCTGCCTGCACCACTGTAAATTGACAAGCAAGGAAGGGGCAGTGTAAAAGCACCTGCTTGCTATCATATGCATAAATTTTAAATTATTTTTGTAATAACTGTCTGGGGAAGAGTTCTTGAATGAACCCCCAGAACTCTTTTTGGAACAAGCTGTGATAGTATAAAGAATTTTAATTTAGTGTTAAAGGTTAATTGATTATGAGAGTGAAATCTTTTAGTTTTATTTTTCCTTATAGACATTCTACATACACCATTAACTTATGGAAAAATGTATTTATCAGCATGAACCTCCATTGGAAACTTGGGATCTCCTAAGGAGAGAGGGAGAGAGAGGTCTTACTTCCTTGACTGTAGCAGAAAGCCACTCTGTCAAAGCTACTCCGATTAGTAGCTGGAATAGCCTTTGAGGCCTTAACACACCAATTGAAAATACCCTGTAGACTGCACACTAGCTTGCATACACATTCCAGATTTAATAACAGTTCAAATATGGCTCATTTTGGTTATTTTCTTTGCCACCTCAGTTCAAGCACACCCTATCAAGGCCTTGCTGTGCGCAATCAACTGGGCAGGCAGGGACATCATTGTCTTAAACAAAGAATTTTACTTTAAAATGATACTCTGTTGAATTCACAGGATCCATACTCTGGCATTGTTAGATGTCAGTAACATACCTTCCATGGATATTACTGGCTCTCGTTCTTGAGGTCATCCACAATGCTGCTGACAGTGCTTCTGTGCTAATGGAAGTAACAAGTGCCTGCCCAGTCACTGACAATGAACTATACTTGGGAAAGCAAATATGGGCTTCAGTTAGTAGAACCACGACATCTGAGGAATGGGCTCCTGCAAAAGGAATGCCTTGAGAATAAATGACCGTGTAATAAGAAAGCCATGGATGTTGAGGGAGAGTAATTACTGATGTCAGAATAGAAGCAGACTAACACTTTCATCTGCAGGAGGTTCAGGTAGTATAACCCTCCTCCTAGACATCTGAGTTTGTGTTAACCGTTTCACATGAGTTTGGGGTTATTTTTCTGCTGCTGCTATATTTTATACGCATGGATTTTTTTTCTCCAAAGAACAGGGGAGCTGTAATAGTAGCCAGCAGAGTCTGAGGATACTGACCCTTGGTATGTGACAAGAATATTAACCTTTTTGAAATACCCAGCCTCTGTCAGCTCATTGAAGCCACAAAATAAATCATTCAATCACTGGCAGCCTGCGTGCCTTAATACACAGATGGACTGATGCGCTACAACTATCCAAGAATAATTTATTTCTCAACAGCCATTACACAATCCAGTTTTGTTGTTCCCATGCTAGTCCATTTAGATTAGAAACATGTTCAAATACACTCAGTGGAGTTCAAATTAAGATTTGCTTTGTTACTGTATATTTCAAGCACTTATGAAACTCTCAGATGCAATAGCCTTATTTTTTTTTTAGCACTCCCAAAACCTGTATCTTCCATATGTAATCAGCAGTGGTACCTAACACTCCCATCTTTTTTTGAGCTTTCTGAAGTACAATGTAGTCATATGGACAGGTATACAAAAACGTAGTTTAAACTACATAAACCTTAAGGCAAAACTGGGTTTCTTTTCCTTATGACATCATGCTGTAACGTAAGGAGACATAAGCGACCCCTGTGATACTTCTGCCTAACTTTCCCAAAACACTGCTGTGCCCTTGCTGCTAGTCTCCTGTCTTCTGCACAGGTGGGTAGAGAGTGGGAGGATGGGGCTGGGACTGGCAGGGGGAGGGGACAAGAAAAAGGGGGAATAATAGCCCTGCCTTCATCTTCCACCCCAGTGCACCATCCAGCACAGCTGAGCTGGCACAGGAGCAGGAGGGATGAGAACTGGTTAGAAAAAGCTGTTTTCTACAAAAGAAAAAAACTTTGAAATGAGAAATTTCAAAATTTCCATTTTGTGGGTAATTTTGGTTTTGTTCTGGTTCAGAACAAAAACAATGTTTTGAAATATTGATGTTTCCCCACAAATTGGAAATTTCACATTTTAGACCAGCTCTAGAAGTAATCTATGACTGGTAAAGGGCTGTTGCAGATTTCCTTGTACCATAAAGGAAGCAAGGAGCAAATTATGACTGAATTACAATTCCTTTGCTGGGGCATTGGAGGGGTGGTTCTATGCCCTGTCTTTTCCTGAGGCAGAGATGTTCAGTCTGGCCTAAATCCGTATTTCTTGTAAATAATCAGGTTTTTATCTTGTTGTTCAGTTTACTTATTTGAGCAGTGGGTAAAATAAAATTTAAATCTCTTCCCCTTCTATATAGTGTAAGTAAATAAGAATTTTGATAATCTGCTTTAAATGGAAAGCTTGATATTGCAGACACTTGACTCTTTTTCCTCTAATTCCTCTAAAAGAGGACTCCACAGATATTTGCTTTGTATGTTGAAGTTGTTTTCGCTATGCCTTTTGTAGAAAGTTTCTTGGCATTAAATATTGCCAGTGTGCATTCTTGTGATTTTGTTCTATCACTTTGCTTTCAAAAGACAGTTCCCTGCATTGCTGTGCTTTCATGATGAAATTTTCTATCTTGACCCATGACATTAACTTTCCTTCTTGCTTCTCCCTATCATGATTACTTGTGCCACGCTGAAAGCTATTTCAGATGATAGCTAACTGGGTAACCTTAATCCACCATTTTCTAATGTCTCATGCATTAGTGTTATTTTTAGTCAGGGCTCTTTCTTTTGCCATATAATTGAAGAAGGAAAAAACTTCTTTGAATTAAAAAATAAAGTAAAATAAAAATGTTGGGTTGGTAGTTCTTGTGATTTAATAATTAAGCTGAGATACTGCAATGATTTTGTTACTACATTATTCTTCCCACATATAAACTAAAGCCCACTGTTTTCTTATTGGTAGGTCTTGTTAGTGATTTTTTTTTTTAAATTCCTGTGCACTTGGGGTGAAATCTACTCTGGGTGCATAAAGTCAGTTATTGAGTGGAGAGGAGAGCCCTAGTTCCAGTGGCCCCTCTCCTGACCCACTCCCAGTGCCCATATCATGGCATCCTGCACCAGATTAGGGTTTGTGCTGTAACCACGCATTTCTGCTTTGCCAGCATTTCCCCTCCCCCCATAGATCCTATGCAGGGCTCAGTTGGCCCAAAGGGGCTTTCACTGGGTTTCTGAGAAAATGTCATGCTGTGTGCCATGAGGGGCTAACCTCCCATGACAAACTGATGTGGAGGAATCTGCCGTAGAGACTCCTCCCAAAGAGATCCACCTTGTAGGTTTTCCAAGGGAGGGAATGCTCTGACCTACAGAACTTGCCATACCTGATCATATTAGTAGTCTATAAAATCTGGTAACATCCTTGGCAGAAGTCAATACCAGCTATTTCAGAGGGGTTGGGGGGACACTGTAATGCACAGAACTAATTTGGCTATTGATGGTGGGGAAATTCCTTTCTGATCTCTTTAGTTAGCAGTTTATGCCCTGAAGCACGAGATCTCTGATTATCCTTAGTTTAGCATAATTAACTGTTGGTTGTAAAATTTATCCACAATTTAATTAAAACAGTCAGTCAGTATTTGATACCATATTACTTGCAGAAGGAAATTGACAATGATATCCTTTATGCACTTGAACTTGTATATAACTCATAAAATAAATAAATATATATGAAGCCTTGTTTACAGACAGATGGGAAGTATCTTATGTAGCACAGACAGGGCTATTTATACCTTCGTCTTACCAGGAGGTAGCATAAGAAGGACACTGCTCAAGCAAAGATGTTCAATCAGCTCTTATCTCCTTTGTGAAAGGCACAGTTTATCTGACTGAGGGATAATTGAACACATCACAAGATGACAAAGTGAGCTAATTTTATCAAGGGGTGAGCTGTAAGGATTAAGTTTTAGACTTCAGCTATGCCTAATTTCTTTTGATCCTAGCAAAAGTAATAATGTATTTCTTTTTGACATGGCCATTTTAGCATTTATGTTGCAAATTACAGTTCAGGGTAGAATATTACAACGTGATGAAAAAAGGCACAGACAGACTTTTAATGTATGCAGTCATTTTGATCAAAAAGTGAGGAAAAATGACCCAGGTTGTGAAAGAAGTAATATCTGGGTCACTAAATCAATCTTGCACCAATTTATGACTGTGCAGAGAAACAGAAAGGGAACACAGACAAATAGTCATTAAATCCTGTTAACAAATTATATCCATCACTCAGGCTCACTTTTTCTTCAGTTTTAGGCATATGAATACCATAAGCAGCAAGCATAGCTCTGAGCTCATAAATCAGTTCTGAAATGTAAAAATCTGTGAGGCTCTACAGGGAATGTTTACAGAAGTGGTGTATTAAACCAGCAACACAGTTGTATAAAAAGGAGATGAAGATTGAGTTTATCTACTGCCTTCCACTTTGGAGAATTACAAAGGAATGTTATCTTTTTTTGTAGGCCTACAAGGGCAGGAACACAATTCTGTCTCTCCCTCATTTTCTCTCTTTTTTTTTTTAAGGGGGGGGGCTGATTTCTGAAATTGTAAAGCACTGCTAAATCTCATCAAAGAACTGAAATGCCAATCTACCAAATTAATTGAACCTGTTCACTTGGAGCAATGATGAGTCTTTTATTAGGGAGGATGTATGCATGGCGAATTACATTTTCATTATCCTTCTGAGTTGCAGGGAATTCAAGCTGATAGAAACTCAATAGATTCTGGTTACTACTTGTTATGTTGTTAAAAGGAAGAACATGTCAAATCATCTGCTGATCGGATAATGTGTTGGCAAGAACAGATCTCTTGAGTTTACATTACTGGTGTACAGTGCAGGAGGAGGGATGGAAAAAGTCTCCATCTTCAGTGACCACTGAGGTGGGCTGTGGCCCACCAGCTAATTGTCCTTTCAGTCTTATTCCTCTTCTGGGCAGGATTGAGAATCTCAGCCCCAAAAAGTTTTATAACCAAAACACCAATAGTGGGCTGCCTCCCAGTCTTCAGGAAAGAAGCACTTGGGCCCTTTCCCTTGGGCTTGGCTCCCCAACCAGTCTCTGATTTGAGTGTTTCTTGGTCTGTCTGTCCCTCCCCAAGGACTACTCCAGCTAGCAGACCTGTCTCCACAACTCTGCAAGACAACCCTTGAGACACAGCTCTATACTCCTTTCTGGCCCATCAGTCCTGAAGTCTGAGTCAGGCTTTCTCCTTTTAGTCCCTCTCCAGATCTGGCATTGGCTGCAGGTATAGCAGGGCAGGGCTAGCTGGGCCCAAACAACTCTTCTTAACACCACCTCTGCTGGTATGGGACCTCTCTGCCCCATCACACTTCCCTTCATCTCCTACTCCTTTTCCTCTTTCAGGGATTCCGCTTGTGTGGTGACTTATTTTGTTTCATAAAGATAATATCTCCTTTTCAAGTACAGAATCAGCCCAGATGCATGGGGTAAAGGAAGCTTGCATCATAATGCCTGCTTGCTTTGGTTTCCTGTCACATCTGGATTACTATGGCAGTTGCAGCTCCTCAATCCACCACTCTTGCTGACTACAGATGTGGAAGTGATAAATGCTGAAGCAACTTTGTTATATAGCCTAGAGCTCACTGCAGCAAAAGCAAGCCATATTCTTGCAGGGTCCAAGTACAATGCATTACAAGTAAAGCTGTCATGGCTACCCCTGAAAATTCTGGTGCTTCTAAACATCTATCTCTGATCTAACTAATACCCATGCATTATTTAGTGTATATTCAATAGGGTTTGATGCTCTTTGTTGCTAATGCTAATAGGAGAAATACCATTTTCCAGGGACAGTACTTCCAAGAACAATGCTAGCATGGCAGGGAGAGAGCCAGCAGCATGATACATGATTCTGGAATGTAATAAAATTTTATGCATGTATTCATTGCTTATTTTCCTATTGAAAACTGCACACATTTTAAAAGGTAGGAAAATCTGCAATTCATTGATCTAGAATGGAAAAATTATCTAATTTACAACGTAAGGAAACTTTCATTTTTGTGAAGACTTTTAGATGGGGAGGGAGGAAATTACCTTTGTGCTTAATTCCCCCTCTGCTGCCTTCATAAATGTAATGTGATATAAAAAATCATCTCTCACATTTCCCAAAGCCTTGTTAACTTCTTGCTTTCATCTCCCAGGCATCTTCACTAATATTAAAAGGTCTTCAACCTTTCTTTAAAAAAAAATTAAATTAGGAGTTAAATTTTACATGATATTTCAGTTTTAATGAACTGTCCTTGCTTTGCAGTTGTAGAAGACAGGTAAGATAGAGAGGCCAGAAGGACAGCAGCCCCTGAATTTCACAGGTCCTATTTGCTGTGCACTGCTAGAAGCCTGTTGTAGATACACCCACCATCCAGCAATGGGGATGAGAGATGGTAGCGCGGGGTACAAAGCTTGTGAGTGAGTGTAGCCAGGCAGCATATCTGTGTGTGCACAAGTCCAAAGTTTGGGTGAAGAGGTGGGTGTTGCTTCAGTGAATGGAAATGGAAGTAGAACTACATGAGAACCCAACCCTCAGCAAGAGAGATGGGGGGAGCAGGTTAGAATTGTGACCTGTTCCCCATCCACACTGCCTGAGAAGCAATTGTCCTGGACCCTGCTAAGGAGATTCTTGCAGTCTCACCCACTGACAGACCTGGAACCCTGGGTGAAATTCTTTCTGTAATTTTTTGTCCAGACTAGAATCTAAAGGTGTACTGTTAGAATGTGTTAGCTTGCACCTTCTATTTATTATTCATATTACAATAGCACCAACATCCCCAACCAAGGTAAGAGCCCTATTGTGCTAGGTGCAAACACATAGGGACAGTCCTGTCTCTTTAGACAATAAAGAAAACATAAGAAAAGGGAAACCAAGGCACAGAGTCTTGCCTAAAATCCCATAGGTCATTGATAGAATCAGGGCCAGCTCTACAGTTTTCACCACCCCAAGCAGAGTGCCGAATTGCCCCCAAGGACGGCTGGGGCAGCCCATGTGCCCTTAGGGTAGCAGGTGCCTTTCCGTGGCGACGGCAATTTGGCGTGCGGCAATTTGGCGGCAGCAGCTTCTATGTTTAGCTGAAGCCATTGCGGAAACACGCCTGCAGCCCTAAGGGCACACGGACTGCCCCAGCCCTCCGCGGCAGCAATTTGGTGCTCTGCTTGGGGGCAAACCAAGGGGGACTGCCGCCCCTTGCAGATTGCCACCCCAAGCACCAGCTTGGAATGCTGGTGCCTGGAGCTGGCCCTGGATAGAATCAAATGAAACCTGTCTGTTCTGACTCGACTCAAGTTCCCTATCAATGAAATGCCTTTATTGAATAACACATTCTAGAACAGTATTGCCAGTTCTTGAGTATGTTGTGACTCTCAAGATTTGGCATTTTCTTGAAGACCAAGCTCCTGGATTCAAGTGGTTATGTGAGACTCTTGGCTTTTTTTTTTTTTAATGAAAACTTCTAGCCCTCCTGGTTGCAGAGAAAAGCTAGAAAAAAACCTGACCTCCTTGTCTTTTTACATTTATTTTGAAGAGTACAGATATTTGGATTATTCCTTTCTTAAGCAGCTGCTACTAACAGCTAGAATGACTAAATTAAATATTAGTGAAATATCTAAGCTAATTTACCACAATCTGGTCATTTGTTATCGGTGAGTAACAAGAAAGCCTGAAAGGATAACAAAGCAGGAATTTTTTTACATACTAGTTAGATTTCATTTTATGAGTAATAGAAATGCTGAGACTCTTTATTTTGCATTCCAGCTAAAATAATACATTTCTGATGGGCCATTATAGCAACTGCACCATCTGCTTTCTCCAGGCTATTTATTCCCACTTTTCTAACCCCTTTCCTTTCTTCCTTAAACTCAAATGTACTTTCTTAAATCTGATTATTTGAGTAAACATCTACTGATTTCTTTTTGAAATATATTCAAAAAGCCATAATGAATCAAACTCCAGGTCTATCTAGTCCACTGTCTTGTCTCTAAGTGACCAGTACCATATGCCTCAGAGGGAAGTGCTAGAAACACTTCAGGTGGACTGCTACAGAGTAATTTGCCCACTCATCAAATATGACTAGTCACCTTGACCTTGATGGGAATACTAATGAGTTTAAAGTTGGGTTTATGCTTGAATATCTTCCTCAGTTGGTGCCTGGCATTTGAGAGCTTATATTCCTTCTTTAAAAATAATGCTCTAATCCTATCTACAATAACTGTAGATTTTCTAATGAACTGTTTAAAAGACTAGTCCTTTTTATTTAAAAATAAAACCTCACTAATCCCTTGACTTCAACAATCCTTAGTAGCAATGATTTCCACTGGTTAATTATTTGATATATTTTCTTTTCCCAGTTTTAAATTTGTTGCCTTTCAATGTCATTGAGTGCCCCTTTAATCTTGTATTATGAGAATGGGTAAATAGAAATGCATGCCTTACTTCCTCTAGCCTGTTACTTTGAATATCTGTATCACAACCCTGTGATGGGATGTTACCCCACACTAACCTAGAAAGGGTTAATGAAGCTGAGAGGGGGCAGTTAAGCAGGTATGCAACACCTGAGGGGGATTAGATGGCCTAAATTAGCTGGCCTAAAGCTGCCCAGCTGAGAAAGAGTAGGTAGGGCTACTATAAAGCCAGAAAGTTTGCAGTGGAAAAGAGTTGCAGTGAAAGAGTCTGTAGCCGCTCTCTGGATGTTATGGTGGGAAGGAAGGAAACCTAGGGGAAGAGGGTGTAGAAAAGGGCTCAGGGAAACTGCAGAAAGGCTGAAGATGATGCAGACCTTGGCCTCTGATTAAAAGGTCCCTGAGCTAGAATCCAGAGTAGAGGGTAGGCTCAGGTTTCTCTACCAGCTACTGGGGAAGTGGCACAGTCAGGGCAGTTGAAAGACTGCCATTTTGGATGGAGAGATTTTGATAACCCCTGGAAGGGGAAAACACACAGTGACCTGGTTGGAGGCCCAGACCATGAAGAGAAAGCGCCCTAAGTTGCAAAAAGAGAGCCAGAAGGGTGCATGAGACAGAGGAGGATGTTGGGCCTGGAAAAAGTGAAACCCCAGAGCTGGTAGGAGGAGGCAGCCTAGTGATGAGTGGACCCGATAACATAAGATCATGAGAACAGCTGTACTGGGTCAGACCAAAGGTCCATCTAGCCCAGTATCCTATCTACCAACGGTGGCCAATGCCAGGTGCTCCAGAGGGAGTGAACCTAACAGGCAATGATCAAGTGATCTCTCTCCTGCCATCCATCTCCACCCTCTGACAAACAGAGACTAAGGACACCATTCCTTACCCCTCCTGTCTAATAGCCATTAATGGACTTAACCTCCATGAATTTATCCAGTTCTCTTTTAAACCCTATTATAGTCCTAGCCTTCACAACCTCCTCAGGCAAGGAGTTCCACAAGTTGACTGTGCGCTGTGTGAAGAAGAACTTCCTTTTATTTGTTTTAAACCTGCTGCCCATTAATTTCATTTGGTGTCCCCTAGTTCTTATATTATGGGAACAAGTAAATAACTTTTCTTTATTTATTCTCCACATCACTCATGATTTAATATACCTCTATCATATCCTCATATCCTTAGTCTCCTCTTTTCCAAGCTGAAAAGTCCTAGCCTCTTTAATCTCTCCTCACATGGGACAAACCCCTCTTATTCATTGACACTGTTTAGTTTGAGGACAATCTTTTTTTATTTTTTATTGTGGACCACGACCCAACTGTGTGAGGTAATGTACAAACACAGAATAAAAAGACAGTCCCTGCCCCGATCTTGTCAATCTCTGTTCATATGGAAGTCTCTCCATCCATTTAATCACCTTCATCACACATCTCTGAACCTCCCTCATTTCTTCTACATCCTTTTTTAGATGGGATGACTAGAATATGCTAGGGGAAAAGGTGTATCCTTGACTTTATGTAACAAAATTAAAATACTTTCCATCCTGTTTCATGCAACTTCTCTGTGGGATTGGAAAGGCAGTGGCACTTGTGCACCTAAGTCACTTGGGTGATTTTGAAAATTCCAACCTGTAACACTTTTGCTCGTGTAACTACTGCTGCACATTGGGTGAAGTTTTTCACTGAGCTGTCCATAATGTCACTTGACTCTTTTCCTGAGCTGTTGGATAACTTAAAACTAGTTCAAGTTATTCTTACCAATGTGCCTTATTTTGCATTTATCAATATCAAATCTCATCTGCTGTTATACTGCTCACTCAGCTAGGTGCCTCTGAAGCTCCTTAGTTATTTCTAGACTTTACTACCCTAAATAAATGTCTCCTCTGTTTCTTGGGCCCTCTTCCAGACTCTTTATAAATATATTAAACACCACAAGCCTTAGTACAGAAACTTGGGGCAGCTTACTGTTGATCTTATGTCATGATGAAAACTATTGTTCCCTCACCTGTGTTTTCTGTCTTAGCCAATTTCTAACCCATGCCAAAACTTTTCTTCTCATCCCATGACTACTTAGGGTTTCTGAGGGAAGTTTATGCAGTAGATCAAAACTGCAACACTTAAAGTTATCAGTGATTTGTGTCTAGATGGTCTCGGGGATTGCTTCTATCCCCGTCTGATTCAGAAATAGTCAGCAAAAGCACTCAAATTCTGTCCCTATGTCTGAATGAGAGAGCAGAGCATCAATGAAGGATCCCTGATTCTGCAACTCCCTTTCTCCTTGGCCCAAAGGAGCCAGGCTCTTTTTAACTTCAGAGCATGCTTTGCCGCTTACCTATTCTCACTGGCTTTCCCTGAGAGGCTAGATTAAGGATTTTATTTGTAAAGATTAGGAGGAGTTTCCTGGTGCCTATTGAACCATTTGGGTGGGTGTGTGGGTATGTTTTCCCCAAAGAATGAAAGGCACTTAAAATAGTCAATAGGCATTTCTAATAAATCTTAATGCATGAACAAATTCAGTATTCGAAACAGTCCTGATGCAAATCTTCTCTTGCTTGTGGAAGTTAAGATCTGGAACCCCATGCATTGCGTCTCAAACCTACCTTTTCTAATGTATGAAACCATATGACTTTTTATTAAAAAGATTCTGGAGGCTCAAGGATTTATTTCTACTTCAGAAAGGACAGGAGTCTTTCAGCCTTCAGTCTTGTCAGTTACAATACAACCAAAAGACCCAAACCTCGAACTGGATTTGCTAGGTAGACTTCACTGGAACTAGGATTGATGGGTTCCCCAGTGTAGATCCAGTGACAGGATTGGGGCGTAGGTGCATCATGTGATGCCCTATGGCTTCAGTTTGTCATGCCATATTTCTTAAATAATAAACCAACAAATGATGGGATTTGTATTGCATTTAAAGTATTACCTTGCCTATATATGTTTGTTCTCTCTGCAGTAGCTTATACTGAAATTTTTGAATGAGAGAACAGATGGGAACCTTATTTAAATTTAGAAAGCATGAATATCACATGCTGAGTTCAATAGAGCAATTCAAGCTAGTTTCCCATACATGAATTTATTTAATGCTGGATTGGGTTTAGAATTTGTAGAATAGCATAAATACTCCATATAAAGCATTTGAAGATACCTGTGTTTCTCAGGAATGAGAGCACACAATGCTTCACTTGTGTATAAGCATGAAAATGTGTCCTAAGCCGATCAAATTTCCTAGCTAAATAACGTTAACACTCCATTATTTATTAGAGCTAATATGAAAGAAAGTCCTGCACCATCCCCAAAAGAGAGAATCTGTCATGGTTCCCAGGAAAAAGAAGCAAGGATTATCTTTGAAAGCAATCAAAAGAGAGAATAGGGTTTGGGTTTTTGTTTTGTTTTTTACCAACTTGTCAGTAGAGTTGCCATGGGCACCAGCCAGGAGCATAAGGTTTAAACATCAGATTTCCTTTCCGCTACTGTCCTTTTTACCATTTGTCACTTTCACATTGTTCAGGATTTTTTCCTTTTTTGTTTTTAGAATTTCTCTGAACCCCATTCTCTTTCACTTCTATCTAGTTCCACATCTCTTTATGCCCATTCCGAAATATTATCCAAACTGCAGGGAAAGAAATAGCTTTATTATAAAATATCCATAAATAGCCACACTATTGTGATTTAAAAAAAAAAAAAACATGCAGTGAGAGAGCCTTTTGTAGTTGTCAGTGTGTTAATATTTGGCCAGCAAAAACAAAGAAACAAAACTCTCTAAAAGAATGACAAGATTAAGAGTGAAACAGAACTCTGCATTTTATTTTGCGTTTGTTATCAGAAACCTTACTTGAACACTATTGTGCCGTGTTGTTTTTGGACATATGGTACATTTCACTTTTTCAGGGGAGAGGAAACGGGGGTATGGGGTGAGAAATCCTACGTCTGTAGTGATCTCTGCAGGGAGAAGGGGGAAAGACAAATCCTACTATTTGCAGAAGATATTCATTGGATGCCGGCTGGCTAAACTGCACATCAATTGACTTAATGTATCTGGAATCTAGATAAAAGGTTAGAAAATACTTTTTTTGTTTCTTTAATTCCACTAAGCTGGCACGGGACATCTGGGTTGGGTTTTGTTTTTGTGTGCTGGGTTTTGTCTCATGTGTCTTCACTGTCAAAACCCAAAACAGAGCCCAGCTGTCTGTTTTTAAGCCTTGCATTGTAGTTAGCTTACTTGTTAACATGTAAATGAACACAACCAGGCTATAAAGTGAACAATTTATGAATGGGTGGGTGTGAAATTTTGGTGCTATTGTTTTAGTCTGTCTGGTTACAGACTTAGTAGGGCAGCAGTACATTCATTTATATAATTTAAGCCGATATCTGCAAGCAGGAGAAACTTTTTTTCTTTTTAAAGAGAGCCAAATAATTCTGCCCTCATTTATGCACATCTAACTCCTGTCCAGTTTCTCTTTGTTTTGGAGGGCACAGCAAAATTACTAATACTAGTGAGCTGTGTTTTTTTTTTTTAAATCATATTCTGACTCCAGTTCCACCATTTATAGCAGTGGTTCTCAAACTTTTGTACTGGTGACCCCTTTCACATAGCAAGCCTCTGAATGCGAACCCCCCTTATACATTAAAAACACTTTTTAATATATTTAACTCCATTATAAATGCTTGAGGCAAAGTGGTGTTTGGGGTGGAGGCTGACAGCTTGCGACCCCCCGTGTAATAACCTCACGACCCCCAGTTTGAGAACCCCTGATTTATAGTCACTGCCTGGCTGCAACTAAAGAGAATTTGGCCCCATATGTGTTTGTGGATTTGAACTGCTCCTCTGGTTCTTCCACAGAACAGCCCCATTGTCCTGTCTGCTTCCTTTCAAAAATCATTTTAAAGATGTTTGAAGTGTGCCTTGAAATATTCCTTTTTGAATTATAGGTTGTCTTTATGGATTTGTTAACACTGCTTTCAAAACTGTTAATGTGACTTTAAGGGTGCATAGTTAATATGGCAAAAAAGACCCTAATACTGAAGTAAAGATTCCCACAGCATTTCTTTAACAGGTGGCATTGCACATCATGTTTTGTGGCATACATTTTTATAGCCTAGAATCTAGGCCCTAGTCTATGATATGCACAGAAAGGACATGACCATGTAATATAAACCTTTTATCGTCACCTTTCCGTGGGGATAATTGTATTACTCATAAGTCAAGAAGTCATTGTACAGAAGCTCAGTGGGATCCATAAGTACCCTAAAAATATTTTTTTATATATAATGTCAGTTTTAAGGTATGACAGCTTGGTCTTCCAGGCCTAGAAGTAAATGCTTTGGGTCCTGTTGGAAATGTCCCAAGATGAGAGGGAGAAGTGATCAAACTGGGAGTGGATTCACCCTGCCTCCCCTCTGTTCTCACAGATCTTGCCCAGCTAGTATTCTCTCTTCTGCAGACCTTCCCATGGGACTGTGGCTGTCCTCTAAGAGTCTTTGATAGCAGGACCCTAGTGAAATCATGCTAAGAGGCAGCTCAGGAGAAGGGGACACAAGCATCCAGAGTCCCTGTGGAGGCATAGGATCTCCCAGCACATGACCTAGTATTTTGCTGATACCTGAGGATCTGCGGGGATTCAAGTCAGTCCCTTTTCCATGGTTGAGAATAGAGAACCAAACTCTCCCTCCTTGACAAGCTTTTTTCCTGTAGATTTTTGTTCTTTCTTGACTCTAACTCAGAACAAACTCCTTCAAGGATTCAGGACACAAACAGTTAAGCGTTCTGACCATGATGATGTCTATTGAGGAGCAAGATATCTGTTTGCCAATGAGTGTGAATGGCTGGGGCTGTGGTATATCCAACTAGTGTGATATCATTCAAGTATTTCTTTAGAGTAGGGACCAAACTTGCAGGCAATATCAATGGTGTGACATCAACATACTGAGTGATAATTTTCTCTAGGTTAGAAGTGATCTTGCCAAAGGGCTCTTATGGTTTGAACAAACTGGGAGAGAGGAAACAGCATTGAGGAATATAGCATTTCATATAACTAGGTGGTGACGCTGATAATCTTCAATTGTCCATCACCACCAATTGACCCCATTTCCTAAGTATAATTAGAGTATTTCTAGACACAAATAATATTAATATCCCTTTTTAGCTGAAACAAAATCCTATTGTCAGTTGTATCAACAGCTCCTGAGAAGTCTCTGATAATCACACTGAAGACCTGGCTACTTCATTCTAAAACCAAAACATTATTCATAATCCTGACCAGTTTAGTCTCAACTCCAAAGGAAGGCTGGAATCTAAGTTAATATCAAATAATGCAATAAACTTCACAGAATGTGTGTGAAAACTATCTGTCTTAAGGTTTTATACTGTCACCCATCAACTTCATAGCTGAGCTCCTTCGATGTAAAATCAATAGCGAAGTCCCTGCATGGAGTCTCTGGTACATCTCCTTTTGCGAGGGGATAAAAACTCTGTTTTGGGTAGGGCTTATGGTTTGGGGGGCGGGGTTTCTTCCTTACAAACTGTATGACTTTTTACTTTTTTGTTGATTGTAGGTTGGTTGTATTTGGGTTTTTTTGTTTGTTTCAAAAACCTTAGTAACTCTTATTTTACAGGATGCTTGAAATCAAACCTTACTTGTGACAGGATTGCTACTAGCCGTATTTCATTCTGTTCCCTAAGCCTAAACAACCTCCTTCCTCCAGTGTGAGATGTATTTTTGATTTTTTCTAGTTGAAGTCCCTTCTCTAAATTTTCTAATCTCATTAATTTTGGTAAGCTTTTTGCCACCCCGGCTCTCATAATTTACCACATAATCCCTTAATTTCACTCATATTAAAATATAATATCACATTGTAATAGAAAAATATTTAAAATATACATGCAAAAAATACTTCTTCCCCTGCCTCCTTTTTCTGCATCTTCTGTAAGTTAGAACTGAATCCTGCACGACCTTACTCATATATGGTCCCAATGAAATAAATAGTTAAAGCAGAATTTAGATGGCTATTAAACTTTGTGCTGCTCCTCTGCATAGGGAGAATTTCAGCCATGATGAGTAAGGAGTACTAAGAGTAAGGGTTTGAAGGATTAAGCCAATAAATTACTATTTACTTTTTGGGTCATGGACCTTGTCTTTATGTCTGTAAAATAGCATATATATCTCTGGCTTTGTATATGTGATTGATAATGTTGATAGTTCTGTAAAACCATATTTATTCTTAATATTAAATGAAAAAGTATCTGCCTATAAAGTCTTGTTCTTCCCTTCCCATTATCTGCATTTCCCATGCTGCTAGCTTGAAAATGCTTTTCAGTGGAACAAATTAAGACACAAGTGCAGCTATCCATTATTTTATGAGCCATGGACTTCAGCCCAGATATGTGCTAAGAATAGAACAGATGGAAACGTAACAGATGAAATGTGAATATATCCTAGCTCAAGTCTGTTGCCCTGTTTTAGCATTTTTATTTTATTTGTAGTTTAATATTCTGATCCACTAATTAAAAGGGAGAGGTTGATAGGGGAAATAATGACTAGCACAGGGACCTTATAAAAGTGAAGATAGATGCCATTAACATCATACTATCCTGGTGCAATGAAGTGGCTGTTGGAAAAAATGATTTTTAAAATGAATATGAAGTGGAAAGTGATGTTGAAAGGTCACTTATTTTACTGCAAAGTTATGTTGAAAGTGGGACTTAGGCCCTTTGAAAATTTGTCCCATGAGACTTTTCCAAGGTCACATAGGGAGTCTGACGGTTAAAGAAACTGATACCTGATACAATTTGTATCAGTTGCCAAAGGACAAGTCGGGTATCACAGTAACATGCAAACACTATTGAAATAAAGCTAAAGCCAGTAAATTAAAAACACTCCTTAGGTCTTGGCTACACTGGCGCTTTACAGCACTGCAACTTTCTCGCTCAGAGGTGTGAAAAA
>NC_133773.1:40454071-40463663 GCF_003597395.2 Chelonoidis abingdonii
ATCGTCGCCACTTGTTATATCCTTGGGGGCAGCCGGTTTAGGAAGAAATCACTTGAGGCCAGACAGCAGACAGCTCACAAAACTACCATTTATTTACAGAAACAGAGCTCACCTAACCGGCCGAAGCTGGCTAGGCTATCCCCTGATAATCTAACTCAGTTGCCACAGGAACGAAAACCATGACAACCAAATACACAACATGGATATGTTTTTTTTAAAGAAATAAATCACTGTACCAGTAAATCCAAGTTTCCTTAAAGGCCAGGTCCTGAAATTCTGCCTCCTCTTTCATTTAGTTTCTCAAAATAAAAACTGGTTAGGCCACACATTATTAACACCTGGGGTTATGCATTATTACAGTCTATTTTTGTTGCCCTGGTGGGTGGAGGAGACACATTTTTAAACCTTTGGATTTGCTACCTTGATAATTTTCTAATTCTTTGTTACTAGGCATCTCCCTTGCAGTCTTTTTGTGCCCCTGAAGTACAGTAGGTCAGGAAGATCAATCTGGCCACCAAAGAATTCCTCCAGCATAGAGGGAATCCCTACATGGCCTAGTGCCTGTGCAGAGAGCATGGCTGAATAAAATGAGGCATGCTTACAGTGTCTCTGTTCTGCCAATTCCCAGCTGCCAGAATAACCTCTGGTTTCCATTGGCATCAAGATGTATGTCAGAGCAGTCCTCAGGGAACCTGAAAATAAGGGAAGCACAAAGGTGGCTCAAAGGCATCTTTGCCCCTTCCCAGAGCTCTGCCAAGCACAGTTTGACTGGAACAGAGAAGCGAGTCCAATGTTTCTATAAATCAGTGTCACAAATTTAAAGTCCAAACTCTCTCAAACCACCAGGGTAGATATACATGTTTTTATACTATTGAAAGGTGGCTTGGGGAGGCTGCTCTGCTTTATCCCTTTCTTTCTAATCATGGTTATTTGTGAGATTAGACCTTGGTTTCAGGGTTTTTTTTCCAGTGTGACCCCTTAGAGGGTGCAAGTTTGAGCCACCAAAAAAAGTGTCTACTTTTTTCCCCCGCCAGTAACTAATCAATAGCATATATTTAACCATCAAAGTAATAAGATATTTGGTTGCAGGCAGAAATCGGGTACATTACCATTCATGCAATAGGTTTTACACTGGCAACTAACTATGGACACAAAAGGCAGGTATAACTTCTGGGACTGTAGCCTTTACCTGCAAAACGGGAAGCCATCTGAAAATGTAAACTTAAAACTCACTGGTACAGGTCTGCATTATCCTTGACCTCAGATTAATGCAATTTTAAATGCAGCTTATCATAAAATGTCACCGTTTGTTATACGGGTGCCCAAAAAGAGAAATTATCACAAAATGGATGGTTTAAAAACTTGAATCAGAAGACATTTTAGAACACATGGGGCAACGAGCTGCCACATTTTACGGTGATATACATGTACAAAGCAGGGCGGGCTCTAGGCATCAGCCTTCCAAGCACGTGCTTGGGGTGACACTTCTAAAGGAGCAGCATTCTGGCTCTTTGGGGCGGCACTTTTCAAGGGGCGGCACGCCAGCTTTTTTTTTTTTTTTTTTCCTTTTTTTTTTTTGCTTGGGGCGGCAAAAAACCTGGAGCTGGCCCTGGTACTAAGCACAGAAATCAAAGCAGAGACAGGAAACTTAAACCGGGAGAGGAGGAAATACCTTTCAAGGTTTGTTTGTTTGCTTTTCAGATCCATATTTTCTTTCTTGTTGACAAGAAAGCTTGAAAGTAATAAGTGCTGCATGAATTAAATACATCACACTTGACTGCCTGGATGCTATATACTGGTGGAGCTTCAAGCCAATCTGGGTTCTGTCAATGTGCTGCTATTGATTTCTGTCTTGACAGAGAATAGGTGAGAGACAAATGATGAAGAGGGAAAAAAATCATACAAACTATTTTCTTATGTTGACTGTAGCATTTCCCCCATTTAAAGAAATGCCAAACCTGTAAACAAGGTTTTGTACTCATCTATCAATAAATTTAAATATTTTTTTCTGTTTTGACAAAGAAAGCTACATGTACTTTTCTGTCTCTTCTGGATTCTTGACAACAAACCAGCAGGCTCATTATTCTTGTCCACCTACAGAATTTCTGTTCCAAAGCGTCATCAGCCTTTTTCTGTTCACGTGGCTACTGAAACAGAAAAGCACTTGGTGATTTGGGTCCATATCAGAAATACATATTTTCTAAACTCAGATAACTGTAAATACATTCCACTGAAACAGGACTCTGCAAATATGGTGCATTACCAGTCACTATTTCGTTCAACAACTTGCTAGGTAATTCCAAGATATCAATTAGCTTTGAAAAGTTTCCTTTCCAAAGGAAAGTTCCTTTCCTACCCTTACTTTTTGTTGTTGCTGCTGTCTTCTCCATTTTTTATAATTAAACTTCTGCTCCTGCCTGGTTCTTGGAGGAGAAGTGCAAGCAAGTAGGCCTTGGAGAGGGCTTGAATGGGAGACTTGGGATTCCTAGTGGAAAAGTTCTTTAGAATGGAATAGCAAATATATCACTGAAAATCCATAGACTGTAATACAAAATTATATCCCCATTCTAGAATTCTATGGGAGGGCTTTAAAAATCTGTAGAAAAGGCATCATTCTCTAATGGAGGAAACAGGGCACTGGTTTGGAATGCCAAAATAAGTTCCCAGCTCAACCACATAGCTGCTTTATAACCTTGGGAAAGTTACTTCACTTCTGTTTCCCTTTTCATGTGTATGTTTAGTGTATTAGCTCTGTAGGGCAGAAACCGCCTCTAGCTATTGGGCCTGATTCCAATTAGGGCCTCTAGAAACCACTGTAATACAAATCTATAATACATCTTTACTAGACCCGATTACTTTTATGTAGATATCCAATTGAATTTATCCCTATTAGTATCTGTAGCACATTTGTGTAAGGGATAAATTGCAGTGGGATGTGCTTTGCTGCTCCTTCGAGGGGTGTGCAATCTATCCTGTGCTGCCAGCACTAGACAGCTGGACACACCCATTGGCTAGCATACTATACCTCCTTCTGTGACACTTTCCATACAATTACTTAGAGAGATGCTAAAAATCCCAGGGTTGGATTCTGCCCCACTTATTATGGTTGGATGGAGGAGGAAGAAGCTACCTCTTCCTTCTCTCCCTACTCTCCCAATGTACTATGTAGTCTGAGGCAGGGTGTAACCTGTAAACCACTATTTATATCTAATGTCTTATCAAATTCAGATTATTTTAGTATTTGATATGTAAATTCATTATTAATGTAGAAATCTACTGTAAAACTCACACACAAGTTTTTATTTTCAAAGGTCTGTACAAACATTAATGTTCACAACTTCCTTCTGAGAATAGGTAAGAATATTATAACGCTGTTTTAAGGGAAGTGTTCTGCAATGAATTAAGGTTTCAAAATAAGAAAGACTTTGTGGATTGAGCTAATTTGGACTAAACCACTTTTATTCCAAAATAAGAGCGTCCACACCCAGAATTAATTGGGAGTAGCGATTCCACTTTAACTTCAGACTCTACCTTTATGCAAATTATTTTTTCAGTGTAGACAAGCTCTTAACTAAAGTACATTAAATCTCTGTGTGAAAAATGAATTAAGCTAAACTGATTGGCACATGGGTTTGGAAATAGAATGCTGAATTGCAAACCAGATCATTTCTAGCAGTTTCTAAAAATTCAGGTGGCAGACTGACTTATCAGGTGTTTCTGCAGCTACTTTAACTGATGTGTTCCCAAACAAAGTACTTAATTTCGACCAAATGGCCTCTGTTGAGTATACACTCTATTGTGGAAGGAAACTTTCCTTGTGAGAATAACAGTCCTCCAGGTATCAGAGAAAGGACATTAATAGATTAGAATAGACATAGGATGCAGATCCAGAGCAGATTTATCCAAGAGAGCTGCCTCAAACAGAAAATATGACTTACCACTCATATCACCCAGGATAAGTATTTGTCTAGAGGCAGAATGATGCACTTCTCTCCCAGTTGCCTCGTTACCGCCTTGGACAGATGGGGCCTAGAAATTGTTTTTGGAGAGCTATTCAAGTGGATTCTTAGTCCATCCAGAAATAACCAGGAGGTGGAAACAGGGGAGAATGGGACTTCTAAGTCCACCATTGTAAAATGGTTCAAATGGTGCATTATCAGAAACTTATAAAATGAAAAACTCCTTTTGTTAAAAATCAAAGCTTACTCCCCAAGATCAATGGAAATCACATGAGAACAGAAGCTGCATGCTCAACATGAAAAAAATGAGTAGATCAGCAATCTGTTCACCACTCCATACTTTCACTAAGTATTCGAAAGGAGATATACAGACCCTGGTGAGGCATGCATATAGTACTCCTTCAATACCCTTCATTACTTTAATCATCTGAAACTGTATATGGTTATTTTACATGGCTTAGGTACCTTCCATCGCAAGTATTGCTGCAAACTAGTCTTAACTACTCTGTTGGAATCTATGGGCCTAACCAAGAAAAAAAAATGTTCTTTTATGCACACCTTTCATGGATCTGGCAGGTCGACAATTTCAGCCAGGCCTTCAAGTTGCTTCAAGTTTGGAATGTTATGAGCACCTGTATGTCATGAGAATGTACTCCAGTCCATGCCCTGCAATAGAAAGTTCTGGCAATGTGAGTCATCCTTTACTTTAATAGCAGTAAAATTGTAATGTGGATTCTTCTACAGCTCTGGAAATTATTTGTACTGGCTGTCTCTTCAATGGGAGGAGTTGGACCTGGAGGAGTCAGAGGTAAGAAGTTTAGCTTCAAGGCAGCTATTAGAATCTGCAGATCCAAGGAAGAACACATGCAGGAGGAACAAAAATGTTTCCATTTGCACAAGGATTTGTTTCTAAATGCTTTAATGCTCTAATGATTTCAAATTTTCAACTTCTTCAGTAATGCCTGTATAAAACATCACAGTCATCTGCAATGTATTGATGGGGGACCTTTAACAACAGATGCTCTGTATCAGAGGGGTAGCCGTGTTAGTCTGGATCTGTAAAAACAGCAAAGAACCCTGTGGCACCTTATAGACTATATAAGGTGCCACAGGATTCTCTGCTGCTTTAACAGATGCTCTGTGAGCACTTTTTTATCCAACAATACTTATGTCCAAGCTATACAGCAGGGAGGACCTGTAATGAGACATAATGTAGCTGTGAGACAAGACAGCACAGGCAATTTCCTGATGGAAAGAGTGAGATTTAAATACTCAGAGCTGCTTATTGAGCTTTTGCTGAAGCATGTTGATTTCACCATCAGAAAGAGACATGCCTGTCAAGATTGTAGGCAAACTGAATTGCTGCCAGTTCTTTGCCCACAGTCAACAGTTGACTCTCATACACCATTTGTTTTATTTCTGTACATTTTGATCTTGTTTTGTGCTATCTTTGTAAAATGCAGGGTTCTTTATATTACAAGAGGGCACTTTAAAAATTATTGGTATTAAAGCAAAAGATACATACCTATCTTCTCTCCAGTGTTTCTTTTAACTCATCACCAGAACTTTGTTCAATAAAAACAAGATAGTTATGATCCCCATATGAACTCCGTTAACAGTTTTGGGGCAGAAAATTAGAATATCTTTGGTCTGTAAAATAAAAAAAAACTTGGAGTAGGCAAAGGTTTGCTGCTTGGAATTCATCCCTCATTGCCAAATGTCCATTGGAAACTAATCGGGGACAAGGGAATAGAGCTCACCGCACGCCACAGCCCCAAGCTATACATAGGTCAGGGTGCTGCAGCTCAGTCCGTCTCTGTTCCAGGCTTTATGTCTCCCATGTACTAGCAAAACTAATCCCACTTAGCATCCTTGTGGTCAGTCTCAGCACAGAAGCCATTGAATAGGCATGGGGACTGAGCTACCTTCTAACTCATACTGGTGATGAGCCACATTCATACCTGTTGTAATTACAATGAAATAATTCTCAGTTCACAGGCAGGCCATGGGGCTGAAGGGCAGCCCCTCTCAGATCAATGTTCCAGCCTCTCTGCTGGAATAGCAGCCACTGCCCTTCAACACCCTCTCCTCAGTCTTCCTTCCATTTCCCTTCTCTGCTAGAGTATCTTAGAATCATAGAACTGGAAGGGACCTCGAGAGGTCATCTAGTCCAGTCCCCTGCACTCAAGGCAGGACTAAGTATTATCTAGCCCCTCTCTGACAGGTGTTTGTCCAACCTGTTCTTAAAAATCCCCAATGATGGAGAGTCCACACCCTCCCTAGGCAATTGTATTCCAGTGTTTAACCAGTCTGACAGGAAGTTTTTCCTAATGTCCAACCTAAACTGCCCTTGCTGCAATTTAAGCCCATTGCTTCTTGTCCTATCTCAGAGGTTAAGAAGAACAATTTTTCTCCCTCCTCCTTGTAACAACCTAGGTTGACATAAACTGCCTTATGTTGACCCAACTGTGTAGTAGGTCAGCTCTAAGTCTTCTCTTCTCCATACTAAACAAACCCTATTTTTTTTCAATCTTTTTTTTTGTTGTTTTTGTTTTTTTGTTGCTCTGCTCTGAACTTTCTCTAATATGTGCACATCTCTCCTGAAATGTGGTGCTCAGAACTGGACACAATCTAGTAGAGGCCTAATCAGCTTGTAGTAGAGCAGAAGAATTATATCTCATGTCCTGCTTATAACACTCTTGCTAATACATCCCATATTGACGTATTGATTTGTTTACAACAGTGTTATGCTGACTCATATTTAGCTTGTGGTCCACTATGACCCCCAGATCCCTTTCTGCAGTACTCTTTCCTAGGCAGTCATTTCCTGTTTTGTATGTGTGCAACTGATTGTTCCTTCCCAAGTGGAGTACTTGCATTTATCCTATTGAATTTCATCCTATTTACTTCAGACCATTTTCATAGTTTGTCCAGATCATTTTGAATTTTAATCCTATCCTCCAAAGCACTTGCAACCCCTCCCAGCTTGGTATTGTCCACAAACTTTATAAGTGTACTCTCTATGCCATTGTCTAAATCACTGATGAATATATTGAACAGAACCAGACCCAGAACTGATCCCTGTTGGACCCCATTCATTATGCCCTTCCAGCATGACTGTGAAACACTGATAACTACTCTCTGGGAAGGATTTTCCAACCAGTTATGCATCCACCTTCTTATAGCTCCATCTTGGTTGTATTTCCCTAGTTTGTTTATCAGAAGGTCATGCAGACAGTATCACTTACGAAAGTCAAGATATACCCCATCTACCATTTCCGCCCCCATCCACAAGGCTTGTTACTCTGTCAAAGAAAGCTATCAGGTTGGTTTGACATGATTTGTTCTTGACAAATCCATGCTAACTGTTGTTTATCACCTTATTATCTTCTAGGTGATATCTTCTTGCTTAATCATTTGCTCCATTATCTTTCCAGGTACCGAAGTTAAGCTGACTGGTCTGTAATTCCCTGAGTTGTCCTTATTTCCTTTTTTATAGATGGGCACTATATTTGCCCTATTCCAGTCTTCTGGAATGTTACTGACAAGCAGAGGCCAAGGTCAGGGTACACCCTTTGTTAAGAACAGGAACTATATACAGAAATGAGGTAACAAACTTCCTACTGCTAGTGTCGCTGCAGACTTCTACTATCCTGTCCTGGGCTTCTTTGTTTCTGCCCCAGCACAAAGTGTCCCAGAAAACCAAAGACAGCATATAGAGAGTATAGTAAGTGTGGCATCTCCACACCTCCTGGAGAACTTACTCTATAGCACAACTTTCCTTTTTGATATCACTTTTTTAAAATTTCCTGACTCAACGAACACACTAAAGTTAAACAAACTATTATGAATACCATAACTGATAACTATTCAGTTTGCTTTAACACAGCTCTTCAGAGACTTATCAAGACATTTCAGCAATCTTCATGTTCTGTTGTATTGCAACCTCCCTTCAGGCAAATCTGCCTGTACCAGACAGTTCAGGGTCAGTCTGTGAATTGTTTTCAACTTTTATGTCTGTTCTCACTTGTCTTGGCCAAGTTGTCAGGTATCTTGAGCAGGTGCTTCCAGTTCCTTAATAAGATTTTGCCTGACTTGTGATCACTGAATATGAGTGAGGTGACTCTTCCTTTCTTGCCAAATCCTCACCAAATCTTTATTCTTTAACTGCGGAAGAGTTTTTGCTCCTTTATTGCAATATTTTGTCTGACCGTATTTTCCTAGTCTTTTCCTCACTATCACTGACTCCATAGTCAGCCTTTGTGTTTTGTCTCTCATCTGGTAACTGCATATTTATGTCTGTTGTAGAGGAGTAGTGGTGATTTTACTCATGGCTGTCCCAAGATATCAGAGAGACAAGGTGAGTGAGATTTTTTTTTTTTATTGGATCAACCTTTATTGGCAAGAAAGACAAGCTTTCAAGCTACACAGAGCTCTTCCTCAGGCCTTGGAAAGATACTCGGTGTGTCTCAGTTAAATACAAGGTTCAACAGATAGTTTAGCATAAGTAGTTAGCACAAATTCTAAGGGACCATTCATACTATTATCAATGGGCCTCTTCAGCTTGAATGGTCTCTTAAAATTTGTCATGGGACAAAAATGGGGTTTAGTGGGTTACAGTTTGTTGTAATAAGCCATAAATCTGTAACCCACTAACTACTTTTTGTTCTGTGACTGCTGGGGAGTTAATGGGCCACTTCACCTTGAATGGTGCTTTAGTTTAGCATATTCTCTCTCTTCAGCCTTGTATTTGTTAGAGGAGTTCAGCAGGTGACTTTCTACCCTATAGTAATGTAGCTCTGTAGTTTAGTATTAAATATGGATCTTCTCTTGCATCCTTTGCTTTGTTTGAACAATTTCTTCACTATGTATACTATATATCTAGATAATCTATTCTTTTGATCATATCTGGGATTAGATGTTTTATGATAAAAGTCATGCATTTTAGCCAAGTCTAGCAATTCCCTATTCCTGAATTGTGGGCTGTTTGTCAGTTATTACTGTTCTTGGAATTCCAAGATGTGTAAATATAGATCTAATGTACCTGACAACCTCTTGCTGCTGTGGTATTTTCAAGTATTACTATTTCAGGGAAATTGGTAAAGTCCATTATAATCAGGTGAGCATGTCAATTCTAACTTTGTCCTCTGGAATTGCGAGTTCTTTGTGTGGTATCGTTGCTTCTTTCTGCTCAGAATCTATGTACTCTGATATGCTGCACACCTGCTCACCATTTCTTCACTATCACTAGTAGTCTGGCCACAGATGAAAATGTCTCGCTCTCTCCTTTTTGGCTTCCTCATTCCCAGGAGCCCTTCGTATATTTGTTCCAATATTTTCCTTCTTATCACTGTGGAAACCCTGATCTGGGTTCCCTTCAAAAAACACTCCTGAGATCACTGAAATCTTATAGTCAGAATACAGTGGCTGGCAGTGTTGGGTTTTTTCCCCTTCTTTTACTTACCACTTGTATCACTGCTTGCAACATTTCATCTTCAGCTGTTTCTGTCTCTGATTTATCCCATGTGCCTGGAAACGGAGCATAAGAACATAAGAAGAACATAAGAACGGCCGTACCGGGTCAGACCAAAGGTCCATCTAGCGCAGTATCTGTCTACTGACAGTGGCCAATG
>NC_133773.1:40464346-40518812 GCF_003597395.2 Chelonoidis abingdonii
TGACTCCAAGATCTTTTTCCTGACTCATTGTAGCTAAATTAGCCCCCATCATATTGTATGTATAGTTGGGGTTATTTTTTCCAATGTGCATTACTTTACATTTATCCACATTAAATTTCATTTGCCATTTTGTTTATCGTGTTCACATGTAAGTTTACTGTTTTTTCCAGATTGTCAAGTTGTGTATTATCAAATGAAGCAGATGTCCTTGAGTGTGTCTGCCATTAAGTGATGTCCAGGCTGGAACTCCAGGATCACGTCATACTTCTGTATTTTCAAAAGCAGTCACTGTATCTGTGGTGGTGTTTCTCCAAGTCTCTTTTGTGTATTGCAGTCAGTGGTTTGAGATCAGATTCTGCTGTGAAGCTATGACTTATAGAAAGTCATGAAATCTTGCACATCCATACACCAGACCTAGTGTCTCTATTTCAATTGGTACATCCATCTTTTCTGCAGCTATCATAGCCCTAGATGCATATGAGACTGGCAATCAGTCAGTTCCATGACCCTGTAATAGTACTGCTCCCAGCCTTCCTTCTGAGGCATCCAAGGAGAATTTGATGTCTTTCAGTGGATCAAAAAATTGTACCACTGAAGCTGATGTCAGGATATGCTTTAAATCTTTGAACTCTCTTTTATTCCCTGGTATCCAAACACAGTTGGTGACCTTGGGGAGGAGATGTCTTAGGTTATACAAGCTGTATACAGTAAAGGTGGTTTTATCCAGCATGTTGGGAGAATGGGGGTTGCCAGTAAGTGAAAAATGCCGGTTAATTAAGAGGGAGGGAGTTTGGGTGCAGGAGTGGGTATGCGGCTGGGGTTTGAGGCACAGGAGGAGGTGCAGGGCATGGGCTTGGAGCAGTAGGCTGGGGTGCAAGAGGGAGTTCAGGGCAGCAGGTTGGGGCATAGAAGGCAGAGTGGGGTGCCAGATCGGGGCGGGGATGCGCACCTTGGGCGGTTCCCCACAAGTGGCGACCTATCCCAGCTGCTCCTAGGCAGAGATGCAGTAGGTAGCTCCGCATGCTGCCCCAAGCACTAGCTCCATGTGCTGCCTCAGGCACTAGCTCCAAGCTCCCATTGGCTGGGAACCACAGCCAATGGGAGCTGTGGGGGTGGTGCCTGCGTGCAGAGGCAGTGCGCACTGCGCAGACCTGCCTGCTGCATCTCCACCTAGCAGCAGCTGGGACAGGTCGCCACTTGTGAGGAGCCACCCAAGAAGAGCATCCCCTGGATCTGGCACCTTGCACCCCCTCCCACACGGCAACCTGCTGCCTCCAGCCACCTCCCACACCCAAACTCCCTCCCCACGCCCCAACCCCTTGCTAGCCCTGTGCCAACCTCACTATAAACCAGAATTTCAATGAAGATCAGAAATGCCGATTTCCGGTTGGTGAAGTGCAAGATAAAACAGCTTTTACTGTCATTAGTTATGAATTTGCTGACATAACTCAACTTGCCTAGCAGCCTTTGAATTCCCTTTTTGTTTTCAGGTCTCAGTATGTTCAGTATTCCTTGAATCTTCGATTCATCAGGCAAGATTCCTGTGGAAATCAGTCTCCCTGCCAAGTATTTGATTTCCATTCTTTAAAACTAACATTTGGCCTCTCGCAATTTGCAGTATTGTCCTCAGTCATTCCTGCTGTTCATTGGCAGCACTGCCCCCCAATTATGTCACCAATGTACACTTTCACACCTGCTAGGCATTCTCGCATCTGGCTCACTCCAACATATTCTGAAAGGCAGGCTTAGGAAGCAGTCTCCCAAATGTTGTGGTGAGAGTGCAAATTCCTAGAGCTCTGAATGTCCAAGGGATCTGCCAAAATCCTGCCAATGCCTCTGTGACAGATTTGTTGGCAACAGCACCTGAGACAGCACTCTGGTCACTGCAACTCTAATTAGTTATTCTAGAGTAGACTTAATTAAGAAGAGTTGTGTCTAACTGAAGGGCTGAGGAGAACTGAGAGCCTAATTAGACCATTAGCAGATGTTACAAAAAGCACAGGAAGGAAGTGAGAAAGGGGGAAGCAGAGAGTGAGAGAACAATCGATCAACCAACTGACCAATCTCCTCACTACCTGCCTCAGGAGCTGAGGGCTCCCTAGAACTGTAGGTATAAGGCTGTATAATGAATAATAGTGGTGGAAACAAATATTGTTAATAAACTGCCTGGGGTGTTTTGCGAGCAAATGTCTCTGAGCCATTTGCAGGCTTGAACAGAGGCAGGAGCAAGCTGGCACTGCTGCAGCATCTGATTTGCTGAAGAATTTGGATCCTGCTATCTCAGACAACAGTTTGCTTCTTGTGATCAAGGGGGAGTTTTCTTTTTTTGTTTTATTCAGCTCCTTCAGAGCCATAGTCCTGCCCTCCCCCCCCCCCTTTTTTTCCCTGTCCATTTACTAAAGAGTGAACTCAGTCTGTTAGTGGTTCTAATCAGCAAATAGTATCACTTGGAGTCACATTTTGCACCTGTTGTTCTATCTTCTTTCTTAAGGCTTGTGGAACTTTTCATGTAACATGTACCACAGGTTCTGCATCTTGTCTTAACCACATCTTGTATGTTACTGGGAGGCATCCATTTCCTGTGACTACATCTTCATATGAATCTATTCATTTTTTTCATATCTGATTCTATGCTGGCTTTCTGTGTGTCCCTGTGGCAGGGGTAGTCAATAGATGGACCAAATCAGGACTGCCAGACTGGACCGCACAACTCTGAGGGGCCATGGGCAGTTACTGTGGGAGGTCTAGCGTGGATAGAGGAGTGACTGGCTGTGTACTGCAGGCTTAGGGGAGCTGGCGCCTGAGGCTGATTTGTAAGTGGACGGGAGCTGTCTCCCCATCCTCTATGAGCCTCGCCAGGCATGCCAGGGCTGCCACCCCCACCAAGGCTTGTGGGCTCCTACCCCTGCCAGACATGACAGGGCTTAGGGTTCCACTTAGGGAGGGGGGAACGGCACCTGCCCTCCCTCAAAAAAAAAAGTTACGAGTCAGCCCCAGGCACATGCTGGGGCTCCTGCTGTCAGCCCTATGAGATGGGGCTCCATTTAGGGAGAGCGGGGGGGAGGGGCATACCTACCTCTCTGAGTCATATGTCCACCCTGGGCACCAGCACATAGCCAGTCACTCTTCTACATGCACTAGCCCCACCCTCACGCTAACTGCCCGTGGCCCCTCAGAGTTTTGTGGTCTTGTCAAAAGCCTCTGCTGGTCTGGATTTGGTCCACAGTCCACCTACTGACTACTCCTGCAATAGGCCCTGGGTATATTACACAGCGTTGAACAGGGGTACTTGCAGCATGAAAAATGTTTCTCTGGAACCTGGACTTTGACTATAGCTTGGCCAAGAAATTTGGACAATGATAAAATATAATTGACTCTCCCTGCCCTATTGCATACATTCTTTTAGTGAGACCAAGCACCTCATGTGTGTAGCCCCAAGACTAGTTGTTTGCCCCTGTGTATCAGCACAAATGCTGCTTGTATTGTTTTTCCCTTTGTTTTAAACATCGGTGTGCATTCTTCCAACACTGGAATTGTTCGTCCATTATAATTTTTTACAGACATTTTGACTTTGCCACTTTTATGTGCTTCATACATCTCTCTATTCTACTTGCTGTTATTGCATGTACTTGTGCCCCAGTGTCTATCCTCATGTACACAAGTGCCATTCATGCACATTTTATTTGGACAATTTTTGGAGTTTTCAGTCTCTTACATTATTGTGCTTAACTGCTATTCCTTGAGGAATCCCTTCCTGCACTTAATACATGCACTTTCCTGCTTTCTCTGCACATTTTAGCACAATGGCTGGGTTTATTACACTTCCTTATATTTGCCTGAATGCTGGGTGTTTCCTATACTCATGCTGGTTGCCACGTCACTGGCATGGTTTCCAGCTTTCCATGCTTCTGTCCTTGGCCAATTTAATTTCTATGAATTTTTCCCTTGTTGTTTTAGCTATAGTACCCATTGTCATGTAGTCTGTGCCTTTCCCTGGACTTTTTTTAATGTATTTAGTCTATTGTTTGGCATATACATAGTGCCCTTGCTAGTGTCAGATCCATCTGACCTGAGATTGTAGGCTCATGGAGTGACTCCTGGCTAGACGGTGAACCATGATGCTGTAGTAGAGAGTCTTGGCCAGATTCAGCTTTCATCTATATTGGCAAGGGCCAGGAGTAAAGGAGGCAGGGGAGGTAAACAGATTCCTTTGAAAACTAGCTGCATGCTTGGACAAAATTTGACACAGTGCCTTAAGTTTAGCAATGGTGATTGGATTCTGTGTCTGTGTTAGCTTTATGGGTATTAATGGTACCTAGAGTCATTTTTCCCTACTGCTAAATAAAGATGCTTGGCGACTTCTTTACTGAAACAAATTGCCTGCCATTGAACACAATAAAGCATGGCAAGCAGTAAACATCCTGCAAGCAACTCTGTCCTACCTAATGCCGTGTGATTCAGAAGATTAAAATAAATAAAAAGTAAATGATTTCCCTCCTCCCCCAGCAATGCATTGTAAATGGCATCACTGGTTTCAGCGTAATGTGGTTGGGATAGGTAAGCAAATGTGACTGTGTGGTGATGGCCTTATAGGAAGCTTGGAGACCAGCTTTTCCAAAGAGCACAGCAGCTCTCATTTAGGTACCTAAGTTTAGTGGCCAGATTTTCAAAAATGCTCATCAACAGGAGTTGCTGGGTGTCAAAACATTAAAAAAAAAATCTGGCCACTTCATTTTGATGCCTAACTGGGAGCTAACTGCTCTTTAAAATATGTCCCCAGTTGATGGATGCTGAGCACTTTTGAAAACCTGCCCTTAGTAATTTAAATGTGGGAATTTGAGGTGAGAATTAGAATGTCAACTGCAATAAAATATTGGTGGTATGGGGCAGTCTGTTATTTCATGTGATTTTATTACAGTGGCTTTTGTGACCATGTCATTTCAGGCACAATTCAATGTCTACAGAAATCAATGATTTGGACCAGGTCCTCTAACTGTTGTCAGGACATCCATAATATCTGGATGGAAGTTCTTCATGTTTTATTTACAACCTAAAGCTAAATAATTAATCATTTCACCAGAGATGCGTTTTCTTCATACAGTACTACTTTCACAGTATCAGTAACTTAGCACAATTCAGAGTAAAATATGAACAAAACACTTATTGAGTACATCAAAAGCAAGTTACCATTGGCCCCACACAAAAAAAAGTATTCAAGCTTTTTCTATAACTAACCTGTAAAATAGAATCAGTTCAAATTTGTCTTGAAAGTTTAAATTAAACCAAGCCATTGCTGAAATATAAACACATAGCTAAATCCAAATCTAGTACAATTAACAGAGGTAAAAAAGTTCCGTACAGTTCAAAGTAAGGTTGCTACTATGCAAAAATGCCAGTGAATAAATCAGCATAGCTCAACTAAAGCTATTAGAAGAACAATGATTTACACAAACTGAGTGTTTGGCCCTTGGAAATAAGCAGGTAGGGGAAAATAGGAAAATATACACAGCTCATACAATCACTTCAATAAATGTCCATATGAAAAATATCACATTGTAATTCTAAGGTGGTAATAATTCTAATAATTTATGTGATATCCAGCACAAGGGGTAAGTCTGGACTAATAGTGCAAAAACATTTCCATGTTTTTGAAGTTTGCAAATTATCTTTCTTTACATGTTTACACCTCCTTTGTGTTTGCTCCCCATGAGTATTTTAGTGAATAAGTTTACTGAACAGACAGAAATGGCAAATGTACATATACATTATAGGGCTAGTAGCTGAAAAATTTTGAATTAATAAACATAAGTATTGTACTTATATGAAAAACGTGATTCTAATCCACTGAGGGAATGGGAATATACCACATGGTCAGTATTTTCAATCAAAACTAACCTACATCATGCAAATTACAAATCTCAAACATTCAGACCTAAATAAAAGACCAGATTTTCAGAGATGATGAGTGCTCACCACTCACAAGCTCTGAAAACCAGTTCAGGTAGGTACCTAAATGTGAATTTAAATACCAAATTTTAGGCAACCCTGTTTTGAAAATGCGGGCTTTAACCTGTCAGCCTCAGTGTTTCCAGTTATATAATGGAGATAATGATTTTCTCCTTTCTTACAGAGATGTTTTGAGGATTTATTCTTTTCACTGTGCTTTGAACTACAAAAGTGCTATGGGTTATGTGACCGTTCCAGACAGCTCTGTTAGAACCAAGTAAATGGGTAATTGGGTTCCTATTTACCTTCATTAGGTACAAAATTTCTCACTTAACTCTATCAATAGAAAGATTAAGAATCCTTGTTACTCCAAGAAAATAAAAAATGCATAGAACAAGAGAAGTGAGTAATAGGTAATGTAAAACTGTCATTGTAAACCAATAAATCTATTACAACATAGACGTTTCAAACCGCAAATTACTTTTTCTTTTATAATCATACTTCAAGCTCAACACACAGTAACACATTACATTGTATCACCAAATGTAGTAAACAATGACCCATTAATTGTATCAGAAATGTACAGGCAGATTCAGGTTTTCACAGCTATCATTACCGTCCACAAGAGCCTCTGCTGTGAGTGAGAGTAGTCTGTGGAAAGTCCTCCTGTGCGTAACCAGCCTGACTCCCAGTACCTTGTATTGTTAGTGCTTGCCTATGTGAATTCTACTGCTCTCATTGCAATATTTACTATCTGTGTTTGACATATCGGTTCTTGCTTTGTCATGTGCAAGGCCTGTAGTTTACTGAAATGTTTCAGTTGCAGTAACTAGTGAAAAATTCAGAGCCATCCACAGAAATTAGAGCTGTTCCCTCTTTGCATTTATAAATTATAGCAATGCTGTAATGAAAGAGAAGTGCCAGCCATTCTCAAACCCCTTCCATGAGAATTCACTGCTGCACTGGTATCCCTGCTAGTTATCCTTACCTCGAGCCTCCTCATCCTCAGCTAAGGAAGCGACTGTTTAGCTTTATAGCAATGCCAACAGAATGCTGGTTAAGTTCCAGTCTGATGTAGGAGCTTCTTATGAGGCTGTGGTTTCAATAGTTGGTCCTACTGTTGGCTTTGATCAGGGTAATTTGGCCATTGTAGTGATGCTTCTGTATTGGCTTCTAAGATTTGGGAAAAACAAAACTCTTTCTGGACATTCAGCTCAGTTCATCTTCCCCACTTGTAAGTAACAGGAGGGAAATATCTTCACCAATATAATCATTTCAGAGTCTCTATCTATTTTATCTGAATAGTACCATGCATATAAAGTACTTGTCCAGAGGACTTAGCATGTATTTATTATAAATTCACATGAATTGACATAAGATGGCATATATTCAGGGCCTCAAAAATTCTGCAGCCAATAGTGAATTCACAATACATGGCCTATGGGTCACATATATAGTGCTAGTGAGCAAATAAAACTAGAATCATAGGACTGGAAGGGACCTCAAGAAGACATATAGTCCAGACCCCTGCCCTGAATGCAGGGGAAAGTATTATCTAGATCATTCCTGACAGGTGTTTGTCAAACCTGCTCTTCCTAGGGAGATTCCACAACCTCCCTAGGAAATGTATTCCAGTGCTTAACCACCCTGACAGTTAAGATGTTTTTCCTAATGTCCAACTATACTGCCCTTGCTGCAATTTACTCCCATTGCTTCTTGTCCTATCCTCAGAGGTCAAGAAAATTAATGTTTCTCCCTCTTCCTTGTGACTAGTGCTACAGATTCAAGAAAACCCTTCTGCATGGGTCTCATCTTAGCAATAGACTGCCTGGCTATCTGATGCTAAAAGTAGAGATCTTTGACTTCATTTCTGCCTTTCTGATGACTGTGCAAGGAGTCGAGATAATACAATCAACCTTCCCCCATCATACTTTTTCTGTACAGCAGCCAGGCATAATTCCAGTCCTTGCACTCATGAAGAACAAGAAACATGAAAGTGTAATGTTACTTCTGCTGCAGCATTCAGTTTTCCAGAAGGACTAGAGAGGGAACAGGCCTACAGCCTCATCCCTGTGTCATCTCCACTGCCCACTAGATTTAAATCAAACTCTACATGAATAGGGAGGAGCTCCAGGCAGAATTGTACCTGTGTTATGTACAATGCCTTCAGCAGCTCCTACTGTAACATCTTCACATCTCCCCATTTCACCACCTATATCTTTTTAAATGCACAGTTTAGCCCTTTATGTAATTTTAAAATGTATTTTACAGAAACTTCATTGCATTGTGTTTGAATTTAGAAATAAATTATTTCAGTCTCTGGAGTGCAGATGAACTCTATTTTTTCATGGCACCTCAGTAAATCTTTAAATAATTAGTACATTCAACTGCTAATGAGCAAGCAGGGATGCTGGAATAATTTTTATAGCGGGAGGTGCTGAGAGCCATTGAACCAAACTGTAAATCCTGTATATAATGGAAACCACTTCAAGCTGCAGCACCCCTCCACATCCTTTGTTCCATCCAGGGCCACCCAGAGGATTCAGGGGGCCTGGGGCAAAGTAATTTTGGGGGGCCCTTCCATAAAAAAAGTTGCAATACTATAGTATAGTATATTCTCATGAGGCAAATTGCCCCCCTTGCCTCCACCCCCAGGCAGCCCTGGTTCCGTCATATATGAGCAAAGGAAGCATTGGAAAATGCGCTGCTCTGTATAAATCTTTTAATTTTTCGCCCTTTTATTAAAAATTTCATCTTTCCTCTTAATGCAATATTTGAAATTATTTTTAGATGAATATGTTCAATAAAAAGCATAGATGGTAATGCTTCCATATGTATCACAAAAAGTGTTGCAGATGGGTCATGCTGTGTCAGGAACTGAATAAATGGCAGTATAACATGATGGGTCAGTAAGGTACAAAACACATAATTCTGTTGTGATCAGTTTGGTATCTGAATCAGCATGGTAGAGAAAAATTAGTCCAATTATAAAATATTGGTTTCAAGGAGACTGGTAGCAATCAGAAAAAAGCACAGCAGATGATCAACCTTGCTTCATCACTGAAAGGCTTCAGACCCTTTTCCAAAGGGAAGCAAGTCCTCCCCGATGCCAGAGCCAAGTGCGTTCCTCCTTGTATTTTTTTCAAAAGAGGACCAAAGGAAACTTCTCTTTTATACCTGTGGTTTCCACAAAATGGTTGGTGTCAGTGGGCATTCAAGATGTTAGTGGAATTGTGCCCATTGACACCATGCTGTGGTTCTGGTTCAGTAAATGTTTTCAAAGCTTTAGAGTACACTGCCGTTTTTTCTGTAGTAACCTGTTCAAATTTGTGAACCAATCTGTAAAAGAGATAAATGAGGTGTTTTTCCAATTAGACAGAATGACTTCTTTAACTTGTTACTAGGATATCTATCATTCTATGGGCAAGGATGGAGGGGAAAGGATCTTCATTTGTTTAAAAAAATGCTTCATTGGGGGTAGGAGGAGAAATCTTGTTAATAAAATTTTGAGATGCTATTGAATTGGAAAGTGCTGTAAACACCAGGATAACAGAGAAATAATAGGAGATAATATCTAAAGAGGTTAGAAACATGGATGAGAAACACAAAATGAGAATTAACCACACCTCTTGGGGAAAATAAGTCTGGACATACACACTCAATGAGAGAGAGAGAGAAAACTGAGACACAGTAATTATGAAAGAAACCCTGAGGTGATCCTGAACAACAAATTAGATATGAATTAGCAACAGGATGTAGATACAAAAATAGCCACAGCAATTTTGGGTTGCACAGACGCATAAGAACACAGAACAGGGAGATTCGATAGTAAAATTCATCCCCTGTTCATAGTGCTAGCAGAAGGCCTGTGACTACATCAGTGTGACTTGACTTACTTCAAAACAGAGTTTATCTGGGACTTGTGTTGTGCATAGACCCTATGATAGCTCTCTGCACAGAGGATGAATCTCATTGAGTGATTGATGAGAAAAGACATTAATATCCTATGTTGTGACAGACAGCAGCACCTTTCCTAATTATTGCATTCAATTCACCCACTGTGGTTTTTCTATAAGTAGAGAATTAGTTAAGAAAAATAGTGGCCTAAAGAACTGTGCTGTTTTTAAATGTATTCAGTTCATACTTTATTCTGAGACAAGAGCAACCATTTCTCTTTGTATTCTAAGAAAGCTCTTTCTTCCCCACCCCCACCCCTTACAATCTTTAGAAAATAAATTTTAGCATGCTAATCTGGATGTCATCTCAGCATTAGAGGAATGCAATCACAGATGTGAACTCATCGTACAAACCATATGGGGGCAGACATGCATTGATTTCAATGGGATGACTTGGATGTGGAACGAATGTAGGATTGGTCCCTTAATACTAATTTATTCTCTGATTTTTAGTAAAAAAAACAAAATCAAATCACAATTTGAGTTAAAGGAGAACACAATGTGATCTCTACATTTTGTCTTTACTGTAGTTGTGAAAAATTAAAGGACAAATTGTGAAATCCTTACACTTACTGGTGAGCACTCAGTGCCTGATCCAAAGCTCACTGAAGTCAATGGGAGTCTTTCCAGTGCCTTTAATGGGCTTTGGATCAAGCCCCAAGGCCTAGTTCAAAAAAGCACTTGAGCATATGTTTAACTTTAAACACGAACTTAAGTCACATTGAACATGCTTAAGTACTTTTCTGAATTAGGATGACCTCTGATTTGGGACCCTATTCACACAAGTTGCCCTATTAAGGTCAATTGTAATTACTTGTTCACAATCAGTAGTCTCAATGTATAAAGAGTAGGGCTAGTGTGCAATTAATAAAATTAAGTGCATTGTTAAACAATAATGGAATACCAATTATTTAAATATTTTTGGATGTCTTCTGCATTTTCAAATATATTGATTTCAATTACAACACAGAATACAAAGTGAATAATGCTCACTTTGTTAATTTTTTTACAGTGCAAATATTTGTAATAAAAACAAAAGCAATACATTTTTTTGGTTTTGAGAGTAGTTATGTAACAAAAAAAATCTACATCTGTCAGTTGAACTTTCATGATAAAGAGATTGCACTACGGTATTTGTATGAGGTGAACTGAAAAATACTATTTTGTTTATCTTTTTCACAGTGCAAATATTTGTAATAAAATAATAATATAAAGTGAGTGCTGTACACTTTGTATTCTGTGTTGTAACAGAAATCAATATATTTGAAAATGGAAGAAAAACATCTGAAAATATTTAATAAATTTCAATAATAAATATTCTATTTTTTAGCAGTGAGATTAATTTTTTTTGAGTTAATCATGTGAGTTTACTGTGATTAATTGACCGCCCTAATAAAGAGTTCATAATCCAGCCTCAAATAAAAAACTGTCTCATACTTTGGAAAATATGTCCAAAGACAGTTTATTCATATGAAAATCTGAGTAGAGGTTGGCAAACTGGTGCAGAAAAAATAAGTAACCCAAACTTTGCCCTAAATTGGAACCAAGCCCTTTCTGAGGTTTGCAGATAATGTGTTTAAATAAATAATATAAATTTTCCATTTTTGCTCACTTCTATCCTTAAGGCTCTCATAGCCTAAATATCAGAGAGCCTGTTCTAGTGAGCTTTCCAGGCAATTTAGCAGAGTCAAGGAATTCAGATAAAGTCTAGATATGCATTCTTTCAGTGCTTATCAGTGCAACACTGAAAGGCTGAACTTTTAGATATTTGCGTATTGCTAAATTTGACCCAATTAATTGTCTGTGTTTCATAAGAGCCTCTGTCAAGCTTTAACTTATCCACCTATTTTTTTCTCTGATATTTTTTAAAACACTGGACCAAATTTGGGCCCAGTTACACTAATGTAAATCTAGAATAACACCACTCAAATTAATAAAGTTACTTGGGATTTACATTGGTTTAACAAATCAGAATTTAGACCAATAGGTTTCTTTGGCTCGTGTGCCAATTTGGATTTATACTTCCCCATCATTTTCCTCTCTCACATACACATGCACAACTAATTTCTTTATTCTTAGGATGCTCAGAATGAGAATGTCAACTTTACATAATCTGGATGAGAGACATGCTGCTTAGTGCTAATATAAATGAGGTGATACAGTACTTGGAAAAACCATGAGCCTTGCAGCCTTTGCTCTTGAAATGAGTTTTGATAGCTTTGCATAAGGGCATAGTCTTTGCAAGTGCTGTACAGTATGTACATTATATAATTGCAATAAAATATAGTTCCTTGTTTTTATGTTACTTTTTCAGTAAGCATATCCCCTATAGTCACTGTAACTATGCAGAAGCTTTAGCACATAAGAAAATGTGGGATTAGAGACCAGTTTAATTGGCTTTCTCAGATGTTTAAACCATAAAGCCTGCATGTTAAAGTAGTATTTAATGTGCACAAGAGCCAACTTTGGATTCAAGACTAAATCTTCTTCTTCAACACTTAGCCAAATGATTGTTCACATTTGGTCTGTCCCTGAACAGCTGCAAGGGCTTGACACAGCCACAAAGCCCTACATCTGGGCTATGGAAAACAGTACATAGTCTTTTACCATAGAATTCAGAATCTTTTCGCTCTCACAGTCTCATGTTATTTCAGTGATACTGTATTTCTGTTATTTCACCCTATTATTTCATTCAAATCATGTCTGGAAAGCGACCAACTGATAGCAAGAGTGCAGGACCAGTTCGTAAGTGAAAGAAGATTGATTTAGAGCAGAAAATGAAAATAGGAAAAAAGTATGAAGGTGGACAAAGCCTGTCTTGTGAACTCGATTTGCTACCTCAACAGTGAAAAGTATTTTGAATGATAGTGCATGCATAAAAAAGCATGTGAAAGGCTCTGCTCCTTTAAAATCAACAGTCATAATGAAGCAGCATTCTGATGCTATCTATAAAATGGAAAAGTTATTAACAATGTGGATGGAAGATCAGATTAAAAACCGTGTGCCACTTAGCCTAATGATTATTCAAGCGAAGGCTAAAAGTATTTTCTAAGACATAAAGGGAAAATACAGTGATCCTAACACTAAGTTTGTGGCTAGTCATGGGTGGTTTAATAGATTTAAATAACGTGCAAATTTTCACAATGTAAAAGTGAGTGGTGAGGCTGCTAGTGCTGATACAAAAGCAGCTGAAAAGTATCCCGAAGTGTTATGAGAACTTATAGAAGAATGCGATTATACAGCACAGCAAATCTTTAACATCGACGAAACTGGATTGTTTTGGAAAAAAATGGCAGAACATACATTTCAAAACAGGAAAAGACAATGTCGGGGTTTAAAGCTGCAAAAGATAGGCTAAAACTTTTGCTTTGGGGTAATGCAGCTGAAGATTGCAAATTGAAACTGTTGCTTGTTTATCATTCAGACAATCCCCATGCATTTAAAGGCATTAGTAAGGCTACCCTTCCAGTTCATTTCCATTCAAATCGAAAGGCTTGGATCACAATAGCACTTTTCAAAGACTGGTTTATAAATTTGTTTATCCTCGAAGTGGAAAAATTCTGCAGAGAAAACGACATCCCATTCAATATTATGCTTATCGTTGATAATGCTCCTGGACATCCCACACATTTAGATGACTTTCACTCTAATGTAAAAGTTGTGTTTCTGCCTCCTAACACAATTTCAATCCTACAGCCCATGGATCAGGGGTCACTGATAATTTTAAAGCCTATTATCTACAAAGGACATTTGCACGGGCAGTAGAAGCAACTGACAGAGAGACTAGGAAGACTTTACATGATTTTTGGAAATCGTATAACATTTACCAAGCCATCATAAACATTGCTAAGGCCTGGACAGAGGTTACCCAAGTTTGTTTGAATGCTGTATGGAAGAAAGCATGCCCACAGTTCATACACAGCTTTAAAGGTTTCGAAAAAGACGAAACAGATGAGGAGGTGGCAGATGAAATTATGAAGCTTGCTGAGCAGCTTGAGCTGGAAGTTGATGTTGGTGATGTGGATGAGCTTATTGAATCCCATGGAGCTGAATTATCAAATGAGGATCTCATGGAATTAGAAGCAGCAAAAGTAAAAAAGCAGACCGAAGTTGAGGATGTTGAAGAAGTAGAAGAGCCACGACACTTCAACACCAAGGAGATGGCACTTGCATTTCATGAGATTGACTCTGCAATGGCAATTCCTCACAATTTTTGAAAGTGAACAGAGGCATTGATGAAACGATGGCCTGTTATAGACAGATATATGACGAGAAGAAAAAGGCCACTATCCAGTCATCTCTCAATAAGTTTGTAAGAAAAGTTGAAAGGCCTGCAACGTCCACATCTCCACAGCCTTCCATCTCCAAAGCTCCCTCTGACGACCCCGATGACATAATGCCTGTCTCCTCCTCTCCTTCCTCATCTACAAATTAAGCCCATTATCATCCACCACCAAAATGCAGCCTTCAGTGTGTCAGGATAACAATGGGATTAAGGTAAATGCAATATTTTTGTTGTAATTGTTTTTTTATGCTTGCAGAATATACATTTCTGACTTACGTAAAATTCAGGTTATGCAAGGCTTTCCAGAATGGAATGATTGCATAAGTCACAGAGCATGTGTACTAACAACAGGGGAGCCTAATTTAACTGTATCCCAGGATTCGGGACAAATTCCACAAAGCCCTACATTTGGGCTATGGAAAACAGTACATAGTCTTTTACCATAGAATTCAGAATCTTTCAGATGCAAGATCATTCCTCTGATCTCCCTTAAGGTAATATCACAGGGCCACATTCTGCTCTCACTTACCTTGGTGTCAGCCAATGGGTTACACTGATGTAACTTAGAACAGAATTGGGTGCGCTGTCTCTTTCACATAGGCTTTCCTCTCTGGTAGTCTGTTTTACCCACTGGAGAGATTCCTCGGGGGCTTGATTTTATTGCTGCAGGGCACGGAGAAGTCAGTTACAGTAGAAGAATCAGATGCCTAATGAATTAATCCCATCTAAACTTTCCAAAGCAGTCACTCACTCACTAGTTCTCTCCAGCAGCTCCTCCTGTCTTTCACTGTGACAGCACTCACCTAGGAAATTCCCTTTGCTCACAGCCTTTTATCCTCCTTATCTCTGTTCTATGCAGATTTGAACACTGAACAGAATTCTGCTACTGTTTAGTATCTTCATAGTTTCATGTGCATAGATTAACAACTTTCTTCAAATGCAGAATAGTCTCATAGATTAAACAATTGCAAAGCTAACAAACAACATTACCTACCATCCCTTATGCACCATATTGCAGTGGTCCTCAACCTTTTTGTGGCCAGTAGTAGTACATTCATGTTTTCAGAAGAGTATAGCGGTTGCCAACAATTTTTCAAGGCTTATTTTGTATTTGTACATTAAACGAAAAACATCATCTTTAATATTACATAATATATGAATCTATAAGATGATAAGGGTAATTAATTAAATTATTCGGCAATTATTTTTTAACCTTACCATGTGAATTTGCTCTTTTTTATCTACCTGTAAGAAAAATTAAGGAGTTTTTACAAAATAAATTTCATAAACAGTTTTCATCTTATCTATTTAAAAAAAGTAAAACATTGAACTGCTGGTCCAAATATATTTATTATTCTTACTTTAACATAGAATGAAGCCTGCAGCCCCGGAGTTCTCTGTCCCCGGCAGGCATGGGGCCGCGGTTTCTCTCCAGCTTAAGTTGCGACCCCGCACCTGCCGGGGACAGAGAACACCGGTGCCCGCAGCCTGCAGCCCCAGAGAAGCCGGAGAGAAGCTGCAGCCCTGCACCTGCCAGGGACAGAGAACTCTGGCGCCCACAGCCAGTGGGCCCTGGAGTTCTCTGTCCCCGGCAGGCATGGGGCCATGGCTTCTTTCCCCTGCTGGACACTAGGCGGGCACACATAAATACCCCGGCGGGCACCATGGCGCCCGTGGGCACCACATTGGGGATCACTGCCTTACTGTATCAAGTTGTTAGCGTAGGAGTGACAATGCTAATACTTGTGTTCTGCCTCTGAACTTGCCCAATGTGATTAGTCTGATAAAAGCCCATTGAGGTCAATGGAAAGACCCCCATTATCTTCAGAGGATAATGCTTTAGGGGCCTGATTTTCAGAGGTGCTGAGCACTTGCATCTCCCAGAGACTTCAGCTGGAATTGCAGGTGGTCAACACTTTTGAAAATTAGGCCCTTTGTTCTCAGAAGTCTGAGCAAATTTATGTCCTGATCCTGCAAACACTTACACGTGTGAGTAAAATTACTCACGAGTGGTCCAATTGGATTCAGTGGGACTATTCATGTTAATCACATGAATAAGTGTTTGCAGGTCTGGGCCCTTAGTGTGACTTGAATGTTCAGTTAATATGTGAGCAAAGTCTTTACTTCTACCAACCTGCCTCCTGAGAGTTTACTAAACATTACCTGAATTATAGATTTAAAGCCAGCAATATTGGAAGAGGTCAGAAACACATTTTCAATGCTCTAGACTGATAACTGTTACAGATATTGCTACATTGTGTTTTTATTGCACATTAGCTTTAATAAAATATTATTGGATTGTGAATATTGTTTTCTCACAGTCTGCTACAATGTATTCTTATTGCATCAGTTTTAATATGATTTTATTGTTTTGTAAATACTTTTCCCAGTCTTCCCTTGATACTTTGTATATACAAGTATGTGCGCATGTTAGGATTACTTGACTTTTAAAATCAAGGTTAAAGTGATCACAGTAGGGTTTTGCAGAGTGAATGGTAATTCAAAAAACATCTGAGCTGATGCTCTTGATACTCTATAAACAAACACTGGATATTCTTATTTCCGTATATATTACTTATTCTTTAATCCTATTTTCCTTTAGTATACCTTAATACAGAGATGGGCCAAACCATTTATCTAACACACACACACACACTTTTTTTTTTTGAGTGTTTAGATAAGGTGATTCCCAGCTCAGAACCAGTTCTGATATTTGTTTTAGTTTGCAAAGCAACACCTGCAATTGACAAAGTTGTGCGAAACCATAAAACAGTATTCTCTCTTTGAAACATAGGGGCCCAAACTGGATGAATGTGTCCAGATTTCACCAAATCTTTGTAGTCTTATGCAATATTGGACTTGGAGTTAATGTACTCCTGTTTTTGGCTTTGTAAAACAATAACCTATTGATGTTTTGTAAAATTAAGTTAAAATAGCCCTCAAGTTTCCTTATGCCAATTTTGATATAATTTCTACAGATCCTTTTCCTGCCATTTCCATGCCTCCTCCTTCCCACTCTTTCTCCCCTTTTGAATAGCACTACATCAAATGCACCCCCCCATTTCCATGCTGCTGTCATTTGCCACCCATCCAGCTCCTCCCCATCACCCTTCCTCTCCGAATTCGGCTCCTGAATCATTCTCATAATTTCCCATGCTTATCCATGATGACTTCAGCTTGACCCACCTGATCCTTTAGCAGCACATCTTCTCAAACTCCCTACCTCATTTGACCTGCAATCCTGGTTCAAATCTCTAAATCACCTACACGGCTGTTCACTTGACTTGGTTTTCACCAAGCAATGCACTTTCTCTCTCTCTCTCTCTGATCTCTCTATTGCTGGGTTCCCCCTCTATAACCATCAGCTATTTTTTTTTGTCATCACCCATCTGCCTCCCTCCCTCTCACCTAACCTTTCCATGACTTCCAGTCACTCAGTGCTGATGATGTCTCTTCTGCTGTCAATCCTCTCCTCCAGGCCGTTTCATCCATTTATAGTCATAGATTTTTAAGGACAGAAGGGACCACTAAATTATTTAGTGTGACCTCCTGCTTTATGCAGGCCAATACATTTTTACCAAGTTACCCTTGTATTGAGCCCTATAACTTGTGTGTTAATGACTGTGTATCTTCCAGAAAGACATGCAGTCTCTGCTTGAAGACATCAAGTGATGGAGAATCCATCACTACCTTTAGTAGATTGTTCCAGTGGCTAATCATCCTCACTATTAAAAAGGTGTGCCTTAATTCTAATTTGAAGGTGTCTGGCTTCAGCTTCCATCTACTGATTCTCGTTATGCTTTTCAGTGCTAGATTGAAGAGCCCTTTACCTCCTGGTATTTTCTCCACACAAAGGTACTATACACTGTAATCAAGTCACTTCTCAGTCTTCCTTTTTTTATTAAACTAAATGGATAGAGCTCTTTAAATCTCTCTCTTCTCCAGTCCTTGAATCATTTTTGTGATTCTTAGCTGCACAATCTCCAATTTTTGATCATTTTTTAAAATGTGAACACCAGAACTGTGAGCAGAACCAATCTCACCAGTACTATATACAGAAGTAAATTGCCTCCCTACTCATACTCAGTATTTTCCTGTTTATACATCCAACATTTGCATTAGCTCTTTTTGCCACAGCATCATGCTGAGAGCTAATGTTGAGGGTTGTTTTGTCCACTATGTTCTCTAAATTCTTTTCAAAGTCAATACTTTCCAGGATGTAGCCCCACATGCTGTAGGTATGGCCTGCACTTTATGTTCATAGATGTATGAACTTGCATTTGGCTGTATTAAAATATATTTTGTTTTAATGGGCCCTTTTCGCAAGCAGTCCAAACAGTTCTGTATGCCTGTCCTGTCCTCATCATTATTTACCACTTTGCCAACATCTGCAAATGTTATCTGCAGTGATTTTATATTTAATTTCAGATTATTGGTAAAAAATATTGAATAGCATTGTTCCTAGTCCCTAGTACTTGCAGAATCCCTGTAGAAAAACCCTCATTTGATGCTAGTTCCCCTTCGACAGCTACTTTTTGAAATCTGTCAGTTGGCCAGTTCTTAATCCATTGAACATTAGCTTTATTGGTATGGTAAAGAGAGAACTTTTTAATAAGAATGTTATGTGGTACTAAGTACATGACATCTACACAGTTTCCTTTTTCAACCAAACTAGTAATCTCATCAAATAACGAAATCAGGTTTGTTTGACAAGACCTATTTTCCATAAAACTATGTTGGACTGGCATTAATTATATTCTCATCCTTCAGTACTTTATTAATTGTATCCAATATCAGCTTTTCAGTTATTTTGCCTGGGACTGATGTTAGGCAAATCTCCTATAATTACCTGAGTCATTCCACTTGACTTTTATTTTTTTTTTAGTACTGGCATATTATCATGCTTCTATTCTTTTGGAATTTTTCTGGTTTATCAAGATTTATTAAAAATTAACATCAGCTGACCAATGATCTCATCCAACTTTTGGGGGGCTCACGGTGGGTATCCCTACTGTTTAACAATCTTCCAGTTAATAATGGACTGAAAAATGTAATAAGATTATATCATCCTGCTTCTTTCCAAGTACAGAATAGAAATATTTACTGAATTTTTGTGTTATTAATAATTTTACTATTTCCATCTAGTAATGGACCTATACAATTGTTAGGATTTTTTGTTCCTAAGATACTTTTTTAAAAACGTTGTATTGTATTTAGCCCTACCAACCATGTTTTTTTTTCCTGATGTTTTTAGCTCTCCTTATCAATTTCCTACTTGTCATTTATATAGATTACTATCTACTCTCCTTTTTTTTTCCCATTCATTATATTTCTGATTGCTGCCCCACTCCTATCACCTGCCTTACCCTTCTTACCCTTTCTTTCTTCTCTGGTTCTTTCCTCTCACGATACAAACATGCATCAGTCTGTTCTACCTTAGATCACCAATGGTATCCTGGTCTGTGACTCAGGCTCTTAAGCACTACCACGATACAAATAAATAAAAATAATAATCAGCTCCTTGTTTGTTTAAAATAAGAAACTAGATACTTTGCAAGTTTGATCCTTTAGCTACTTAAAGGGATATAGGACATAAACTGTTCAGGGCAGGGACTGCATCTTTAAAGCATCTGAAAAAGTAATATAGTAATAATATGTAGAGTATGCACAAACCCATGTATGACTTGGTGTGCCTCTCATTGAAGTCAGTGGGAAAACTGCCATTGACTTGAATTGTGCAGGATTGGACTCCATGGTCATCTTGTGGTGAGGCAACATATGGCTTTAAATAATTTTTTATTTGCCTGAAGACTTTTTTGAAAAATATTGCATAACAGAAATGATTTTATAATTAAATTTTTCTTCTTGTTCTGACTTGACTGGGGGTAGCTCTGCAATTCTCTGAGAAATAATGTCACGTTGTTCTTTGCTCTTTCCTAGATAGAGAAGCATGCTGATCTAATTCAATACACCTATTCTGTCTACATTTCTTCTGATTTGTGAAAAAGCTAATTTAATTCCAAATTAACTGCTCTCATAAATATTATACTTACATTTCAACACTACAAGAGTACAACTAGCACTAATCCTGTTTTCAAGGGGAACAATTACAGGAAAGCAATATATGAATGTCATTGCATGTCAGTGTTAGGATTCCTTTGGTAAAGACATTTCTTCCATCTGATTTTTAGTTTAATTCTGTGTGAATAATTAGTTATTCAAATTATATTAGGTCTAATAAGATGTACAGCCTCATGCAAATAAAAGTTCTTATAAAAGTAACAGTTACATGAGCTGGATATCTGAAATAACTACAAATGAATAAGCACTTTTTTTAACACATAAAAAGTATTTGAAGTTACAAAATATCCTATTTACCCAGATGCTGTGGAATGGATGTTTCTTATGTTGGGTGTTTACATAGTGCTTGTGCATTGTATTATGCTGACAGCTCTGGAGACTAAAATCACCACCAGGAATGCAACTGAGACCGGACCTGTACAAAAGGTGCTAGTGAAGAGGAGGTTCCCTGTTCTCTTTCCTACCCTCCTCCCATACTGTGCACCTGCACAGTGGCTGGCCAAAACCTAGTTGTATTATCAGAGTAGTAGAAATATGAACACAATAAGCTTTAATCTCTACCACTGCCTAGCATGCTGACTAATATTGCCTCATTGTTTCTGTGTACTCTTCCTGTTGTCCTGTCCCCGCGTCCCCATCTTGTATCCATTTGTCTTTTTGTAAGCTTTTTAGGGCATGTAATATATTTTTGTTCTGTGTTTGTACCGCACCTAGCACAAAAGGATTCTGGTTCATGGCTGGGGGTCCTGAGCATTGTTAATATTCTTAATAACTATCAAAACAAAGTTTTAGGTGTTTAAAAAATTTCCACACCAAAAAGCTTTATTAATGCTTATTTGAAATTGTGAGTTTAAACCCCGGGTTTGCAGCAAATTGTTATTTAGGGGCAATTTGCCATTGACTTCGATGAGATTAGGGTCAGCCCCCTTAAAATGTCCACACACAAGCCTTCAGTCTGATGGACACCTCTCCCTTTTGTTACAATATCCTTAACACTCTTCTCCTTGTTCTCCCAACACACACCCCAAGATAGAGACTTTCTCCAGCTGTCTCCCCTCCTGATAAAAACAAGTGACTATTCCCAACTGTCACCAGACTCCCACACCTACCCAATGAGTAAAGGCTACAGCTTTCTCCCAATTTTTCACAAGTTTGTTAGACACTCCCATCTTATCCTAATCCATCCTTCCTCTGTATCCTTCCAATGCAAGTGAGAGACTTCCCCTCCACCTATACACATGTGTAACCCCATCCCAACATTCTAAACATGTCACGGAGGGTGAGATGATCTCATACTATATAACAAAGAAATAATATATTGTAATGCCTATACATAAAGGACAGAAAGCAACATAGAGTCCTCTGGCACCTTATAGACTAACAGACATATTGAAGCACAAGCTTTCATGGGTGAATATCCACTTGCGTCTGTTAGTCTATAAGATGCCACAGGACTCTTTGTTGCTTTTTACAGATCCAGACTAACACGGCTGCCCCTTTGATACCTGACATAAGGGGCAGAGTCACATGTAGTGTGGCAATGCAGAAGTGTCTCCATCGCCATACATGAAGTGTGAGCATAGGAACAATGAGCAGAATTAAAGTTGGTAATTCAGAATTTCCTGGCACTTTTCATATTTAAATTGTTGACTTTAACTCAGAATTAATTATTTTTATGTATAAAAGTTTGTGCCCATTATCTGTCTGTGCCCATTATCTGTCTGGGTTTCTATAGTGCCCATTACTGCAGTATCTACCTAACTCTGCAATCATATCTGCATGTAAATCACCAAAAACATCAGCCTGAACAGCTTTCCATCCTGCCAATATGTTGGTCACTACATCTTCACTCTTTTGTTGGAAAAACTAGATTACTGAAGGAACCAAAGCTATTTCAGAGGTACTGCAATGCTAGTTCTGTAAATATAAGTTACTTCTGTGCATATTTTCCCCAAAATGGAATGAACTGAAATAATTTTCAGGAGAATTAGTGTATGCATGAATACAAGCAATGATTTTTGGTTCTTTTACTCTTTACAACAGTGAGTTTTAAATAATGTCATGGTACTTTTATACCTTTATTTCACTTTGCAACAGGGGCTATTTTTCTTGAATATAGGTCAAATATCAACGAGAGAAAAAAGAATGATCAATTTCAAACTGTATAAATAGAAAAGGCTGAGAGCATAACAAGAGATCTGCCTTTGGTTTTAGAGAACTGAGCCAAAAATGTTAATCTTAGATAGAAATAAAAATTGATGCTAGATCTCAAATCCTATCCTTAATTACTTTGAAAGTAGGTGTTAGTTTTGTTTTTTTTTCTTTCCTGGAAGTAATACAATGTGACTGCTTCAGCATATGGAGATTTGAAACTGAAAAAAAGTTTCATTAGCATCAGAACATCTACTTGTGCTTAAGTTCCATAACGCTCTCTGGTCTGACAGAAGAAAATGACATGCTCTTTGCTCACAAGGATAGAACACTAATTGAGTTTTCTTTGAAAATGACTGCAAGCTTCTCTGAGATTAGATTTTTTTCTAACTTTTGAATTATTTCCAGTTCCAATGTAATGTAAGAGTTACAGACCAAGAAAACCAAACCAAGTAGAGCAGAACGTTCCCATAAGAACATATACTGTGCCCCAGAGAATGTGTTTGTATATCAGATTGTGACACATTTCATACTGATTCAGGGCTCAGTGCCACATACTTCTCGTACAGCAAACCAAATTGTGAAATTCAAAAACTGCCAAGATTGGCTAGTATTGCAACTCAGCACAATAGGAGCCATCCAGTTGCACCTGAGAGGCTGTATGACTGCTTTCAGAGCACCAGTCTAAATTAAAGTAACTGAATAGAAAGAATGGCTTTTATTTTTTAATTAGATAAAATGTCAGCAAAGCCACTCCCCACTGCAGCATTCACAACTTGCCCCAACAATTTGGCCCATCCCATAGAGCAGTCTCATGTTCACACCAGAAACTCCTAAGACACCCTGCTGCTGTGAAATCTCCCCTTCCTATTTACAGCTAGGACCCAACACCCTGCTTTTAACTCTTTGCCCCTTCACATCCTCCTGTCACAATTTCTGAGTGGGAAAGAGAATAAGCGCCCATTTCCACTGCTTGGGGAAACCCTGCAAGGGAGTCAGTGTCTCCTCATAAAGCTACACATTCTAAAACTCTTGCATTTGACATCTTCTCCTGGAGAGCCCACATGAAGCTCCATTAAACCCAGAACTCCTCCCAAAAGCTGGTACACTGCTTCCTTTTTTACTTAAATTTTCAAAATAAAAGTCCATATGACATTTCAGATCATTTATAACTGTGAACATCAGAAGAAGAGTGATTACTTCTGAAACCCTACTGCTTTTGGTCAATGTCAAAAGAACGAGTCAAACAGATAGGCAATGTAATTTATATGACTGTTATGCCCAAGAGAGACATGCTTTTGAGCTATACAGGTTCTTTTTCAGGTTTGAGAAAGGTACTACAAGTGTCACTGCTAAAAAATAAAAATAAAAAAAGGCTAAAAAGCTCATCTCTCTCGCCAACAGAAGGTGGTCCAATAAAAGATACTATCTCACCTACCTTATCTCTCTAATAGACTGGGACCAACACGGCTGCACATTTTGCCCAAGAACAGTTGAACATGGTATGTCAAGAGGGTTAATGTGTTCCAGCTTCTCCCAATTCTCCTATAAGATTCCTACTGAAGCACTCAATTTAATGCAGAAGTAGAATGAGGTTTGGATTTATTTTATTTTTTGGTCCCATAAAATAGAATTTTAAAGACAAATCTTTAGGTAACTGCCTGATTCCAAAACATAAAACCAATGTAGTGTATTTGTTAATGGCTAAGGATATAAAAAATATTTCATATCTTATCAACTACACTGAAATTAACATTTGATTTTACTAACTTCGCTCAATTTAAAATTTGCATTGGTAGATGTTACGCAAAGTTGGATTTTTTTCTCATAAGACATACTATAATTATAAATCTAATTCCAAAAGGAAAGAAAGAAAGGAAGGCAGGAAAAAGAAAAGCTTATACAGACAACAATGTGACCATGCACCTGTTTCAAAATTCAATTAAGGCCAAAGAAAAAATGTTGCACAAGGGGGCCTCTACTACAACAGATGGGGAAAATTTTCAGGACACTGTATGGTGCATGAAACATGATGCAACTTACATTAAGGATGCCAGAGTTGCCCTCACTCTCTTTAGAACATATTGAAAATGTACCTTCATGATTTTGTGGGGAAATGTTGTTCTTTCAATGACCAGCAAAACCAAAACAAATTTTAAAAAAATTAATTCGGTTCACATTTAAAGGACTGAGGTAACTGGATACCTCAAGAGATTAGTATTTGGGCACAGAGCTTTTAACTTCCAGATCAGATGTTTCAGTCTGGCCTATGTCCATAGTGACTGAAAGTCATTACCGTGTGAGACCCAGGTCTATATTCCTTGGCGCACAAAACACCCACTGAAGTCAATAGTAGTTATGGGTGCACTGAGAATTCACAATAAGCCTCTTAATTACTATTCAATGGCTTTTGAGAAGTGAAAGTTCTTGGTTCAATTCCCATGGACAGGTTGGGGGAGGCAAAATAAACAGTAGCACCATCATACCTACTACTGGACCTTTGTTTGGTGTCTCAGCAGAGAGGCAAGCCGTGAATGGACACCTACTACTAATCTCTCCACATCAGGGGAGTACACATTGGCAAGGTGATGTGAGGAAGCTTGCCCTTCCATTGTTTGTTCCTATATCTGCTCTATGAAGTAACTGAAGTTTTTGTGTGATGTCATAGCTGGCATTTTTTATTAATACTGCATACATTTTTAAAAAATAGATTGAAACTACTGAACTGAATGAAATTAGAACAAAAGACCCTACTATTAAAACCTTTAAAAAGGTGTATTTCTGTCCAAAACGTATATGGGGCATGGAAAAATCATAACAATGAGATTTTTCAGGAACCTCAATCATTAAAAAATGTCAAAACTAGACAGGAATCAAAGATCTTAACTAATCACACTGGGTCCTAACCCTCAGGGCATAGTGTGGCCATGACACTCCTGTCCAGTCCAGCTCTTTCAATTTTTAAAATGTTTTCACTTTTCTCATTTGATTTCATACAAACTGATGCCATACACATTGATGCCATTATAGTGCAATTCTAAGAGAGCCATTGTACACTATAATGCTTGGCGTGTTGCTGCACTGTTAGAAGAGCTCTGCTTTGGAAGTTAGGATAAACAAGGGCCTCTGATCTCTTTAATAAAACAAGTTATTTTGTCCAAGGCTGTGTGAGAGCCAGTTTCTAACACATTGTGACAAAAGGCTAAATTCTGCCTTTGGATACGTGGGTGCATCTCCCAGTGAAATCAGTGGGAGGTACATCAGGGGGCCAGATAATCAGCAGGTGTAAATCAGCTTATCTCCATTGAAGTCAATGGCAAATCTAGAGGAGTGAGGAGGGCTAAGAGGTATGGAAGCAGCTCAGGGTACGGCAGCAAGGTGTAGGGAATGGACCTTGGATGCTATGTAGAGAGTCTCTGGAGTGGACCTGGGTTCCCCTGTCTGCTACTGTGGGAATAATACTATAAGGTAGTGAAGCAGAAGTCTTCTTGATATGCCCCTCCCCTCTCCTGGAAGGGGAAACTACAATAGTGATGTGGACAGAGAGCTAATCAGGAAGAGGATGCTGTGGTTCCTGGAGCAAGAGAAGGGCTGCAGAGGAGAAACTGAAAAGTAATAACTGCTAGAAGGGATGTTGCTAATTGAGCTAATCCTCAAAACTGCCAGAAAACAGTGAGTAGAGCAGCTTCATACATGAACAGTATAAAAAGGCAGATGAAATTGTGTATTATAAGCTTGACCACTTAATAATGAAAGCTCCTTACCAGAAAAAAAAAACAAAAAACAACTTTGCTTCTGTTCTGCTAATCCATTGCTTTGTGGGTTTGAGCTGTATTTGGTATATCTCAGCTTTACATGTAAAATGGTATAGAAAGGCTGGACTTTCCTTCAGATATCTACATTTTGTGAGTTCCTGTCGATCCTTCCTGGAGGTATGGCCAGTAATTGTTTAGAATGGTCAGGTGGTGCAACTTCCAGGTCATTTTATTCATAAAGACAAGATCTGAAGATATGAACTCCCTGAACCCTTCGTTTCTCAACTGTGTACGTAACAACAAATGCTACAGGCACCTCCTAGATTCCCTTAGAATAGCCTTCTGATGGGCTTTATAGAGCTCGGAGCATACCTTAATGGTGTTCAAAGCAAGGAGCTATAGAGAATCTGTTGGTGGCTATATGATTTAACTGTGCAACCACTTTTGCCCTTCCTGTAGCTATCCTGCCTTGTTTCCATGTGATTACTGTAGTTCCACTCCCTTAAGCATCACCCAGTGGAGAAAAGCATAGTGGCTTTTTTCAGTCTGATCCAGTTATCACTGATATCTGTGGGAGCATTTCCATTGACTTGAGTAGGGACTGGATTGAAACCTTTGTGATTAAATATCTGCAATAATTATATTGCAGAACTTTATATACCAAAAAAAGCACCAGTTTTATAATATAGCTCTATTTATGACTTCTTACAAGATCAAAAGTCCAGCCTTATGTAAAATATCTATAGGGCTAAATCTATTGTTCTCTGTATAAATAATATTGACTTATTTAGTGGCAACTTACTCCAAAGGTATAGAATGTAATAAATATAAAGAAATGAAGAGAGAAAATTGGGGGAAGAGAGACCATGTATGTCAGGAAAAATGTGTTCTTAATATCAGCAACATCTAGCAGAAACTGGAAAATGACATGACATTTATCATAGAACATTCCAGCAGAAATTGCTTGTAAATAAGTAATATAAAGTGAGCTGTATCTTGCAGCTACTGCATTCTGCTGCCAATGGAACTCATCCTAGAACTCCTCCAGGGCCACATATACTGTGCATCACATAGCAAAGATCACAGAGTGGAAAAATAGCAATTGTACACTAGAACATATTGGCAGAGGACATGAGACTGAGCACTAGATATCTATGAAGATGGATTTTTTTTTTTTGGAATAATAGGTCCCTGTCTAGTACAGTAATCCTTCTTCATCTAACAAGATATAGAACACAGTCAAGTGTGCACAGATCATTTTGTGTTTGTTCCATTTATACTATATGTGCCTGGGATTGGAGTACTTTGAACACTGTTTATGTCAAAGAGAAGAAATATTACAGTGTTAAGATAAAGAAAGAGAATAGTCTTGTGCTATAGGCACAACATTCACCTCCACCAATCTACAGTCAGAAACAAGTTCCAAATAGCTAATGGGCTCTCGAAGATCAGATAGTACATTGAGCAAACTCATGCAAAGGAAATGCCATGTGCTAAAATTCACCTCACCACAGTGAAATAAATTGTTTCAAACACTGGCTCCAGAAAACATAGCAAACAATATTGCCAAACAGATTATTTGAACTATCCTGACATACAAAGTGAATTGAAGTGGAAGTGTTATTTACTGGCCAGTAGATATCTGCTGGCCAGTAATGAGGAGTGGATGTTAGGGAGCTCTGTTCCTGAGTCTGACACTAACTCATTGTGGGAACTTGGGCACTTAAACTCTCTGTTCATTAGCCTTTCCATATGCCATCTGAGATCATTAATAGTTACCTAACTCAAAGTAATGTTACTAGACTTACAATATTAATACTGCGAGCACTTTGAAACCCTGGAATACATATGAAATATTATAGGTGGTGAATTTGTAGAAATATTTGAAAAATAAGTTGCATATAATTTCAAAATGGTCTCTTCAATGAAATGAAACCACTTCATTTTCAAATTTTGCCACTTGCTCAAATCAAAATGAAATTAAAAATGTCAATAACCTTTAAAAATTATCAAATCTAGTTTGATAAACAATAAATTCATTTACAGAAAACAGGTTTTTGAAAATGCGAATTTTCCATAAAAATTTCAAGAATGTAGAATTTTTTTCTCAAAATTCAATGGAATTGTTTTCAACAAAATTTGTGATTAAAAATGTGAATTTTTTGCAGATCTTATGTTTTGAAAGGCCGTATTCGGATGATAAAATGTTTTTCTTGAAAATTTTTGACCTGTTGTAGTTTAGAAATCTATGATCACATCATAATCCCACAAAAATAATGCTGATTATACATTTATAATTAGTAGTATTGATATTTAACAAATATAGCTATTAATACAGACTTGCTCTTTGTTTTACTTGAATGGGTTTTTAGTTTGTTTTCTTAATTTGACAATACAAAACCTGAGACTAATGTAAATACATGGGGGGCGGGCAGCTCATCAGTTATCTAATCTGCAAGATGTTGATTGCCTCCTCTTAGGTATTAAGTACACTGTACTTCCATGAGATTAAACTGGAATTGCTGATCCTGCTCATCTCTCAGGAGGAGCTGGGAACTTTGTAGGTTTGGTCCCAACATCCTGCCAGATTAAAGAGGGCATTGGAAGAATGTTATATATAACTGTTATATAGTTTTTACTAAATCTGTTCCCCCAACTCCAGTTTCTTTGCTGCTTTGCATTTTTGCTCAGTGAGGACAATATTCATTGTTTGCCTTCCATGAGCAATGGGGAGCCATAACTGTTGAAATATATCCTGGGACACAGAAGAGAGCTAGTTCTGTATTATTGTCCAATTGAGGTTGATGGGATTAAAACCCTGTATTTTGAGGTAGGGGCTATAAAATGGTGCTGCTCCTTTCAGTGGTATCTATCCCTCCCCCTGCACACACCCCCCACCTGGAATGGACAGTGGTAAGGGGGCCAAGGCTGGAGTCACAATTGGGTGGTGCTCCCTCCCTACCTCCCCAAGGTGGCTGCCTGGGCCCCAGCCATGCCCCATCAAACAGTCCTCTGTGCCCCCCAGAGCTTTTCTGCACACCCCACAGTTTGGGGACCTCTGCTGTTGGTAAAATTGATCAGATATCTAGTGGACATTAATACTGTTTTTGACCGTGCTTGGCAGAATGGCACTCTGATCTTTGAGTGGGGCCTCTAAGTATATAGACAGTGATAAAGCTATGTTCTATGGTTGACACTGCACTAGGGAAAGTAGCTAGGCAGTATTACTGATATTTATATTAATATGCTGTTGGAGGAGGGAGATCAGTATATTGTGCATGGCTTTCCTAATATCTGTCTTGATCCCAACAAATCCACAGATTCCAAGACTGTAGCTTTTGCTAGTTACACTGGAGAGTGGCACCAACCCCCTCATCCCAGTGGAAGGATGAACAGTAAACTCCGAACAGAGAAACTCACTGAGTTTTTTTCGAATTCACTGATTTTATTTTTCTTGCCTGCATTAGCAGCATAGTTTTATCCTAATTTTAGTGGTGTCTGTTTTACACTATGGTAGCTAAATAATAGTTTGCTAGGCTTTGAAGTTTTGTTTGTGTGTGTGCGGTTTTTTTTAACTATCTTTAGCAAGAGAAACAGTTTTTAGGGAAACAGTGTGATCAATGGGAAAGAACCTAAATCAGATTCTGAACAGTATTTATTTGTTTCAAAATCTGCACTGATTTTGCTAAAAGTGAGAACAGTCATCTTGGGTGCCTGAGCTCAAGATATCAACTACTTGTGTCACAAGGTTGGAGAAACTCAGTCCTATGCCAGTAGGGGATGGCCAATGATTAGTCCGCAGTTTTGTTATTGCATTTCCTTTTTGAAGCATGCAAGGAGTATTCCATACTAAAGTTAGGGGTGAGGATTCAGAACTATCAATGCTTGTAATAACTTATTCAGTAATTCCACTGTATTAACCTCTTCAGCTGTAAAATTCTCTTATGAGTGCTCTTCAATCATTTCAGTTTCATTTTGGTGCTTTATCTTCAGCATCATGCCCTTAGTGGAATAAAAGTTGGCTGCTAGGGATGGTAAGATTATTATAGGTTTTCTGTTTGCAGTGCTATAGTTTAGATTGTGTCATCTCCATTGTAAAACTTTTTCTTTAGAGTTTTATAACTTGGCTCTAGAAGTTCGTTGTGGTTGAAACCTGGCATAAAATCTTAAAGCAGAAAACTTATTCAGAATTTGCAAATAAAATGGGTTTGGTTAAGTGTAGAAAATACAACTTCATAGATTTCAGGTTCCTTTAGTGCTAATAACTCACAAACCAGTTTGATTTAAGACTGTTAAACTGATATTTTGCTCTGTTATGCCATGTAGAATATTTTGGTTTTTGTTTTTTAAAACAAAACTCGGAGGGGGGGGAATAACACTTTATGTATACATACAAATTGCCCATCAGCTTAACTGTCACATTAACAAACCTTTCCCACCAGACCAATATTTACCTATCAAACAACCCAATCACTCAAATTGACTGCTTAAAAAGAGCCTGGATAAAATAGACAGGCCTTGCAGCTTGCCCTGTAAGCCAACAAATTCTGGCACCATCAAGGCAAGGACCAAGTGACTGTTGCAGGGCTTTTGATTGAGATTGGTTTGCCTGCCGCTCACATACAAGCTCCTTGACTGGTTTCAGTTGCCACAATTTCATGAGAGAGAGATGAGATATTGTTAAGTCTTTTATAACTAAAAATCAACACCTCGAATTTCACCCAGATAAACTGGAAGCCAGCATAGGCTACAGAGCAAGATACTCCACTAAACTAGCAGGCAGCTGCAATCTGCAAAACCTGCAGTTTTGAACCAAATTCACTGATCACACAATGTGGGGCTGCCCAGCCCTACATCTGTTTTTCAGCACAAACTAGAACAACCTGAAGGCTGCTCTAACTTAAAGCTGATTTCCCACAATGCTAAGTGGCCACTGCAATAGGCGGTGATAGTTGCAACACAAAGTCATTTTGGCCCTGCCACTTTCCCTCTAGCTTACACCTACTTTAAGGCTTCCTTACACTGCTAGAGTAGTGTTAAGGTGAAAAAGATCTGGCTCTAACTGTGTGCTAGTGCTGTTTTCTCCCTCAGCTGGAAGATTCCAAACTTGACTTTCTTTATACTGTAACGCATGGAAGACATCAAACTATTTCCAAATTTTGAAAGCCAGAGTACATTAAAGTACTCAAGATGTAGAAAATAGCACAAAACATCCTCCATATATTGTTACTAATATAAGATACATAAAATAAAGAGTAAATAACTAGATGCTTTGTATATCCTGAAATCTCACACTACATTAAGAATGTTTCTTATTCCTAGATTGTTCAGATTTGAAGTAATTTTAAAATAAATTATTTATATATGTATGATTTGCAAACTAAAGACAGTGGGTAGGGAGATATTATTAGGTCTCTCTGATTTAAAGAAATTGCAAGACTTCTATGCCTTATTTATAAAGACAATATGCTTTTTTAAAAAAACACTCACACACACACACACACAACACCTCATTCCATTCAGATTCATCAAAATGCAATCTCCCTTATAACATCCACAGTGGAGTGTTTTCTAGTCACAATTTAGATCTTTTAACAGAGCCTAGCAACAGCTGGATTTATGCTTTTATAAATTGCCATGCAAAGGTTGACAATGGTTCTAACAGAAAATGTACTGCATGCTTTTCAAGATATATATGAAGGACCAAATTCTATCCTCAGTTTTGCCACTACAGCCCTGCTGATTTCAACAGCAGTGCACAAGTGTAATTGATAGAGGTTGTATACATCATGTGGATTTAAAATATATAGGGCTAGATTTTTGGCAGGCCTTTATGAAGCTTGGGGATGGGAGGATGCAAAGAGCCACTTCCTTACACATTCTATGGAAGAGCTTCTCACTTGCAGTCTCTTTGCTCAAGGAAATGTAATTGTTGCTCTCTGTGCAGTCTGGGGAGGGGGAAGGGTCCCTAAAGAGGTGGTGGGCATCCATAGGCCTGGTCTACACCACGGGGTTAGGTCAAATTTAGCCACATTCAGCTGATTTTAAAAATGACTGTGTCCACACAACCAACCCCGTTCTGTTGACCTAAAGGGCTCTTAAAATAGACTTCGGACTCCTCCCTGACAAGGGGAGTAGTGCTAAAATCTACCTCTCTGGGTTGAATTTGGGTAGTACGGACATAAATTGACGGGTATGGCCTCCAGAAGCTATCCCAGTGTGCTCTATTGTGACCGCTCTGGACAGCACTTTGAACTCCAATGCATTAGCCAAGCACACAGGAAAAGCCCCGGGAACTTTTGAATTTCATTTCCTGTTTGGTCAGCGTAGCGAACTCGGCAGCACAAGTGACCATGCAGTCCCCCTAGAATCGTAAATGAGCTCCAGCATAGACCAAAAGGGAGACACTGGATCTGATTGCTGTATGGGGAGAAACATCTGTGCAGGCCGAACTCTGATCAAAAAGAAGTAATGCAAATACGTTTGCCAAAATCTCACAGGGCATGTTAGACAGAGGCTACAACAGGGACACACAACAGTGCCGCATGAAAGTTAAGGAGCTCAGGCAAGCCTACCAAAAGACAAAGGAGGCAAATGGTTTCTCTGGGTCAGAGCACCATACACGCTGCTTCAATGATCAGCTGCATGGCATTTTAGGGAGGGACCCTACCACTATCTCACCACTATCTGTGGACACCTGCAAGGGGGGAGTCTCACACAACAGGGAGAAGGATTTTGTGGATGAGGAGGAGGAGGAGAATGCGCAGCAGGCAAGCGGTGAATCCAGGAGCGCCACCAGCTTTTTTGCTGCCCTAGGCAGCAGAAGGTCCTGCCCCTGAAATGCCACCCCCAACAGAGGCAGTGGAAGATCCGGCTGCCGCAGTCGCCGCCGCCCCAATGTTAGCGCCTCCCTGGCAGCCAGGACCTTTTCATCTCCCTGCAGCCAATACCCTCCCAAGGCAGGATCCCCAACCCTGAGGGATTTATATCTTTGTGTTAGCCTCACTAGAGTGATATCATGGTCACCTGGTTGAAATAGGGGAATTTTTGTAAGTGAACAGTAAAAGGACCCCATTCATGCTGGGCTGTCTGTGCTTGGCTAAAAGGGATCATCCCAGAGAATAGCCACACAGTGTGCTGCACATCCACCCGAAAACCGCAGCCCCTCCTTTTAAATGTGAAAACCAACCCATTTCTTGCTCTGGGAAAGTGGGGGGCTTTGCAGTTTGAAAACATTCCCACATGTTATGAAGGTGTAAAAAGCCAACCCACCCCCCCTACCCCCCCGTGTCAAAAGGCTTACCATGGCTGTGTCATCATACCGGCAGGTGTTCAATATAAAAGGCACAATGTAACCTTGTACCTAAAGGACATGTGCTGTCTGCTGTGAATTGCTTGATTCACTGTGAAAGAGTCTCCCTTTTGTTCTCAGAAATGTATCATCTTACTCTCCCTTTTTATCCCCTCTGCCCCAAAGGTGCAAATGTTTCTACACTACCTCTATCATCTCAGTCCCTGAGGTTATTGCAGATTAGAAGGAGAAAAAAACGCACTCACAATGACATGTTTTCTGAGCTCATGCAGTCCTCTTGCATGGATAGGGCACAGCTTAATGCATGGAGGCACTCAGTGGCAGAGGCCAGAAAAGAATTAAGTGAACACAAAGAGCAGAGGCAGGATATGATGCTGAGGCTAAGGGGGGAGCAAATGGACATAATGAAGCATCCTTTGGAACTGCAGGAAAGCCAACGAGCACAGACTCCTGCTGCATCCACTATATAACAGCATGCCCTCCTCCCCAAGATTCCTCACCCAGATGCCCAAGAACAAGTGGGGAAAGGTTCCAGGCACCCAACCACTCCACTCCAGAGGATAGCCCAAGCAACAGAAGACTGTCATTCAAACTGTTTACTGTAATCACACTTAAAATCAATGTGGCCTTGTCATTCCTCCTCCCCCACATGGGCTACCTTGTCCATATCTCATATTTATTTTAATTAATAAAGAATGCATGGTTTCAAAACAATAATTACTTTATTTCAAAGGGGGGAGGGTGGCTGGCTCACAAGGGAATTAAAATCACCAAAGGGGAGTGGGTTTGCGTCAAGGAGTAACACACACAACTGTCACACTGAAGCCTGGCCAGTCATGAAACTGGTTTTCAAAGCTTCTCTGATGCATAGCATGCCTTGCTGTGCTCATCTAGACAGCCTGGTGTCTGGCTGCTCAAAACTGGATGCCAGGCGATTTGCATCAACCTTCTACCCTGCCATAAACATCTTCCCCCTTAATCTCACAGATATTATGGAAAACACAGCAAGCAGCAATAACAATGGGAATGTTGGTTGTGCTGAGGTCTGACCTAGTCAGCAAACAGTCCCAGCAAGCTTTTAAACGTCCAAAGGTGTATTCTACCACCATTCTGCACTTGCTCAGCCTATAGTTGAACTGCTCCTTACTACTGTCCAGGCTGCCTGCGTAAGGCTTCATGAGCAATGGGAGCAAGAGGTAGGCTGGGTCCCTGATGATAACTGTTGGCATTTCAACATCTCCCAATGGTAATCTTCTGGTCTGGGAAGTAAGTCTCTTCTTGCAGCTGTTCAGACAGCCCAGAGTTCCTAAATATGCAAGCGTCAAGCACCTGTCCCAGCCATCCCATGTTGATGTTGGTGAAATGTCCCTTGTGATCCACCAGTGCTTGCAGAAGTACCCTTGGCAGTTCATGTACTGGTTGGCAAGGTGTTCCAGTGCCAAGATAAGGATATGCGTTCCGTCTAGCACCCCACCACAGTTAGGGAACCCCATTGAAGCAAAGCCATTCAGTATGACCTGCACATTTCCCGGAGTCACTACCCTTGATAACAGAATGTCAACAATTGCATTGGCTACTTGGATCACAGAAGCCCCCACAGTAGACTTGCCCACTCCAAATTGATTCCCAACTGACCGGTAGCAGTCAGGCATTGCAAGCTTCCACAAGGCTATTGCCACTTGCTTCTCAACTGCCAGGGCAGCTCTCATCTTGGTATTTCTGCACTTCAGGGTGGGGGAAAGCAACTCACAGAGTTCCAGGAAAGTGACCCTATGCATGCAAAAGTTTTGCAGCCACCGTGAATCATCCTATACCCGCAACACTATGTTTGCCTGGCCCAGAATCAGCATTCCACTGTATCAGCCAGTCCCACTGATGCTATGATGTCCCAATTGCCACAGCCCATGCTTTCAGGAATGTCTGTGTCCATGTCCTCATCAAAATCTTCCTCGTGCTGGTGTCTCTTGGCCCAGTTCTGCATGTACTTCAGGATAGTGTGCCAGGTGTTTAGAATGCTCACAACAGCAGTGGTGATGGTGAGCTGAGTGGACTCCATGCTTGCCATGGTATGGCATCTGCACGGGTGACCCAGGAAAAAAAGTGTGAACGATTGTCTGCCTTTGCTTTCAAGGAGGGAGGGGTAACTGACAACGTGTACCTAAAACCACCTGTAACAATGTCTTTGCGCCATCAGGCACTGGGAGTTAACCCAGAATTCCAATGGACAGTGGAGACTGTGGGAACTGTGGGATAGCTACCTACGGTACACCGCTCTGTAAGTCGATGCTAGCCACAGTAGTAAGGATGCACTCCGCTGACTTAATGCGCTTAGTGAGGACATACACAATCAACTGTATAAAACTGATTTCTAAAAATTGAGTTCTATAAAATCAACCTAATTTTGTAGTGTAAACATACCCCTAGTCTTGGTTCCTTGTTGCTCCAGTCCACTCCCCCTACAGCCCAGGCTGCTAGGAGAGAGATTGTGCTTCCTGCATATGCAATTCACCACTGAGCTCTCCACTGGGGCCTGGGGCCTTTGAACGGCCCCCTACTCAGGGGTAAATACCACAATTTGGCCCACAAATTATGATGTGCATTTCCCAGGAGCACTTCACACAGCAATGTGAACCATTTGGTAATCTATTCCTTCTAAAGCACCTCTTGACTAGAAGAGCCTTCTGAGAGTTAATCAAGACTTTCACATTGATTGGAAAGTAATAATAGCTTGTGAAATGACATTTGTAAATTGCTTAATGTTTTCTTGTGACTTTCTTCATTTCATAGTGTCCCTGCATGTTTAGAGTTTTTCTCTGTTATTACCAAGTTCAGCGGAAAGTTCAATCCTCTAAATGCAAAGACATGTCTAGGATATTAGGGCCTAGTTCAGCAGAAACAGGCATAACTTCAATGGGACTACTCAAATTCTTAAATATATAATTGTTTTGTGGGATTGGGACCTTAAAGACTGAAATTTAGGTAGGCACAAATCAGGCTCCTTAAATTGGGCTGTCATTCTTTCTAGATTTTTTCCCCCTCCCCATTTCTGTTGAGGATTATTCCTGTTTGACAGAAAGGGCTCAGTAACCGTCTAGCATGAACATCCAAATCCTTAGAAAGAGGGAGGACGTAGTATTACAGAATCCCACCCATGTTACACTTTAATACAGATGCTGAATTATGCCCCCTCTCCCTGAACTGTAGGACTGACAGGACTCAGGCAGTATAATAATATCATTACAATAATACGTATTGTCCTAATGTGCATGGAACTTTGCAGGCAAATAAAACACAATGAGCCGGATCATTAGCTGGTGTAAGCCAGCCTAGATGCACAACACTTGTGCTCACTCATACCACCTGAGTATCTGTCTCAATGTTCCTCCCCTGATCAGGTTAGGAGCTGAGATGGGATATGATGCATAGTCAATATGGACAAATACTGACTAGGTACAATTACAAGTTGTCTGACATTCTGGGCTAAATTGAGCCATAATTGTGTAAGCAAAACTCCTGGTAATTTCCACAGGGAGTTTTGTATAAATTCCAGTTCCATGAAATGGCCACCAGATGCTGACTCAGGCCCACTACTATTTCTTCTGCATAATAACAATGATCTAAGAATTAAACTGTTTGAGGCAGTCACCATCTTTTTGTTACATTTGTGTGTGCTTAGTACAATGAGGCTGGGACCTCTAGTTGCTCCTGCAATAGAAATAATACATTTCAGATTTTTAGTTTTAATCTTCTAGCTGTACTGGATTGCTGTATACTGGTAATTTAACTTTCTATATTCAATTACAATCTTTGGATCCTTCAGAAGAGCTTGAACTGTTTTCTCTTGAGTTTTCAGATTGGAATAAAAATAGTTCTCTTGGCCTCTAATCTCTTTTTTTTTAATCCCTCTGCGGTAAATATAGAATTATTATAGTATGTGATGCCCTGGAGACCATGTGCTATCATGAAATTCCCACCCCTGATCAACAGAAGTGCATACATTGTGCATAATGTATGGTTGCATATGGGCCACATATCAGTGGAATCTGTTTAAGATTAAATTAAAACAATATATGATAATGTCTTTACCAGAGTGCCTGATTTTTTTAATCTACTGTGCATTGCACCAGAATTGAAAAATTAATAAGCAGAAATATCAAGCATGAAGATTAATTCTAGAAGAAAGATTCTTTTGCTGCCTTTCTCCTTCTTGACTGCTAGGACAGGTTGGAAACCCAATATGTTTCCCTGGAGGATAATGTCTTATGTTCCAGAATCTAAACTTTCATTTAAAAAAAAATTCATGTGAACAAAATTCAAGAAATATTGTTCACCTGAGTCTGCATACAGCCTAAAACAACAGTATATGTTGTCTCTGAATCCTAACAATGAAAATTTAATAACATGGTTGAGAGAATATCACCATTTAATTTTTTTAATCAGCACTGCCTAAATTTTGTAGTCAGACGCTACACTGGTTTCTGACCCTCCTCCCTCCCCGCCACCACCACCACCACCACCACCACCTTTTTTTCTAAGATGGCCAATTTCTCAATTTTTAGATATAAAATTTGAATGCCAGGTGGAAATGATCACCAAAAGTGTTACTGAGGAGGAAAGACCTATAATATACAGAGGATTAGTGATGGGGGGTACAGTATTTACTTTGTTTTGCAAATTATCAGATTATTTTCAGAACTCTTGTTTCTATACAATTGAAAAGATTGGGGAGGGAGTTACAAGTTTTTACAGAAGTTATCTTAATTTATGTCCTATTTTGTTACATTTCCTGAAATCCTTTTTTATTTTTCAAATTGTTTGACAGAAGTTTTAATTAAATACTACTTCCTTCAAAAGAATAAGGCTGCTTTAGTCTGATTGTGATCACAGCATCTTTCTCTTTAATCCTCTCCCACCCCCACTTCTACTTTTCTCTAACCAATTTTAATATTACCAAGGACCTTTCAATCAAACTGACATATATTCAAAACAGCTAACTAAAATTAATACATTCTGAATTTATACTGTGATTTGAATATTTATTAACTAACACAACCCCTTGAAACCTAGCGACCTGATATAATGGGAAGGAAAAATCTTTCTCTCGCCTTCCAAAAGCAAATTTTCTGGTAAATTGTCCTATAGAGTGACAGAAAATGTTCAGTCCTCTTTGCTAATGAATCCATCTTACAGAGTACATGGCATGCGGCTTGAGCGGTAAATGATGTTTTAATGTTGCAGCTCAGAATTGAGAAATACCTTAATGAATTTTTGGAGCTTTATAAATTCAAGAGCTGGCCATATGAAGGCTCACGTGACTTGTTTTACAAAGATGGTAATTGTTTGGATCCCCTGATTAAAACAGAACAAAACATAGTTATTACAACAGTTTATACTAAGCCCACAGATAACAAAACATTTTTACTGCCAAGTAGTCATCACCGAAGGCATGTAATTAGCAACTTGCCTTCAACTGGCTTGAAAGATACTACCATGCATGCAAATAGTAGGACTTTTCAGGATAAGGTATTGAAAATGAAACAAATTACTGAACAGAAACTATAATTGTTCTCCATTTAAATGCTAAAATTTCTAAGGAAAACTGTCCAAGCATGGCTTCTTTCCCACACTATTTGCTACAAAATAATCCTTACATCTTCAAATATGTTGCCCAGTGTAGTAAAATAGAGAATATATTTAATGTAACAAGATTATAGGGCTTGACTTGTTTTCTTCCACCAGCTTCTTAACTGATTAATTTTAACTGCCTGAGTGTCAGTATGAGTGCCTAATATCACATTCTCAACCTAGCTAGTTGCATTTAACTCAACTGACATCAACGAGGTTGCTAGTGTACGAAAGAAGAGAATCTGGCCCTTAGTCTTTTATTGTGCAACTGCATCTATTGGCCTCAAAACCAGACACATCTGTTATAATAAGAAGTGAAGAGTTCTAGTGATCTTAGCCCAGCACTGGAAGGCAAGTTCTAACTGGAACCTAGACAATGAGTCCCTCTGTGAATTCTGGCAAATCATGGGTTAATCTTTGTCTCACTTCCCCCCTCCTCCCTGCATGTAGAATAAAGACAATAATACCCTTGTCAGGAGGGTATTGTAAGGATTCATTAGTTAATATTTATATAGTGCTTAGAAAACGAATGTACTAAGCATCATTAACATTTTGTATTTTTAGGGGTTTTTTTTAAATAAAACTTTGTATTATGCTTGGTAAATCAGGCAGGTTTTTTTCTTTGTTTTTTTAAGGAAGTATAAGAATAGGCAACTGATTACTTCCCAGATGCTCCATGTTTTTCAATAACTTAAATGACTGTCACAGTCCTCCCCAGTAAAATTTACACAAATGAGATTTTATTTGATAAAAAGATATAATAAAACAACAAAGTACCTGACTTTACTTAGCCTGGCAAAGCTGCATAAAATATACAGTTGTGTGGTTTATGGAATGACATCTAACTAAGAAAAAGCAGTTGTGTGGTTTATGGAATGACATCTAACTAAGAAACAAATCATTTCAATAAAAAGTTAGAACAATGTAGAAAGTTTAATGTTAATGTTGTAACATAAAGATTTCTTGTAACACACAGTAAAATTTGTCATGCTTATAACTAGAGATGGGCCAAGCAAGCATTTTACAGATTATAATCCAGAATTGTTTTAAAATGGGGATCTGAAGTTTAGGTACAGAGTGAAAGGACAGCAAGGGTACACTTCAGATGAGTGGTGCTGAAAACTTGTGAGCTGTTCATCCCCAAATCTCTCACGTATAGCTGATTTTCTGGGATTGCCACTGTTTGGGACCAGATCCAGAAAACAGAAGTTTTGGATTTGACAGAAGCTGCACTACAAAGGGTATGTTTTATTGAAGGATTTTAATCAGACTTCCCTTTGCTCCCATTGAAGTTGGGGTAATGGGGCAGAAGGAACAGGATTCTGAGGTTACAAGTTGAGACTCTCTTGTAACTTAACTATCAGAATATGATAAATATATTCTTCTGGAAACAATAATTTTCACGTTCTTCATTGAGAAATTTGCTTGAGTAAGAACAGCAGAATTGGAGCCAGGAGGTGATTCATAAGCACCAATCAGTGCAGCGCTCCTGCATCAACCATGCCCCTGACACTTATTGCATTTCAAGTCTTATTCGTGTGTGAGTGAATAAACAACCAAATCTTGCTCATCTCATCCATGCCACTAGACCTACTGAGAATGGGACTGCTGCCATGTGAACAAGATTTGGCTCAAAGTACTTCCCAATATCAACACTATAGACACACTGTGCTAGGCACTCTACAGACTGAACAAAATTACAGTCTCTACCCATCTATTTGCTGTGTTTGTACAGTACCACCGCTGTCCATAGCTAGGCTCCTAGTGGCTATGATAATACAAATAATAAATAACAATGTAAATGAAGTATATGACAAAATGTATAATTTCTCATACTTATTTGTATTGTAACCAGAGCACTCATGTCATCTGTGCCCTCCATATTTAGCTTTAGTATGCCCAAAGTACATGAAATAAGTGTATGTATAGATGTGTGTGTGTATATATATACATATAAATATATGTGTGTGTATATATATATATGCATATATATATATACACACACACATATTAATTATATGTACTTCTATAGTGCTTTTTATCCCATTTCTGGATGCTTTACAAATATTAATTACTGAGGTGGTAAATACTATCACACTCAATTTAAAATGTATAAACTGAAGGCTTATGTGAGTTGCTCACTAGCAGATAATGAGTTAGGAATTTCATTTGTGTATTCTGGCTCCACTCTACATTCCTGTCTGCAATAGATTTTCCTCACTACATGCTGTGTACCTACACACCCTGACCCTGTAGATTAGTTTGTCATGATCCCCGGTGTAGTTACTATGTCAGACTAAGGGTGGACAGAGACAAAAAATACAATCCTAATTCTTTACTGAGATGAGGGGTTTAAGATTTTGGATGAATGGGTGGGTTGGCACTTGAAATAAACTGGAGCAGGTCACTCTTTACACTGATCCAGTGCATCCACACTAGGAGTCTTCTCCAGTGCATGAATGCAACCAGGTAGATCTGTGCAATAACAAATCTCCAGGGGGTTAAGGTGGAATAGCTACATAACTAAGCAGGAAGGCCATGAAAGTGTCTAGTTAGTCAGAGCGGGGAGAGGCGACTGGATGAAACACGTAGGCGTGAGGGGCCTGGAAGGCATCCTTGGGTGGAAATCCCTTTTAATAATTCACCGGTTGGTTCAATACAGCGGAGGCAGGAAAATGCACTGCAAGAGATAGCAGGCGTCTTTGGCCAGGGAGGCGTTGGCAATATCCAGACTGTCCTCGGGGACGAGGAAAGACGCCTCCCCCCTCCGGGCTGCTCTGTGCAGCGGGATCGGAGCTGGGCGCCTCGCACAGCAGCAAGCCGACTGCAGAGAGGGGGTGAGTGCAGCAGCTGGGCTCCCCGGCGGCCGAGGCGCCCCATCCCCCGCGTGGCGGCAGCGCACGGACTGGAACCCGCCGTGGTCAGCCCCCAAGCCACGCACCAGCCTCCCCACGAAGGAGGTGACTGGCGAAGGGAGGAGCCTCCGCCGGCCAATGGCGGGGAAGCAGGAGTCCCCCGCTCGCTGCTCCCGCCGCCGCCTCTGCGAGTGCGAGAGGCACAGAGCAGAGCAGCGTCTGGCGCGCTAGAGCAAGAGGCGGCGGGCTCTGGCTGGCCCGCGCTCCGCTGCGGCACCCCCAGCCTCTGCGCCCTGCCGCCTGCAGCGCAGCCCCTCGCCTCCCGGGCGGCAGCGGCTGCTGCTGAAAGCCTTGCTTGGCTCCTTCTTCTGCTGGGCACTTGGGTCGTGCCGGCTGCTGCCTAGAGTCCCCTCCAGCTCCCCCTGGTTGGGGAAGGAGAGGGAAGCTCTGCCTTGGAGTGAGGGAGGCTCCAGGGGCTGTGCCGCCTGCCTCCTCCTGGTGCTTCGGTTGGGGCTTTGCTGACCGGACTGAGCGGCCCCTGCTTGGGAGGGCAGCGGAGAGAGAGAGAGGGCAAGACTGGCGGCGGCCACTGGTCCCGTCCCAGGAGGAGTTGCGTGCAGCAGGTCTAGGGGAAGTGGAAGCAGCACCGGCATGTTCCTGGAGTGCACCTCGAGGTAATAATTGGGGCAGGGCTGGGCTCACATTTCGTGCTTTAAGCCTAGACAGAAAAGTCGCCAAACTCTATTATCTGCTATCTCCTCACTCCCGGCCACCCCCCAACAAACTTCTGCGGGGCAGACTTATTGGTGACTGTGCAACTTTTAGGGCTTGTGGACCTTTCCCTCTCTCTCATTTTAATCTATCGTATCTGTTCAGACCTTTAGCTCCTGGGTGGTTCAGGTGCTGTGAATGCCCTGGAGAGTTATGCATGCAGCAATTATTTGCGGGGATGTATATTTAGCAGCGTAGTGTATTAACCCTTCAGCTGGCAAGATATGGCTTCGTTTCTAAAAACAGCCTTTAACGACACATCCCAAGTTTAGTTTAGCGCATTTGGGAGAGTTCTTATTTATTAGCTCAGTTAGCATCTGTCTTCCTGGTCTGGTACCCAAGCCAGCCTTGCAGATAATAGGTTTTTCGGTGTGACACTGTTGCCCTCTAGTGTTCTAGGACATTGAGAGCTGCTTGATTGCTGTGTCAGTAAAAATAAAATATTATCATAACAATACAGTCATAACCCATTCGCTTTTAACATCTGAAATCATCCCAAATCCATGCAGAATTTGGCATGTGCTAATGTTTATTTCAGATGTTATGTATATAACTGAGAAGTTGTATCAGCCTTTTGAAATTTTATCTAGGTAAATTACACAATTTAGTTGACTCTTCAGGCCTGCCAAATAATTGTTTTGGAAATATGAGGTCTTTTGACCAAACAGTAGAAGTAGGGGGTTTTTTCCATCCAGTTTTTCACCTAACTAAATTTCTCAGCATTAATGAAATACCTGCATTTAATCTCTTTGACAAGCATCAGTCAGGAATATGTGGGAAATAGCGTAGTTTTGTGGTGAAGGTACCTGGGAGGCAGGAGAACTGTCTCCTGCAGCCTACCTTCTTGTGACCTGGGGCAGATCACTTAACCTCTGTATCATTTAGTTTCTGCCTCAGTAAAAAATGGTGATAGTAATGCTTATTTCACAGAAATGTTGTTTAAGTCAATTCAGTGATGTTTGTAAAGCTGTCTAGCTATCCTTGCATAGAAAATACTGAAGGGAGGTCAGATAGTAACTTGGGGGGGGGGAATATTTTTTAGCAAATGAAACTCTTTCAAACCTTTCTTAAATAAACAAACAGTTTTATAAACACTATTTTGTTAATTTTAAAATCTCCTTTACTAACAGATCATTATGCGCGCACGCGCGCGCACACACACAGCAATATTTCCTACTGGTGTCATTCTGTGTAAAACAATACATCAAAAAGCTGAAGGCACAGAGATTTAATAACCAAATGAATAGTATTTGCCAGAAAGATTTGGACTCAGTGTTTACCTCCTGCTTTCTATGCTTTTAAAGAATCCTTAGTCCATCTAATCCATCCCACCTTTCAGTTGGTACACTTAGAAATGTAAAGTCCTCAGATAGTTATCTGTTCCAGCCCTGAAATTATGTGATACTTATAGCTTTCATTTTACTTTCCTTTTCAGTTAAAAATCTCTTCCAAAGTTATAGACTAAATATCAGCTTTTTTATTTTGTAATTTCCTGAGTGTTCAGTGCTTGACTTTTATGGCAGACAGAGATTGGTACCAAGTACTTGGAAGCAATATGTATTTTTATTGGGGATCCACAATATGCATACTATCATCTGTACCACCATTGCTTGCCAACAAATAGACATTGTTCCTTCGTGCCTTATTATTTGTTAACTCCCAAAGGTTTGCCTGTTTAGCAACATTAATGTAATAATTTCAAAATAACTCCCTAATTAGGTCAACACTTTTTCTCCAACATATTTCATGACTGTGTGTCTAAAAATGGAATTTTTGTTCAGTTTAGTTAAATAATGTGCTAATCATAATAGTTTTTAATGCTTATGCTACACAATATGGAAAATATTTGTATTGTTTCTGGTTTTCATTTAAAACCAGCTTTTCATATTGCACTTGAACATTATATTGCAGCTGTGCAGGCAGTGGTCAGTGTACAAAGGAACAGAGCTAGAATGTTTTAATATTAGGTTAGGAAAGAGAGACAAAGATCTGTGCAGCTATATGTAACTGCAGAAATATCATTTACAGTAAATAATATTTGATGGATAACTCGGGAGGCCTGTCTTCACATCATTTTTGTTTGTTCTTTGTAAACCAAAGATGTTTTCATAATACAAATGTCAAGAAGAATTTGTGTATACCAGAATGTAGAAGGAGTTGAGTGTAGCATAACTGTACTATTCCTACTCAGGGATCAGGGTACAGAATATGTGGCTGAGGTAAACCTTAAGTTAAACTAAATGATCTTGCTTCAAATTGGAAACTGTTTTTATAGGTTTTATTTTCTCTTTTGGTTTTGGCTATTTTTAATTTTTTTCATTAATTATGCTGATGAAACTAGGTTTATAATACAGTTGAGTTAAGGAAAACTGCTTCTGGTGGGTTAAAAGGTTTGCTGACAAACACTAACATAATTTACCACTCTAAAACCTGTCACAATTTTAACAGACTGCAATTTGTATGAGGGGTGGGATTCCATTTGGATGTACTTTTTTTTTTATTTTTTGAGAAATTGACCCAAAATATACAGGGATGGATTAACCTAGAATTGATGTCATTTCTAAAAAACACTAATACTAATTATGTCATGAAATGGCCAAGAGCATGATTTTCTCCAATTATTTTTTAAGTCCTGCACACAGAAAAATTGTATTTCCCCATTGCACAGAGGATCAGTGCACACTAGTGGAGAGCCCATGCAAGGATACATGCTTCTGTCATGGGAATCTCTGTGGCACATTTTTGCTCTACCATACAGAGGGGGGCAAATTGTCATCCTGGGGATGTGGCGATTATGCTCACCTACAGCCCAAGTCTGTGAGAGGTGCGCACCACAAAGGAGGCTGCAGCCAGCTAGCTGAATCTGAATGCCCTGCTCCATAGGCTTAAGTGGAGAGAGCTTTTTGCAATGGTAATATCCACATTTTAATGCTTCGATATATGTGTGCATTAAAAATCAATAAGGGCATATGCATAATCTATACATATGTGACCTCCAGCCTCAGTTACTGCAACCCATTACTGTGCCAGATCCTCAGCTGGTAAATCAGCATAGGTCCATTAAGGTCAATTTAGCTACGCTGATTTACACAGAGGATTTGGTTATTATATCCAGGAATTAAACCACAAACTCAAAAAAAGCTGCAAGTGGCACAAAGCACAGCAGTTTGTTTGCAAAGTAACACTGTTTTTTTTGAGCACATCATGCTTGGTGCTGTTCTCAGCATTGGCTTCCCATTGAATACAGGGGCCAACTGAAAATTCCTGGCCTAAATGGCTTTTTGAATATTATGGGGATTGGCCCTAGCTACCAGTTACCACTTCTATGCACATGACCTCCCACTGCAGCTATGTTCCGCTGCAGTGATGAAACTGTCAACTAATTGGATGAGCACTAGTGGGTATAGGAGACAGAATTTTCCAGGAGCTGGACTATGGAAGTTGCTCCCATAAGAGAGAAGAATGACCGTGGTACTTGTTATATTCAGAACTTAATGCAAAGCTCATTTCCTTGACTTAAATTTCCTTTAGTAGGTTCTTCTCACATATAAAAAACCTGTTTTTCCTATGTATCAAAATATTTCTAGCTATTCAAATTTACATATGAGGAAGACAAAAAGAGAATATTTCTTTTTATCTTTGGGAGGCCCTGTGAGATAACATATTAGGAGCAATGCAGTAGTATCTAAATTAATAGATTCTGGTCTCACTCTGCAGGTGGATACTTAATGAATGCAAAAGTCTTAGAGATCAAATTAGGGATTCTCAGGCAAGGATTTAGGTGCAGAAGTGCAGGGGTAGCTTGCACTGCTGCAGATTACTTGGCACGTTCTCCTTCAAAAGTCATTGTATAGTATTATACAATAATGGTACAAGGCCCTACAATAGTGGGAGTGCAATATTTGGGGCTCTTGGATTTGGTGGTACTGTGTTATTTTACGTATGAGGCAAGATCCTCATCTGCTGTAAATCATCATGAGCTATGTTGGTTATACTAGTTGAGGAACGGTCCCGAGTTTTTACAGGTACCAAACCAAAAGAGCACCAACAAACTCATAACTCTTCTAAAATCTCAGACTTTTCAGAAGCCTTTTTGATTTCTTATGTGCTGCTCCTTATGCTTGGAACTCCCTTTCTTTTGTTTTATTTATCAGATTGCCACAATTCTTCATTCAGATCACTCAATAAAATATATTGCTTTCAGGAAGTATTTCATTGGTAGTCCAACATAATAAGTGTGTTTAGAAGCCAAACAAAAATATTCACAAACATTCTACAAATTGTGTCCTCAGATGAGAAGCCTGTCTGAAAACAACCTCTTAATGTTGCCTCAATCATTCCAGATTGAGCTTTCTCTTTGTTAACCTTACTTCCAATCAGATCAACCATCTCTTTATTGCTAGCTAGGCTGATAGTCCCTCTGAAGATAATAGTCTAAGCATATAACGGTGCTCACAATTCAAAAGTATTCTGTTGATCGTTGTAACACATGGAGATTGTCATTTAGTCTTTATTTGTTATAAAATTTGCAATTTCTCTTTTCAGACAGCTGTCTCTACTTTCTAGAGCCAGGATTCCCCCCCTCCCCCATCCCACCCCCAATACTGAACAATTCATCTTTATGCTTTGGGGCTTTGAACACAGTGTGCAACAGGGAGGGCAAGTTTGTTGTGTCCCAGTGCAAATGTGAGTGACAGTTATGTCCAGTTGTCAGTAAAAGGTGTAAGTCTTTCCACTGCGTGTGGTAAGTCTTAATACACCTATGCACCTTTCCTTTACTCTCAAGAACACAGGGTAAAAAAGGGAAAGATACAGGCAGAAAATGAATTTGTCTGGCAAGACATGGGCTTAATTGTAATCCCCATCATATAATGAGAAACATAGCTATGCTTTCACAACTTTTCCCTTGTCCTGTTATTAAGCAGGAAAAACTTGGGTCCCATGTTCTAAAGCTACTGTTAAAACAGGATTGGGTTCCCCTCAGCTCACTTTCCTGCTCATTGCTTTTTACCTTGTGTTTATACTCCTTACTTTCACTGTGCAGGATCAAGCCCCTGGAATGTAGCTAAAGTTGAGAAAGTTAAAAGGACATTTACTAAAAAACTCACACTCCCAATCAGAAATTTTAAAATAAAAGGCCTGCTCCAGTCCTGATTTAAATTAATAATAATTGGAGATACACCTATTTCCTAGAACTGGAAGGGGCCTCGAAAGATCATCATGTCCAGCCCCCTGCCTTCATTAGTAGGACCACGTACTGATTTTTGCCCCAGATCCCTAAGTGGCCCCCTCAAGGACTGAGCTCATAACCGTGGGTTTAGCAGGCCAATGCTCAAACCACTGAGCTATCCCTCCCCCTTAATTGGCAATTAAGTTTGGAGTCTTGCGATTGACAATATTAGATGTAGGAAAGAGCCCCAAATTTCTTTCACTACTAATCTTCTCCTTCAACCATTTGTAAACATTAGTTTGTTTTCTTGCATTTCTTGTGGTGCACAAACTTATTCTGTCTTGTTCAGTTATTTTCTGAAATAAATATTGTCAAAGTGCCAGGAATATGAATTCATCGCAAAATAGCTTGATAACTTGGCAGAAGCAGAGCACAAAGTGTTGTGGGCCAAAAACCTTGTAAAAACATGCACAATTGTAAATTTTGCATAATGGGTATATGGCGGGCATCATCTTGCCAGTTTGTACACAAATTGCAGGGTTTTGCCTTACAAATGGATTTACCCACTATTGTCAGTGAGGTCCATTACAGATTTTACATATATAAGCAATGGGTTTTGGCTTTAAGTTTAGTGTTAGATTTAAAAAATAATATACCTCTTTCTGTTGCTTTAAAAATACAGTAAGAGGATATGTGGTTAAGCTCTCAGAAGTCAGGAAAAGACAAAGCTAAATTTTGCAAACACAAACTTAATATTGACCTCTGTGTATTATATATGATACATTCTGCAATTACATTGATGTTCTGTTTCCTAAATAATACACAATTTTTATTTCAACCTTAGTTAGCTGTCTTGCAATACTTGCTTTATTATATTTAATTTTATTGTCATTTTTCCAGCTTATATTTTCAAATAGGTATTTTAATAATTTTGTCAGTAGCTATTATCTTTTTAGTCAACAACACAGTTTTCTTTAGGTACAGCTCAGAGCACAAGTTGCAAACTTAGGTGGCTCGTGTGCCAGTGAGTTTCTGTTATTGCCCTGTGTTATACTTAATCTGGAGTATGTTATATTTAATATAGAATATATAAGCATTGTTTATCACATACTTTTAGTATAAAATACTTAATGTAAACAGAATAGTACATTGTAGTACACATATGGATCTAACATAGTAGAAAAGGTTGTAATTTATATTGTATTGTCTAAGAAATAGTGTATGACCATGTAATGAAAGAATCTCATTGTGTACACACAAAAGGGCAGAGTTAAGGATATGCATGCAACTTTAACTTCTTGAGAGAAATTTTAACATAAGAGTGAGTGCATTTAAGCATACAACCGTAACTTCTCTTAACTTTTTTTTAATCTTGTTATCAAATCCCCTGTGTTTGGAGGGTGGGGCGAGGCAGGGTTTGCTTGCTTGCTTTGTTTTTAGAAAAATGACAGGAAAGGAAATTATATAACATCAAAATATTTGGCTGGACACCACTGGAATGCCCTGCGTCTTGCACTTTGAGTTCCACAGGAGTCGCTCCTCTCTTGCCAATTTTAGGTGTGCTGCTTTGTATCTTACAAGTTTTATGCAGGCCAAATCCCTGTCTTCTTTTGTGTATTGGCAGCAGAATTGATACAGTTTCCTATGGAAGTGGGGGCAGGATATGGGAGACTACAGGTGGGGTGGAGGATCTCTCTGACTCCTGTCCTGTAGAATTAGGAACTGCTACCAGCTAGTTGAAATGAAATAATATTTCTATGGATGCATTAAACCTCTACTTTTTTTTCTTTTAGACTATACCGTCTATAAAGCTTGCTGAAGATAGACATATGTGCTGCAATGGTGACATAAATTATTAAGCAGGACTGGAACAAGTTGTTGAAAAGTTGTGGTTTTTTTTAATGCTGCTGCTGTTAGAAGCAATCTAAGGCAAGTATACAACATGAGTTTTATCATGAAACTTCACAGACATTTTCAAAGAACAGTTATCTTGCTTGCCACTTTTTGTATGGTGAGCATTGTTATTTCTGCTTACTATTTGTATAATGGCTACAAACAGGAAAATGAACTTTCTGAGATCTCTTCAGAATTGGAATGTGGTGATCTTCAGCTGTTGTCATACAAGTTAATGGAGCTGAAGACAGTGAAGCCCATTGATCTCATTGGGACTGATCCCGTAGTGCTGGTGTTTGTGGAAAGCCAGTACTCAGCACTCGGTCAAGATATAATAACAATTCTAGAATCCAGCAGATTTCAGTATCACATAGAGATTGCTCCTGGGAAAGGTGATCTTCCAGTGCTTATAGACAAAAATAAAGGCAAATATGTTCTCATTGTATATGAAAATATTTTAAAGTATGTGAATATGGACGCATGGAACAAAGGCCTACTAGATAAATACTGTACTGAATATGGTGTGGGTGTCATTGGATTCCATAAGGGCAGCGAGAACAGCTTGCAGAGCATTCAGTTTAAGGGCTTTCCTTTCCATGTTCATGGCAATCTGGGTGTTAAGGACTGTTGTGTTAACCCTCATTCCCCATTGCTTCATGTAACTAAATCCTCTAAGTTTGATAAAGGTCCCTTGCCTGGAAATGACTGGACAGTTTTCCAGATTAATCATTCAGCCTATCAGCCAGTGATATTTGCAAAAATAAAGACTACAGAAAACCTCCCACTACCCATCACTAAAAATGCTCTCCATGCCACAGTAGTTCATGACCTGGGGCTTCATGATGGGATTCAGAGAGTCCTCTTCGGCAACAACTTGAACTTTTGGCTGCACAAGCTGATCTTTATAGATGCCATCTCTTTTCTGTCTGGGAAAAAGCTCACATTGTCCTTGGATAGGTACATTCTTGTTGACATAGATGACATCTTTGTTGGGAAGGAAGGAACAAGGATGAATGTCAATGATGTGCAGGTACAGTATGTGGAAAAAAAAACTGTTCTGCTACTGCAAAAGCTTCAACATGAATTCTTATTTTTTAAACTGAAATTAATGTTTGAAATTTACCAAAAATGCAAATCTGTCTTGCTGCACCAATCCCAAGTATATGTGTTTGGCATAAGAAGAATCCCTTGGGGTTTGGGGAGACAGAATCCTTCTCTCTTGCAGGCTACAAAGTTCCTTTGTGGCACCTGCTGCAACCTCAGAGCTGGAATAGTCTATTGCCTATTAACTTGCCTCTTGCAAAGGAGCTGGGAGAGGCTGGTGAATCATAGTGACAGATCCTCTGGCCAATTCAGGTACTCACCGAAGTGACAGAGACGGAGCACCTGCCTAACTTTGCTGAAGGTGTGTGCTCCTGTTTGAAATCTTATTCTGCTTTCCTACCCACATGGAAACTGGTTCTGCTATATCCAGAGCCTCCGCATCTATGAAAGGGAATAAAGAGGATAGGGTTTCACACTAATAGCAGCCAAACTTATTAAAAGTTAAGAAATTGGAAAGGATCTGATCCTGCAAGGTGCTAAGCACTTCATGGGAGATACTTCACTGGGAACTGAGGATACTCACACTTTCCAGGACGTCTCCAGCACCTCTCAGGATTGGAGCTAGATCCTTAGTATGTAATACATGCATGTTGCCATCAGCCAATCTTACAAGTAGAAGGTGAATGAGTTGATTTGATGATAAATGCCAGCATAAATTTTAAAGATGACCATATTGGATTATTAACCATTTTTGAAGTGTCAGGAGTTAGTCACAGCTTTTCCATCCTTCTTATTTCCATATTTTGTGGCTCTTACTTGCAACCAAGCTAGTGTTTATACATGTCTGAAATAACTCTCTCTCTCTCTCTCACTTGTTGACTTTCAGTGCTTGTAAGTTTTCCACTATTTTTAGTTATAAACACATGTAGAGTCCTTTTTCACTCTGTTGCTCTGCCATTCAAGTACAGGGGTGGGTTATGGGTGGATGAGGATGACCTTTGAAGCACATTATTTTTATGCTTTGCACCTATTCTTTTTTGAAAGAATAGAGTAGTAAAACAGATGAACAGAGAACATGTTGCAAAACCTGAGGTCTTTGTTCTAGAAGCTTAAAATTGGACAAATGTTGAAGATATTTGTTAATGTAGCTAGAAATTTTGGCAGTGTAAGAGCTGCAAGAGACAACACAGTGGGGGGGGAAAAGGTAATACTATATTATTGGGTAATATTTTGCTAATTTCAGTTTTGTTTTAAACTGTACTTAGCTGATTAAGAGGATCTCATTAAATTACCACTAAATTTATTGAGCTACAAAACCCTCTAAATATATTGGCTCATTCAACAAATGCTTTTGGATTGACAATTTCACACTCAGTTTTTCTTTCAAAATTACAATTGACACATTCTCTCCACTTTTCCAAAAATGTAAAGAGATAACCTTAAAGTGTATTAAAATTGATAAAACTGTTGGAGGCTACCCAAAAATGCCTTCAACACATATATTCTGTAAGGATCTACACTTTTTGGATACCTAAGCAGTTTCATACAAATATAGGTACACAAGAAAAAAGGCACAATAACCTCTGTCTATGTGTGATGTGTGGTTGCAGCATTTCATTTTGGTGTTTGAGAACCTGTTAAATACGAAGTTGAATTACATGGAAGATTTAGAACCTGGTGTTGTTTCCATTCTAATCAGTGTGACAAAGCTGCTTTGAAGTACTGTACTAATGAAATGCAAAAATAAAAACCCGAATTAAAAAATAATACAGGTTCACCACTATAATAAACTATGAGGCTCAGAAATAGTAGTTTTCCTAATTTTTTTTTTCTGTGAAGTGAACCTAGAGTGACCAGATAGCAAGTGTGAAAAATTGGGATAGGGTAGGGGGTAATAGGAACCCATTTAAACAAAAAGCCTCATATCAAGACTGTCACTATAAAATCAGGACATCTAGTCACTGTAAGTGAACATTTTGGGTTCTGTTAGAATAATAATTCCCTGAAGTTAGTTATCAAAAGCAGTAAGTTATACAGACAAATTTAAAAGATTAATTGAGAATAAAATATCTTTAATTCTTAAAGAAAATGCAAAAGCAGTGAGATTTGTTACTATTTTGTGAGGCTAGTTTGTAGTATTTACAAAATACTGCCAAATGGAGGGTGGGGAATGAAATTATATAGAAAATAGAGCTATCAATTAATTGCAGTTAAGTCATGTGGTTAACTCAAAAAAATTAATTGCAATTAAAAAAAATTAAAATGGCAGCTAATCACAATTAATCACACTGTTAAACAATAAATACCAAGTGAAATTTATTAAATATTTAGATGTTTTTCTACATTTTCAAATATATTGATTTCAGTTACAACAGAATATGAAGTGTACACTGCTCACTTTATCATTTTTAATTACAAATATTTGCACTGTAAAAATGATAATAGAATTTTTCAATTCACCTCATACAATTACTGTAGTGCAATCTCTATCATGAAAATGCAACTTACGATGTAGTTGCTTTTTTCATTACATATCTGCACTCAAAAACAAAACAATGTAAAACCTTAGCGTCTACAAGCCCACTCAGTCCTACTTCTTGTTCAGCCAATACCTAATACGAACAAGTTTGTTTACATTTACAAGAGATAATGCTGCCCACTTCTCACTTTCTGGGGACATTGTAAATAAGAACAGGTGTTCGCATAGCACTTTTGTAGCCAGCATTACAAGGTATTTATGTGCCCGCTATGCTAACCATTCATGCTTCAGCTGCCATTCCAGGAGACATGCTTCCATGCTGATAATGCCTGTTTAAAAAATAATGTGTTAATTAAATTTGTGACTGAATTCCTTGGGAGAGAATTGTATGTCTCCTGCTCTGTTTTACCCACATTCTGCCATATGTTTCATGTTCTAGTAGTCTCAGATGACTCAGCACATGTTGTTTGTTTTAAGAACACTTTTGCTGCAAATTTAACAAAACACAGAGAAGGTACCATGAGATTTCTAAAAATAGCTATTGCACTCAACCTAAGGTTTAAGTATCTGAAGTGCCTTCCAAAATCTGAGAGGGATGAGGTGTGAAGCATACTTTCAGAAGTCTTAAAAGAGCAACACTCCGATGCAGAATCTACAGAACCTGAACCAGCAAAAATGAAAATCAGCCTTCTGCTGGTGGCATCTGAGTCAGATTATAAAAATGAACGTCAGTCTGCCCTGTTTTGCATCATTATCGAGCAGAACCTGTCATCTGCCTGGACGTATGTCCTCTGGAATGGTGGATGAAGCATGTAGAGACATATGAATCTTTAGCACATCTGGCACATAACTATCTTTCGACGCTGGTTGCAACAGTGTCATGTGAATGCCTGTTCTCGCTTTCAGATGACATTATGAACAAGAAGCAGGCAGCATTATCTCCTTCAAATGCAAACAAACTTGTTTGTCTGAGCAGTTGGTTGAACAAGAAATAGGACTGAGTGGACTTGTAGGCTCTAAAGTTTTACATTGTTTTATTTGTGAATGCAGTTATTTTTTGTACATAATTCTACATTTGTAAGTTCAACTTTCATGATAAAGAGATTGCACTACAATACTTGTATTAGGTGAAATGAAAAATAC
>NC_133773.1:40518921-40520407 GCF_003597395.2 Chelonoidis abingdonii
ATAGAGACTCAGATTGTCAAAAGAACTAAAAGTTTAAAAAGTTCTAGCACCTCAGCTGTTAGAAGAGGGCCTCATCCTCCCTGATTGAACTAACCTCGTTATCTCTAGCCTGCTTCTTGCTTGCATATATATCCCTGCCCCTGGAAGTTTCCACTACATGCATCCGACGAAGTGGGTATTCACCCACGGAAGCTCATGCTCCAATACGTCTGTTAGTCTATAAGGTGCCACAGGACTCTTTGCTGCTTTTACAGATCAAGACTAACATGGCTACCACTCTGATACTTAAAAGTTTAATAATTCCCTTTAGGCACCTAGATAAGTCACCAGAACAATGGGAACTACTGGGTACTAAGTACTTTTATAAGTGGCCACCTCATTGAGGTGTCTAAATGGGAGCTGAGCACTTTTGAAAATAGTTATTATATTGATTGTTTAGCCTCAGCCCGCTGCTCACAAATCTATAGTTAACTCGTTTGAAGTAAGGGGGAGCTGAGTGTCCTCAGCATCTGAAAATCAGGCAGAAGACATCTCAATTTCAGCGCCCAGGCTTTAGGCACACAAAATTAATAGACACTTCTGAAAAATCTGATGGCATAGGACTGTTTGTGCCTGAAGTTTATCAATACAAAAACTAATGAGGGGCAGTCAGGCCTTGCTGGTTTTGTTTATCCAAATTCTAACTACTAACTTATTAAACAGTAAGGTAGTTTCAACCATAACCATAATGGGGAGGCCACCCCACTGTAATTTTAGCTGTAAACCCCCCTCAAATTGTGTTTAGATTGAGATTACCTGATCATTACTGATGTGGCTGTCACTGTATGAAATTTAAGCCAATAAGAATATAGTTTTTTCAGTGTGGTACAGTGAGTAGCTGTCACTCTGCATCAGCAATGTCCATCCATCTTAGTTTATTTACTTTGTCACATCTGATATAATAGGAATAATGTCAGTGGAAGAAAATGTTATTGCAGCCTAATTGCCTCCCACTGAAAATAAACTTGGTAACATCACTTCCATATTCATTTTCAATAAATTGTTTCTCTATCAGGAAGAGGCTACTATCCAGTGACAATGTTATATTCCATTCACTGGTCTGTTTCTTTTAGTAGCCTAAAAGGCTGTGCTTTTATGAACACTAGAATTACAAACACTAGAGTTAGAAACTGACTAGTCAACCACACCCCTCATCTGGAACTGGAAGTATGCAATCAGGCAGCAGTAGAGATTAAAAAAAAAAAAACGCAAATACAGTACAATAATGTGTTAAATGTAAATTACTAAAAAAAAGGAAAGTTTAAAAAAAAAAAAAAAAAACCAAGTTAAGGATACTGTTCCTGTGCTTGTTTTGTTTAAGATGATTAAAAGCAGCATTTTTCTTCTACATAGTAAAATTTCAAAGCTGTACTAAGTGTGACAAAGTTCCTCCTCTACCTTGGTGGGTCCTGCGCTTATTGGTGGATTTGCTCACCTCAGTGATCTT
>NC_133773.1:40522776-40590736 GCF_003597395.2 Chelonoidis abingdonii
ATTTGACACCATCAGCTCAGGATTAAACAAAGACTGTGAATGGCTTGCCAACTACAAAACCAGTTTCTCCTCCCTTGGTTTTCACACCTCAACTGCTAGAACAGAGCCTCATCTACCTGATTGAACTAATCTCATTATCTCTAGCTTGCTTGCTTATATATACCTGCCCCTGGAAATTTCCACTACATGCATCTGACGAAGTGGGTATTCACCCACGAAAGCTCATGCTCTGAAACGTCTGTTAGTCTATAAGGGTCAGATCAATGATCCATCTAACCTGGTATCTTTTCTTCTGATAGTAGCCAATGCCAGGTCCTTCAGATAGAATGAACAGAACAGGCAATCAGCAATTGATCCATTCTATTGTCTGTTCCCAGCTTCTGGCAATCAGAAGTTAGGAATACCGAGAGCATGGGGTTGCATCCCTGACCATCTTGGCTAATCACCAGTGATGGACCTATTCTCCATGAATTTATACAGTTCTTTTTTGAACCCTGTTATAGTTTTGGCCTTCACAGGATCGCCTGGCAATGAGTTCCACAGGTTGACTGTGTGTTGTGTGATGAAGTACTTGCTTTTGATTGTTTTAAATCAGCTACCTATTAATTTCATTGGGTGACCCCTTGTTCTTGTGTTACGTCAAGAAGTAATAACACTTCCTTATTCACTTTCTCCACACCAGTCACCATTTTATACACCTCTATCATATGCCCTGTTAGTCATCTCTTTTCCATGCTGAAAATTCCAGTCTTTTTAATCTCTCTTCATATGGATGCTTTTCCATACCCTTAATCATTTTTGTTGTGCTTCTCTATATGTTTTCCAATTCTAATATATCTTTTTTTGAGATGGGGTGACCAGAGCTGCATGCAGTATTCCAGGTGTGGGCGGACCATGGATTTATATAGTGGCATTATATGTTCTGTTTTTTATTATCTATCCCTTTCCAAATAGCTCCTAACATTGTTAGTTTTTTGACTGCCACTGCAAATTGAGCAAATATTTTCAGAGAACTAGCCACAATTACTCCAACATCTCTTTCTTGAGTAGCTAATTTAGACCCCCATCATTTTGTAAGTATAGTTGGGATTATGTTTTCCAATGTGCATTATCTTTGCATTTATCAACACTGAATTTAATCTGCTATTTTGTCACCTGGTCACCCAGTTTTGTGAGATCCTTTTGTAACTCTTAGCAGTCTACTTTAGGCTTAATTATCTTGAGTAATTTTGTATCATCTGCAAATTTTGCCGCTTCACTTTTTGCCCATTTTTTCAGATAATTTATGAATATGTTGAACAGCAGTGATCCCAGTACGGACTGCTGGGGGACACCACTCTTTATACCTCTCTATTCCAAAAACTGATAATTTATTCCTGTGGTTTATTTTCTGTCACCAGTTACTGATCATGAGAGGACCTTCTCTTTTATCCTATGACTGCTTACTTTGCTTAAGAGCCTGTGGTGAGGGACTCTTCTGAAGCCTTCAAAGGCTTTCTGAATGTCCAACTACACTATATCCACTGGATCACCCTTTTCCACATGTTTGGTGACCCCTTCCAAGAATTCTAATAGATTGGTGAGACATTATTTCCCTTTGCAATAGCTATGTTGACTCATCCCCAACAAAATCGTGTTCATCTGTGTGTCTGATCATTCTGTTCTTTACGCTAGTGTCAACCAATTTGGCTGGTACTGGTTACTTACTGGCCTGTAATTGCCAGGGTTGTTTCTAGAGTAACTTCTAAAAATTGATGTTATGTTAGTTATTCTCCAGTATCTGGCACAGAAGCTGACTTAAATGATAGGTTACATACCATAGTTAGTAGTTCTGCAACTTCATATTTTAGTTCCTCCAGAACTCTTGGGTAAATGCCATCTGGTCCTGATGACTTATTACTATTTAATTTATCAATATTTTCCAAAACCACTTCTATTTACACCTCAATCTGGGACTGTTTCTCAGATTTATCACCTAAAAAGAAAGGCTCAGGTGTGGGAATCTCTCTCATTCTTTGCAGTCAAGATTGATCCAACGATTCGTTTAGCTTCTCTGCAATGACTTTATCTTCCTTGAGCACTTCTATTGCACCTTGATCGTCCAGTGGCCCCACTGATTGTTTGGCCGGCTTCCTGCTTCTATCTACTGCATGCATCCCTGTGCTGCTGAGTTCAATATCTCTTTGTTTAGTTTAATGGATTTCTCACACTAGATCTGACTGTTATGATTACATGCAATCTGCTATGTTTTGGATATGCAAAAGCTATAAATGTGCAGATGCTTTTATTGAGTTTAGGTGAACAAGCTCTATTCCTTATTTGAAACTTTCCTGCTCATAGAAATGGTATGAAATTCTTGCTTTTTTTATCTTTATATTACAAATGTGCCTAAATTTGATGGGACTTTTCAGGGTATATTTTATGCTGCCCTGTTAACAGTTTTTTGAAGTATCCTTCCATCCAATATGCTATATTTGTACATGAAAGAACAGCCCTCGCATGTTTAATATACACCACTGAAATGATTTTAAAAAAAAAATTGGGAAAGGACTTTCTTGAACATTCCTTTTCAATTATTTGTGCATTGGAGGGGAGGTTTGAGTACTTTTTGTTTGTCTTAGAGGAGGATGGGTGGGAAAAGGTTTTAGAAACCTTGAACTACTGAGCGAATAAACCAGACTGTTTGTCAACACCTTCCAGAGAGAGAGCTCTAAAAATATCTTCAAACACCTTTTAGATGTTAAAGGACAATTCTTTCCTTATTTATGTTACTATTTTGATTTTAGTTTTTAAATAAAAAGATTATTTGTAAATAAGTGATACCTCATCGAAAGAGTCTGCTACACAATACTACAAAAGAGAATTAGACATGAGATGCTGAATTATATTTATTACATCATATTGAGCTTCCAGTCTCTTCTATAAGAAATGTGTCTCGTGAATGCAAAATATTCCTTTATAAATACACACAGCTGTATGATTGGTTAACTATTTGCAACTTCCTCTTGTTTTTAAGGTTCTTTTTATCTTCCTAATTTATTAGCCAGGTTATCTTTACAGCTTTTTTATTGCATTTATTATAAATGTATATATGTTCCATCTTTCCATCAGTTCATGCAGGGGTTTCACTGTTATACAGTGACTTGTTTGGAATAATATGTAAAAGGTACAATAGATAAAGAAAAAAAGAAGAAAGACAGGAAATGTTATTAACTTTGTAGGTGCCATTGTATCTTATGCCCTAGGGAAATTGATTTAACTGCTGGAGCATATTATTTCATATACAGTTATGGAAAGTTATGCATCATGAAGCAGTAGACAGATGATATAATAACTAGATCTTAAAATTATAATATAAATTTAAACTAATTATGAAAACTATTCAATAGATTTTTTACGCCCTGCTACTATTTTAAAGAACATTGTGCCAATCAGTTTTATTAAGATTTAATATGTGAAAGGAGAAGATGTAGGCAAGTTGGCTCACACACAATACTGCTGTGAATTTCAATATAGGGGGATTGTTTAATATTTCTGCCTTTCAACACAAAAACAGATTTTGCCTTAGAAGCAGTATAGTGGTGACTAAGAGCAAGAATGTGGTGTGAAAACCACTGCCCACAGGAGTGGGACATCAGGAACGCTGCCAAATGGGTCCATTGTATCTGCCTCAGGCTCTGTGCCTCTAGGGTTGCCAGCGAGACAGAATGGGGAGGTAATATCTTTTACTAGAGAAACTTCTGTTGGTGAAAAAGACAAGCTTTTGAGCTACAGAGAACTCCTCTTCTTCAGGTCTGGGAAGGGTACTCATAGGCCAGGCCTGTACTAAAAAATGTAGTGGGTTTAAGTAAGCTGACCTGGCTCCTGGTGTAGACAGTGCTAGAATTCTTCCATCAATCTAACGACGGCCTCTCAAGGAGGTGAATTATCTATGCTGACAGGGGAACCCTTCCTTGCGCAGTAGGTAGTGTCTACACCAGGGGTAGGCAACCTATGACACGTGTGCCGAACACGGCACGCGAGCTGATTTTCAGCGGCACTTTCACTGCCTGGGACCTGGCCACTAGTCCAGGGGGGCTCTGCATTTTAATTTAATTTTAAAAGACGCTTCTTAAATATTTTAAAACCTTATTTACTTTACATACAACAATAGTTTTGTTATATATTGTAGACTTATGAAAAGAGACCTTCTATAAATGTTAAAATGTATTACTGGCACACGAAACCTTAAATTAGAGTAAATAAATGAAGACTCGGCACACTGCTTCTGAAAGGTTGCTGATCCCTGGTCTACGCTGAAGCACTAAGGTATCTGTTCTGCTCTGGCATTTTAAATGTAGACTTGCCCATAATGTCACAGCTAAATACATAAGTATTAGCATAAGTAGTTAACACATGTTGTAAGGGATCATTCAAAGTGAAATAGACTGTTAACACCTTTGCAGTCATAGGACACTAAAAGAGGGTTTACTGGGTTACAGATTGTTGTAATAGGCCATAGTCTTTATTAAGACCATGATTTTAGTGTCTAACAAAGCTATGAATTTGAACTCCTGGGCTTTTGAAGGTATTGTGCAGGTTTCCTTTGAGGATGGGAACTGAGAGATCAGATGTGGAGTGATTGTTTTGTGAAAAGTGTTCACAGGTGATATGATGCTTTTGTCTTTTATCATTTTATTGTGAGAGTTCATTCAAGAACACAGTGATTCTCTGGTTTCACCCACATAATTGTTATTGTGGCATTTAGTGCACTGGCTGAGGAACACCACGTGTTGTAATAGGCATGAGTAGAACCTTTGGATCTTGAAAAGTGTATTCTGGGAGTATTGACATGTCTCCACTACCATGATTATCAACATGTTTCGCATCTATTGTTATGGTAGGGTCTGGCTGCTTTGAGCTGGACTGAGTCCTGGTCTGTGGGGAGCTTGCTTGTGATACCGAGTTTGGTGAGGATGGGCGATTGTTTGAAGCCCAGAAGAGGGGGTTGAGAAAAGATTTCTTTCAGGATGTGGTCCCTATCAAGTCTGATTTGTAATTGTTTAATTATACCTTTCAGTGTGGGGAGGTAGGTGACAGCTGAGGTTGGGGGGTGCAGTCAGAGCTTTTTTCCCAATATTGAAGCAGCTTCTCTTGGGGTATTTGGGTAATCTGTTCCATGATGCATTCTACTTCTCTGGTGGAGTGTCCTTGTTTGGTGAAAGCAGTTTTAAGTGTGTTAAGATGTATATCCCAAGCTTTGTCCTTGGAGCATATTCCATGGTATTTGAGTGCCTGGTGGTAGGTAACGGATTTCTTGGTGTTTTTGGTGATTACTGGATCTGTGAAGTTAAGTGCAGTGATCTCTGGGTTTCTTGTACATAGATGTTTGTATGGTTCCGTTGTTGAAGCTGACTGGTGTCCAGGAAGTTGATACTGGTGTGGGAGTGTTCCAGAATGTTTAATGGATGGGCTGGTAATTGTTGAAGTTGTCATGGAAATATATGTGGGAATTTGTCATCTGTCCATAGGATGAAAATGTCAACATATCTCAGGTATATCATTGGTTTCATGGTACATTTGCCCAGAAATAATTCTCCAAGTTGGCCCATGAAGTGGTTGGCATACCAGGGAGCCATCCTCATACTCATGAGTGTTGTCATAGTTGGGGCAAATGTTTGATGTTGAATATAAAGTTGTTATGGATGAGGATGAAACGGTTGAGTATGGTGATGCACTTAGGGTGGATATCTGAGTGTTGTCCATTGTCTTGTCTTGTAGATATTTGAGGCAGGCAGTGGCTGTCATTGTGGGGGATGTTGGTTTATAGGGAGGTGACATCCATAGTGGCAAGGATGGCTAGCTTTGCCAGGGAGTATGAAACACAGTGGGCTTTTTAAAAGGGTACAGTATGAACAACTCTCTCACTAAATATGGAAATGGTTATATGACCTTGATCCTAGCTTGGTCCCTTCCCCTCCCACTTGGGGAGGTTATTGCTGTTCTTGGCATTTGCCTTGTGTGGTCCTGGCTCTCAGAAAATACAGGAGTTGGGTTTGTGATTAGCACTTGTACAGGGCTGTAAGGTGGGGATGCTTTTTATATCCTCTATTCCCGTTGTGCACCTGTGTAGTGCTAGTCACAACCAAGGCTGTTGTATCCATCTCATGAAATATTTAACATTTAAAAGGTGCTTATGTAGATTATGCACTGTACCATAGAATCAACAGGGTTGCATTGTTATAACTAGATGATGATCATTGTAGCCCTTTTAGGTTGACCCTGTATGGATGGACACACAAAGAAAAGAAGACCACAGTTTTCTCTGACAGACCTGCTCCAAGGATGGCTAGAATCCCACTGGGGCACATCGTTCTTGCTTTATGCTAGCTTGCCTGGGATGACAGCTGTCTAAAAGAAGATGAGGAGGATTGACTCCTTGAACCAGTGGAGATGGTACTACCGAATATGAAGCAGGGGATATGTAGCCAGTGTTTTAGCTGAAAACCAATATAGTTTTTATATAAATTGTTTGTGTCCTGTGAAGAGAAACATTTATAGAGGTGAATGGAAGGAAAATCTGCTTTCAAATAAAGATGATCTGTTAAGTGCTGGAATAACTTCTGCAGGCTCATGGCCAGAAAGAGAGATGACCAACACCAGACAGACAGGAATGCAGCATGGAAGGCAGGAAGCTCATTTACATTAATTACCTTAAGTAGTGCCTCATTTCTCTGCCACCAAACATTATTCCCTTCTGGCTTGTTCAGTGGACCTTTTTTTCCTGGATGGACTGGTCCAGCACGGATCAGTATACTCTGCCTTCTGGGCTTGTACACCAAGTCATTAATTTTGAATAGAAGCCTTTACTTAATAAGATTAGAGAGGTGGAGAGAAAGGAAGTTGCTGATTATGTGCAACACCTCCTTCACATACACATGCACACTACTATTAAAATGTAAGTAATATATTGTGACTCTAAGAGCTGACATACAGAAGTATTATAAAAAAGAAATATGATTCCCTTTTTATATCTATATGAAAATGAACTCTGAGAGGATCATCACATATTACATGTAACATGAGGGATTTGTTACATGCGTAGTAATTTGTTGCCACTCTGTAGATATAGTCAGAGGAGAAAACGGTTATAGTCTTGTTATTTTCTCCCCCCAGAGGCCAGACCACTCTAAGTCAATTTAAGGGGGTGGGCAGGAATAATGCCCTCCCTATCTGTGTCCTTGTTAAGTGACTGCTGCTTTGCTTACCCGTGCTCCAAGTGTTGCATTTTAACTGTAGATTATTCAGCGGAGCAATTTACTGCCCTTGTCACCTTTTATGAATGATAAAAGTTGAATAAAGTTACAAGACCAGCTTCCTGAGCACACAGTTACTGATGGAACCTGCGTAGAAAGATACAGCTTTTGTGAATCTTTTGCCAGTTCTAATTTTTCAAGCTATAACAAGACATATAAATTGTGTTTAGCACAGTAAACCTGCGCACTGAAAGCTGCTGCTTTTTTTTTTTACAGTCCTGCGTATTTATTAGTTTCTCTAAATTACAGAAAAATGTTTCTTTTTTATTTTTTGATTTCCATCATTTGTCCCAGTGCCATTCTGTATCTTGCTATCTTTAGGCTAGATGAACGCTTTCCCTATTGTGTTTTTGCAAGTCACATCCTCGCCCCAGTTCCTGGTGGAATTTTATGATTTAAGGGCTATGCTCTTCCAAACGTCAGTAATCATATGTTGCCTCCAGGATGAGCTCGGTAGACTCTCAACCCAACCTCTGCTTTTCATTGGTATTGGTTTGTTTATGTGGAGGTGGCCTTATGCCTATCTAGAACATCACAGGCCCCACTTATGCAGGGAACGCACACCACATGCACACATCCACCCACTAGCCAGAATGCAATCCTCAATTCACCATCCATGGTCCAATGCCAGATAGCTATGTTAGAGACTGAATCCCTTAGTTGCCCTTCCCGTCTCAGAAAGTTCTGCTTTAGGGATTGCTGTGAATATACATAGGTATGAAGATCTGTTCATAGGTAAGGTGAAGACTGGTGTGGTCATACATGTTACTTTGTGTATCTTCCCACTAAATCTAGGTCCTGCCCTGGTTTGGTGTACCCGTGTGGTCATGAGATCACATGTCACTCCAAAATTTATAAAGAAAATTTATTTTAAAAATAAAATTAATTTGATGTAGACCAAAATAAACTGAAATGCTACTCTTCTACATTGCAGTTGCATATGTACAGAGGAATTGTCACCACTTAAGAATCTCTTCCAAAGTTTCAGGAATAGTGTTTTAAAAACCAATGACTCTCTCATACTGTGAATAAAAAATTATGTTCAGCCAGCAGAAGAGAGGAAATTAAGAGTTACGGTGCAACTCAGTTTGATGTACCCAGGCAATATAGTAGATCTAAAGCATGATTCTAACCTTCTTTCTATGTGTTGTTTTCATTGCTTCATAGCTCAGATACACACTAAGAAAGCAATATATTATACACATAGAACCATAGTAGTCTGCAGAACTGGATGCTTCAGCCCTCCACAAATCTATGCTACAAGCTCTGGTTCCTTCAAAATGACAAGTCTACTGTCAAATTCCTGCTGCTGTAGTACAGTGGAATAAAAATACTCCACAAAAGCAAATATAATTACATTCCAAACACACTTAAAAATGCAAGCAATTAACAGCAAAACATAAAGGCAAATAAAGCCAACATAGTGACTACCTCCTTCCCACCCTTAAGCCTACATCAAGAAGCAGGATCACAGCATGACAAAATGACAGAGCAAATCAGAAAAGGAAAAAAAAAAAGTCTGTCTTATTAGCCCTTCCTCAGTAGATTGCTTTTGAAAATGTTCTTTCATTTCAACAGTTCGGTCTGGGAAAAGTGTCTAACAACATGACTGGTTTTCGAAGATGACCCTTAACACAACAAAACCACAGGAATGAGAGAATAGCCAATGCCTCCGAGGATTCCAATACACAGTCTTTTGCCAGTTCCAGCCTCTTGTTCTCTGCAGACTTCAAGGCGATCTCTATTTTTTTATTTTGCCTTTTTTCTTCTAAAGATAAAAGTATTATCACCCATTCCAAAACCAAATGTTCTGCACACAGTCTAATAGACTTATGAACCATTTTCCTAAAATACCATTTAGTCATTAGCAGTGTCCTTCTGATACTTCAACACTAATTCACATGCAAGTTTTAGCAATCCTTAGAATGGAAGAGAATCTTAAAGTAAAATTTTGTATAGCAAATTGTTGCAAAAGAGTAGTCACCTTCTGTGTCTTGCCTTCAGTGTTTTCAAGCAGTAATGACAGAAGTGATGTCCCTGGTACTTTTGCTATTCCAACTCAAGGGTAGTGATTCAAATGCTTTAAGTGAGACTGGCTGCCACTGATCCTAGGTTGCTGTTTTGGCAGTTGAGGATCAGGACCTCTATAATTCACCCTATATTTCTGCAAACTAGAAAGCTGCTGAATTAAGAATTTTATTAGGTGACTCACCTTGGTTCCCCCTAGGACTCCAATTATATTGTGGTTTTTAATCTTTAATATATTGTTCATCTCATTAATGCTTCAAGAAAACATCTTATCTGTAATGAGCTTGCGGAGGTTATTTTCTGTTGCATAGATGCTGTATTTTTCATGCAAGAGTCTTGCTGCTCCACAGTTACATTCCAAATCTTTGCCTTCTTGATTGTTACCAGTGACTCCTGCGATTTCTCTTGCTTGTGTGCCTTTTTTTCGATATAATGAAATGACTTTCAAGATTCTAGAAACTAGATGCAATCCCTATGTCATATATGCATCTTACAGATACAGAGAGTGTGACATCTGTTACCTGCAAGGAAAGGAATTTGAAAAATAACTTTTTCTCTTTTGATATTTTCTACAAAATAAGCCTCAACTCCTTTCCTCCGCCGCACTTTTGGGGGCAACAGTGCTAAAGAAAGAGTTAAATAACCACATACGCCCTTAAATTCCTCTGATTTGGTGCATCCTTTCACTTTCTTGTGTAAAGGTGTGCACCTAAATACATTTTTAGGCACCAAAGGAAGTGGCCTGAATGTTAGAGATGCTGAATACAAGCAGCTCCTGTTGTAGTCAATGGGAGTTTCACCTGTTCAGCTCCTCTAAAAATCAGGCTGCTGCTTTAGGATTAATATACATGTAAGAGATGAATTTTGGGCACCTAATTTTGAAAATTTTCATCCTTGACTGTACTCCATAACTTGATCTATGTGCCATTTATTCCACGGGCTAATCTATATGCATTGCAGTTGTGGGATTTAAATCCATATTTGCAAGTTAGGAACCTTTTAAAAAAAATGTGAAAATGAAAAGACTAAATAGGTAAAATCTAAAATAATGCAGTAGAGGAGTTGTATGAGTGACACTTACCCCTCTCCCCCGACCCCTGTGTGATTCTAATCAGTGTTATGACTCAGTCACTTCTATTAAGTTACTATTAAGCAAATACAAGATTGATGTACTAAAATATTTATAGGCAGTGAGCAGAAACTGAGCTCTTTAAGGGTCTATCTGGTGAAAAAGTCTCAAGGCCAAATATTTGGGTCTGAGAAGGCCCCTTTGCGCTGTTTCATCAGCGCAAAGGCTATGTATGCCAGATAGATTTGGTCCCCAGGGAATATCCCTTGCGTAATGATGATGCTAGTCGCCTGAATTTTGAGGACATCAACAGTCATCATTTGTACTAATGGGTCTTTAGTACCACTCTCAGTATACACACCCCTCTCCAGTGCCCCACAAATACTCCTTCCCAGTAAACAACACACCCTCTGGCACCCCTCCAAATACCCTCTCCAGTTCCCTTTCTCCCCCCCCCCCATAGTGTCCTCTTTTTGGGAACCTGATATATGGTAACCTTAAAACAGGGGTAGGCAACCTATGGCACAGGTGCCGAAGGCGGCACATGAGCTGATTTTCAGCAGCATTCACCCTGCCCGGCTTCTGGCCACCGGTCCAGGGGGCTCTGCATTTTAATTTAATTTTAAATGAAGCTTCTTAAACATTCTGAAACCTTATTTACTTTACATACAACAATAGTTTAGTTATATATTAGAGACTTATAGAAGGAGACCTTCTAAAAAGGTTAAAATGTATTGGCACACGAAACCTTAAATTAAAGTGAATAAATGAAGACTCTGCACGCCGTTTCTGAAAGATTGCCGACCCCTGCCCTAAAACATCAGTTATAGATAGGAATTCATCAGCACGTTTACTCCACAGCACCCACATAGTGCAATGAGGTAGCAGCGGCTGGCAGGAGCAGGGCATGCAGCCACCACTGTGCTGACCCGGCAGGCAGGCAGGCAGGGGTGACATGACATGACCCCCAGAAGGCTGAGTATTTTTCAGACCCAACTTGACCCAAATCTGATACTTTTAGTCAGGTCCCATTGAGTTTGGGATGGGTTGGATGTTGCTGCATGATAATGAATCATAACTGCTACCAGACTCCAAGCCCACCTGACCTCCTGAGTCTGAGTTTATGTAGCTAACCTGAGCTGGCACTCATGTAACAAATATCCATGTTAAAAGAACAGGAGTGCTTGTGGCACCTTAGAGATTAACGAAAATATTTGAGCATAAGCTTTTGTGGGCTACAGCCCACTTCATCAGATGCATAGAACGGAACATATAATAAGAAATATATGTTGTTTTTAGCATGTTAGCTTGAGCTGAGTTAGCACAAATCTGTCTACCCTTGCTGGTAATCAGACTTCCCAGCTGCAGTGTAGACATACCCTTTGTGCACAGCAAGCTGGGGTATAAATTTATAGTGCTCTATCCTGCCACAAATTAACTGGCTGTGTGGTCCTTGCTACTGCGCATTAAAAATTCCATAGTGAAATGTGTTGTTACATCTGGAACTTGTAGTGTGTGGTAGCAAGGTCCACACAGTCAGTCTATGGCAAGCTAAAGTACTGTACATTCATCCCCTGGCTTGCTAAAACACCATGTAGAAAAGCCCTTAGGCAGAATATAAGTCTACAAATGTCTATAGGTTGTAAACACCAAGAATGGAAAGGAATTATTTAGTGTGGTATACTGAGGTATAACACGAAAACAAAAATTTAGGCTGCATGTCTGGTAGAAGTTCCTTAGAGTGAAATGTATTATCTTGTAGGTTTGTCTGCCCATTTAGGTGCATGTATGTTAATTTGAGCCCACAAGCATAAAATTCAGTCCATAAACTTATATGTGCAGGTTTGGAAATTGGTCTATATATGTTTGGTCTTAGATGTTTCTTAAGTCTTTCAGAAATGAATGATCACTAGTTGTTTAAACTAAAAGATTGATACTGTTGATATTTTAACACATTTACACTTACTTTTTTCTCTCTTCTTAGCACCCTTCCCAAACCCACAAACTTCTTGTTCTACCTCTGGTAATACAGTAACTTCCTTGCAGGCTAGTGACCAGATCCCTCGCTCGTGTAAATCCATAGAAAGCAGTGGAGCTATATGAATTTTGACTAGCTGAGGATCAGGGCCTAGGATTCTTTTTGACTGTGGTTGATGTTAGATCATGTCATAAAGGCGTCATATCTGCTCTCTTTTTTCTCTCTCTCTTCCTGAATTCCATATACATTGTTCATATATCTCTGTCTATGAGGCCTGTGCTGAGCTAGCTGTAGATGCTCAGTAAAGGGAATTCGGAGCAGCTGAAAAAGGGAGAAGACCTATTCACTTGTTACTCCCTTGTGTTTACCTCCACACAAGGTTAATGTGGGCCTGAAAGGGTAATTAACATATCAGGCAGCCCCTGCAAGAGGGAAAGCTAGGCTTAATTGATGATGAAGCCAAACTGGGGAGGGGTTGATGGTGATTATGAAGTCAGGAAGAGTGTGGCAGAAAGAAGCTGCAGGAAGGGAGTCTGCAATCATTATCAGGGATATAGAAGAGGTAGGAAGCAGTCAAGGGAGAGAGCAACGTGTCTGAGGCATTGGACTTCGGCTGCCATCTCCAGGGTCTCTGGGCTAGAATCCGGAGTAGAGGGAGGACCTAGGTTCCCCTACCAGCCACTGAGGAAGGTGGGGTGAAACCCCCTGAAGTAAAGGATTTAAGGACCACAGAGCCTAAAGACCGACAGAAAACCTGCTGTAAGGTCATTGGACTGTAGCTTGATTAGACTCTCTGTTACCCTGGAAGGTAAAGCGTGACCTGGCCAGGAGAGCCAAGTTGCCAGAAGAGAGATCACTGTAGTGACAGTGATCATACAGAGGGAACCATACAAGGAATCGGCCACTATGCCGTGCCTCTCCACAAGAAGATACACCTGTGATGAGTGGAGTCCTTTTCACCCCAGCTGACTGTCATAAATAAAGACTCCCAGCTGTCAGTTCTGACATAAAGGAGTCAGGGAGAAAAGATGGTGGTGAGTAGGTGGGTGAGGTTCTGTGGCCTGTGATGTGCAGGAGGTCAGATTGGGTGATTACGATGTCCCTTCTGGCCTTAAAGTCTATGGGCCCATCTGGCCATTGACCAAAGATTCTCCTTGGCAATTGAGAGAGAGGTGGAAAGAACTTCCCTCAGTGGTGTTCCCAGTTCTCCAAGATAAAGAGCACAATGCTAATCTCTTCTTTTCTGGTTTCACTAATTCAAGCCATAAGACAGGATTATGAGTTGTATAGAGTTTATTAGGGGTCAAGATGAGGAGTACATTTATACTCATGGACTATGAGTGGGTCATACCATCTCCATCCCTCTGTGCACTGGGCCAACACTACCCTGGGGCAGCTAGACCTTGGCTTGACCAGTTTATTCAATCATACGGTGATAAGTATGCCCCTTACACTTGTGTGAACCAGGTTCAAGATTTTTCCACTGAGATTTTGTCTAAACACAAGGGACCGTGTTTTCTTTTGTTTGTACGCTGAACTCCCTAATACATAAAGCCAAGCATTAATGCTGGAATATTGTGCTTGTCTATTAGCCTTTGTCTCACTGGGAAAAATAAAAAAGAACGACCCAAAACTGGTTTTCCTTGACCGTGGCCAATGTTTAGTAAAGCCACAATGTTTAGTGACTACTATTCTTTTTAAGCTGTCCAAATTGAAACTTGTTATACCTTAGAATATAGACTTGAATTTCTCTCAGAGCATGTAATAGCTTTTTACTGTAGTTGTTTTTCAATGGTATCTCTGAACTATGGGAAAAAAATTGACAATTCAAATGCCTGAAATATTTTATGCCCTGGAAAATAGGTGAGCAAGTAGTATCCATTAACAAACTCTGATTGTTTGTGGCCTTATCTTGTGTAAAGATGCAAACAAACAGAATCTGTAAGACATGATTTATTTTAAATTCTCTGCAGTTGGAAGCATTAGCTTTTATGGTTATGGGGACAGTTGAGTTTCAATGTATCTGGTTTCAGGCAGGAAAGAGCCATCAAGAAAAAGAATGATCATTAGGCACAGATTTCAGACCAAAGTCTGTTCAAAAAGGTGCATCCAGAACTGTGTGCACTTAATGGATGTGCTAATTGCATAGACCATGGTAGAAAATGTGAGTCCTGAAAAATTTTTATTACATTTTTAAAACCTTAGACTTTGCTGACTTCCTAGTAGATGACCTTGTCCAAAGAAATCCACCCATGAACCTATCACATTGCTGCACAACTGCCACAGCTCAGCAATTAATAGAACCTGGGGCCCTGTGCCAGGCGTTTAAGCCTGGGGATCCAAAAAGTAGTGAATCTTGTAGCCCTTCAAAAAACTCAACACACACATGCACACACACACACAGTTCTGCACTTTTAAGGAAACAGGCCCTATGCAGCACAGTACAGCTTAACAATGCACTGCCGGTGTGGAGTATCAACTTCACAGACTGCTCTCAAAGAAATGGATCCCATAGCAACTCCATTACATCAAGTGCCTTCCATGCCTGTGGTGGGCAGAAAGTAGCATTTGTCCCCAAATCCTGAAAATTTTGAATAATTCCTCTGCAGCTGGCTCTGGTGCAAGGTAAAACTGGAGGTTGTATTTTGAGATGCATTAAATAGAAAGTAAACATTCTGTTAGAGACTGAGTAATATTAGGAACTTTGGTAGCATTTCTGTGGTGTTTCTGAACTGAGTGGCAATACAGCGCATATGTTACAGTGGATTTAATAGCACTGACTTTAATTTTTTATTTTTGCAATTAGTATGTACCTTGGTGAACAGTATATGAGAGACGTTTAGAACATCAGATGTCTCATGAGGGAAACAGTGGGATATAGATCCTTCACACCTACGTATCTCTTTGAGTCTGGATTAGTAAGGACCAAAACTTGTTATAATTGGTTGATCAATAACCCATGAAGACTGAATTATTTGTTTCAATCTGGTTCCTAATGAACATTGTGGTCTGTTCAGCATGTCCTAGAAAACACTCTTACAGTTTATCTGTTGCTTATATACAGGGCTGGCTCCAGACGCCTTTTTTTGTTTTTTTCGCTTGGGGCGGCAAAAATGCTGGAGCCAGCCCTACTTATATAGGATATAATCAACATAGGCAAGATCAAAGAGTCACAGCAAAGTGGCCAAGGACTGAACTCATACAGAATCTGAACTACTAATCTCACTGCAAGACACGACTCATGACTGAGGCAGCTCAGGGGTTAGAGGAACTTGCAGTGCAGCTGCCTGAGATGTTCTTGTTCCATGGCTAATACATTTTCAGTTTTGAGCTTTCAGTTCATCACCTTTCACAAGAACTAAAATTAGTGGATGTACAATAGCTTTTTAAATGCAGGTTAAAAGATGAGAAGTTACTTGGTTTTATGGTAGTTTTATTCTGCTTTGGGAGTTCACCTATGCCTCCCTGTTACTTTATAAGCAGTTGAAGGTTTAGAAAAAAATAAGATTGAATCAGTGTACCCTCTGTTGAACTTAAAGTCCTGCATGATCAAACCCCAGGGAGAAAGCATGATATGCTCCAGCAGGGTGTTTATTAGTTCTGCTATTTTAATTGGCCTGAGTTTTTGACTTTTGATTAAAAGAAATGGAGGGGTTTTCTTTCTATTAACAGCAGAATGATGAAAACATTTAAGATGGGCTAATAATACTCATCCCTTCTATCAAGTCACAGTTTAATCAAGAACTAATAATGAAGAATTCCACATAGAATCCTGAAAACAGCACTGCTAATTGCATGAGTTTATTAAATATAATTGGTGCCAGGTACTTAAAACCTTCTACCTGCCTTTCCATAATTAACTTACTCCCTCTAGCTTTCCCCTTAAGCCCCCAAGAAGAAAGAAGTGGTGCAAGAGGTTAAAGTCAGAAATATTTCTTATGGTTTTTGTTTGTGCAGATGATTCACTGAGATGAAAGCACACAATATCCCAATAGTGTGCAATCACTTCATCATCAAAATCATGTACTGCATTTGATATAAATGAGGATGCCAGTAGATTTTGAAGATATAACTGAGGATGTCAGTGTATTTTGCTGGAAAATTAGAGGAGTACTTCCAGTCTTCAGATCAAATTTTTATATCCATGTATATCATTTTAACTTTTCTACTACTAGCATCTTAAAAAACGTAACCCTGAAATTTAGTGAATTCTTCTCAAAATTTGCAAGGCCTTTCTCAAGTTGGACACTGAAAAACTGAGGCACACAGAATCAGACCTTAATGAAGATTATAGCATTAACCTTGCTGTGTTATTGAAATGAATGAAAAGACTCTCACTGATTTCAGTGGGCCCTGGATCAGGCTCTTGATGCTTAGGAAATGCTTTAAAGTCCTCAGATTCACGGACCTGATCAATGGGCCCAGGTTATACCACAACCCCAATCAATTGGAGTTTTGTATAAGCTGCAACTTCAGGATTGGGCCCTGGAGCATGGCCATTAAGAGATTTAAAAAGCACACTTGCTATAGTTCCAAAAAGAATATAACTGGCTGAGAACAGCAGCAGTTCTTGAATGGCTGGGATTAGATACTCAATTCCTTTCCCCGAGGAGCTTGTGTATGGCATTTCTGTTTTAAATTTAGGCACTACATTACCTGGCCAATTGTAATTAAACATTCTGCTAGCATACAGTTCTTTTAAACTATTATATATGAAAAGTGACTTTGCAGACTTATCAACACCCATGCTTGCTTTTATTTGAAAGCAGGATTTGAAACTAATTGTTTCCTGAAGCTACTATATCTTAAGGAACTATATTCTCCTCCTTTTGTCTGAAGACTATTCAAAATGTTTTTTTTAAAATGTACCCAGTATACCCAAAGCAATTAGTCCTTTTATTGTATACACTATGTGCTTATGGTAATGGGTGTCAAAAAGATAATTTTGGAAATCCAGAAAGAATATACATTGAATTGTAATGAAGTTCCACAAATACATAATTTATCATGACGGAAACAACTCTGTTCATAAGCAAAATCTATGGAAGTATATTAAAGGATATCATAACACATACGAAAAGGTACAAATAACAGAATGTTAAACTATTAAAGGGGGTACTGTTAAGGCTCCATCAAAAATGTGATTTGCCAAATTTGCTGCAGCTGACAAGTGCATGCTCAGAGGTAATAAAAAAATTTATATATATAATATTATTCATCTCCTCCCTCCGGTTCTTATCTGTTTAGCTTTGAGCAGGTATGTAGCAAGGAAGAGAGTCTTGCATTATAGGATGAACTCTAAAAGATTCTTGAGATCAGGTGGAAGCAATGTCCACAGTTTAAGGTCCTAGCTAGAAGAAGTGGCAAAGAAATAAAATTATTTATATTTTAACCATATGCATAATAGTAGGACAGCCAACTGTTTCTGATAATGCATAACAAATGCAATGCTAGCAAGACTAAATAATAATTATTTGTAAATATACAGAGACTTTAATGAACAGGTTCTAAAATACACTAGTACTGAATATTGTATTTGTGTAACTCAGCTCATGCAGATAGCCAGAGCACTGCTCATAAAAGCAATCATAATATACAAAACCCCCACCAGATTACCTTGAGTACATGAAACAGCATTTACAAATTAAACTTCAGACTCTAACGTCCTCCACCCCTCACATTCTCTCTCTCTTTCTCTCAGATACACACAGTAATAGTCCCTGCCATCTGCGGCTATATCTTTATCAAAAATTTAGTATTTTGTTTTTAGAACTTTAACTATGAGTAAAATGTCAAGTCACCCAGAAAATAATCATAGGCATGACAACTAAATGTTAGATCAGCTTGTCTGTCTAGAACATAGTTCACAGTAGAGCTGCACTCACCTGTTTTGGAGATAGCACAAGTAGAGTGCAGATACGCAGAGGTACTGTGGGCATTAGCTGGTAAATCTTCAAAGAGCTATGCAAAATTTTAGCAGCATGACTCCTATTGATTCTAATGATTTTAGAAGCATGACTCCTATTATTTTCATTAACGACTTGGCTAATGGAGTGGAGAGTATGCTTATAAAATTTGTGGCCAATCCCAGGCTGGGAGGAGTTGCTAGCACTTTGTAGGACGGGATTAGAATTTAAAATAACCTTCACAAATTGGAGAATTGGTCTGAAATCAACAAGATGAAATTCAATAAAGACAAGTGGCAAAGTGCAACACTTGGGAAAGAAAAATCAAATGGACAACTACAAAATAAGGATTAACTGGCTAGGTAGAAACACTGCTGAAAAGGATCTGGGGTTTAGAGTGGATCAAAACCTGAATATGAGCCAACAATATGATATAGCTGAGAAAAAGGTTAATATCATACTGAGTTGTATTAAGAAGAGTATGGTATGTAACACATGGGAGATAGTTGTCCTGCTTTATTCAGCACTGGTGAGGCTTCTGCTGGAATACTATGTCCAGTTCCGAGCACCGCACGTTAGGAAAGAAGTGAATAAATTAGAGAGTCCAGAGGAGAGTAACAAAAATAATAAAAGGTTTGGTAAACCTGACCTATGAGAAAAGGTTAAAAAAATGGATTTGTTTAATCTTGAGAAAAGAAGATTTGAAGGGATGGACAATCCTAGTAACAGTCTTTAAATCTATAACTAGGACTGCTACTAATAGGACCATGATCAATTGTTCATCATGTCCTCTGCAAATGGGACAAGAAGTTAGCAGCAGCAGGAGAGATTTAGAATAAATATTAGGGAAAACTTTTTAATTATTAGAGTAATTAAGTTCTGAAATAGGCTTCCAAGAGCAGTTGTGGAATCCCCATCACTGGAGGTTTTTAAGAATAGGTTAGACAAATACCTGTCAGGGATGGGCTAGGTATACTTGGTTCTGCCAGAGCTTCAGGGGCTGAATGAATTGACCAATTCAGGTCCTCTCCAGGTCTCCATTTCTATGATTCTACGTGACTACAAAAAATCTTTCAAAGTTTACTCTCTAAAAAACAAACTCCATTATTTTTGGAGATTAGTACATGTTATTTATGACAGGAAACAATCATGTAGGTTCAACAGCAAAGCACATGTTGTCATGATTTCTGGCCTACATGAAATTCTGCTAAAAGGACTGTGGCCGTCATTGATGCATGAAGGTGATAACTAAAACTGATTCTCTTCTCCCTTCAATATAAATAAAAAACTAGAATCAGGTTATCACAGAGATGACATAGAGAGTGTGTATCTCTCCCACTCTCCTCATTTTCAAATAATTTAAATGGTCATATCAATGATGTAACAACTGTAATATTAGAAATGTGCAATGAGGAATTTCTACAAAGCTATATTTCTCTAGCCTTTCCACAATTTCTTTTTTCATTTTTTCCTTCTTCTGTCATTTAGACACTATGTTATAAATGATAGGAAGGTAGCTAGACAGTTGCTCAGTAGGATGCAAGATAAAGCCTTTAGCTACAATATCATAATCTTACAATTCAGAAACAGACCCATAGCAATGAACATAGCCTAAAGAAGTTGAATGTAACCTTGCTAGAGACTACTGTCCACAGAAAATGTTTATGTTGTAGGTGGACTCAGGAAAGAACATTTGAAATTGAAGTCATCTTAATAAGACTAAAAGTTACATTAACATTCTGAGATGTTCATTTGGAATTCAGGCTTCACTTTAACCCAGCTTTCTGGGGCAGAATCCTTATCTCACTAAATGTGAGTTTTACTCTAAATTTTTCTTTCCCTTATGCTGCAAAAAGAATGCAGTCATCCTATCATCTCTCTCTCTTATTTCTGATGTGCCTATTCCATTGATATTCAAGCATCTCAATATCACATTTTCTGGAAGGCTTTTAAAGTTTATGTAAGACCTTTTCTTCTGGTCTGGGCAGCTGGATGTAATCCAGAAATAATAGGAGCTTATGGCCATGTATGTAAATTTTTTCTGTCAGGCTGAACTCAGCAACCTATCTCTTTCAAAGGTATCCATTATTATCATAATAAGGGTACTACCAGTTTGCTTGCCCCCTGTGTCTTTCCATCTGCATATCCAGTAACATCTGTTTGCAAAGATCAGTTCCTTCACTGGGTCAAACCTCACCAGCTCAGAGATTATTTTAATAACAACCCCTGTGGAGTCTCTACTTTCAACCAGAGTAGGAATCCCCACACTTTAATATCCTTTGCCTTTATTAGTCATTAATTACCTTTAACCTCTTTTCAGCCTGCACTAGAGTTCATGCTGCACAGGCTCTGAAGAAATTGTTCTTTTTGTGTTCTGCCTGAAAACTCTCAACCTGCTCTCAACTATGTTTAATTTTTGTTCCACAACTCTCATTCTCTTTTTTAGTCCTTTATTCAGAGGACACTGTTCCAGCTTTCCCTTCCAGTAAAGAAAGAGTGATCTTTACCTTACCCATTTTGTTTATTAAAAGCTTCCAACAGTTCTTTGATGGCAGTGTTGCTAGTTCTACTGTGACAAAGAAGGGGATGCCGGGCAGTGGGAAAACAATACGATACCCTTTCAGCTCTAGGTCAAGCTGGACAGCGTGGAACAAAAAAGTGATGCTTCTCAGTGGTTTCAGTTTTATGTCTGTCGTGCAGCAAAATCTTTGTGCCCTTAGCTGTGTAACAAGCAATTAGTCTCATAATTAGCAATTAGTAACATACACATTAGTCTCAACAACTGAGGAGCAAATTCAGGATATGCCTGACTCTATTCACTGATCATCAGAACTCCTGAAAAAATGTTCTTTTGGTCAAATTCATCCCTTGTTTAAGCAAACACAGTTGCACTGAAGATAAAGGGCTTCTTATGGCCCTGGGTTTCCACTGTTGTTGTTGTGGGGTTTTTTAATATTATTTTCTTCCGCTATATTTTGTGTGTGTATTTATAAATAATCTCACTTCTCTTTACTCTATAAACAAGGAGATCCTTACCAAATGCTTTGATGCTCACATTCTGATGTCTTGAGTATTCTACTTTTAAATAACTTTATTATTTTGCACTTAAGAAATTAATAACTAGAAAAGGATATTAAGAAAGGCATGTATATTTAAAATTACAAAGAAGAATGGTAATTAAAATTATTGGCAGTGATTTTCAAAGGCAAAAATGAGAGTCAGGGTATTGAATTTCAAGGAAAGTTGGGTGCCTGACTACCTCTGTCCCCTTGAAAATCTCCCCCAATAATTTTAATTATTATCTTATGTGATTTAAAATATATGCACCTTAACATACTTTTCTTATTAAGACTGAAAATAACAAGGAGTTACTATACAATTGTTTCCCTTTTAGAGTATCACTGTTTTGGAGACGTCTCCTGAAATAATTTGTAGCTCTTAGAATCACAACACGTGAAGTTAGTCTAGAAATTTGAAGAGTGAAGATGTCTCTGATGGAATAATAAGAACCCATTTCTTTCAGCATGATAGCTTTTGTTTGTACTAATTTTGTGCAAGTACATTTATGGTAACAGCCAGTATGCTAACTGTCTGAGAAATAAGTGAATCAGACATTGTGGACTAGATTCCAGTTATTTGATGCAGAATAAGCTTCAACGTTCATCTCACTTTTTCTCTTCTTAGACTTTTTTTGCCAATAGTTTCTAAGCTACAATAAAATGTTCTGTGTATGTACTCTAATGAGCACTTAAGGGAGTCAAGGCTTCCTTGGGAATAGGGCACTGGACTGGAACTCAGGAGATCTGGGTTCCGTTCTGGGCTTTTGTACTGGCCTGCTGAATGAACATCAACAAATCTCTTCCCCTTCTTGTGCCTCAGTTTCCTCATTTCTAAAATGGAATTAATGATGATGACTTCTTTTATAAAGTGCTTTGAGAGCTACAGATGAAAAGCGCTGTTTAAGAGATAGGTATTACTATTAGGACGAGGATTCTGGTTGTAAATTACACACCACTGATCTCCATGAAGATGCATGCAGTGCACTTCAGATTTAAATTTGGTCTTTGGTTTTTAAGAGGTAAAGAAATTATATTTTTGTCATGGTCTTTATACGGGGGTGTCGGGGAGGAGAAAGATCATGTGCCTGATGAATTTTTTTTATATATATTTATTTCAGGCCCTGCTTGATACGCAGAATCTTTTGAGAGCTCAGATTACAAATTTTACTTTCAATCTGGGATTTTCAGGGAAATTTTACCACACAGGTAAGAATGAAAATCTAAAATCACTTTCATTTTGATTGGAAGTATCTTTGTAGTCTAGGGGAAGTAGAAATTACATTGATTATGCAGCTTTGGTATTAAATGAAATGGGATGATAGGAAACTGCACTCAGGTTCTCAGTAGAGAGGAAAGCTTCCTTCACAAGAATATAACAAATAGAACAGGTTGCCTCAGATCATATAACATAACTGTGTGACTTACTGGGTCAAACTGTGTTCCTGAAGGATGGTTTACATTGACCAATCCTTGTGCTGAAGCAGTATTCTCCATGAGAATAGTGTCTGAGGTATATAAATACTTTTTTCCAGTTTTGCTATATTGTATTAAACCAACTAGATCCACCTGTATAAATTATTCTGCATATATTTACACAGTGTCTTGGTAGATTAGACATATAGTGATACTTTTTTAAAACCTCTTAAGCATGTATTATGAGTGAAAGCTAAAAAGACCCTTAACTTCAATTTACATGTAGGAAATTCAGGAATGCATATAGGTCAGATCTAGTGCATACATTCAAAAAATTACACCTAAATACTCAAATCTTCTATTAAAAATGGTAATTTCCATTCACAACCAAGTAAAGAATATCTTCAAAACATGGCTTTACATTTAAACTGGTTTGACAAAGTAAGGACTCTATGCACTATTCATCAATAATAAAGTTTGCAGATGACAAGAAGATTGTGGGACTGGTAAGTAATGAATACCACAGGTCACTGACACAGAATGGTCTTGATTGCACAGTAATCTCGATGCAGGCAAACAATATACATTTTAATGTGGCCAAATGTAAAGTTATACATCTAGGAACAAAGAGTGTAAGACATAGTTACAGCATGGGGGATTCTATTCTGGAAAGCAGTCATCTGAAAAAGATTTGGGGGTTGTGGTGGATGATCAGCTGAACATGAACTCCCAGTATGATGCTGTGGCCAAAAGTCCTAATGCAATCATTGGATGTATAATCAGGGGAATAAGGAGCATAAAGGTTATTTTACCCCTGTATTTAACATTGGTGTGTCTGCTGCTGGAAAACGGTGTCCAGTTTCTGATGTCCACAATTTAAGATGGATGTTGGTAAATTAGAGAGGATTCAGAGAAGAGCCGTAAGAATTATTAAAGGATTGGAAAACATGCCTTACAGTGATAAACTCTCAAGGAGCTCATTCTGTTTAGCTTAAAGAGGTTAGGCTGATGTAATAACAGTTTTGAAATACCTACATAGGGAACAAATATTTGATAGTGGATTCCCCAGTTTATCAGAGAAATGTATAACAAGAATCCAATGCCTGGAAGTTGAAGCTAGACAAATTCAGACTGGAAGTAAAGCATACATTTTTAACAGCCAGGGTAATTAACCATTGGAGCAACTTACAAGAGTTGTGGGGTTTATCCATCACGCAAATTTTAAATCAAGTTTGGAAGTTTTTCAATAAGACATGATGTGGTTCAAACAGGAATTATTTTGGGAGAAGTTCTAAGGTATGTGTTGTTCAGGAGGTCATACTAGATGGTCAGAGTTGACCCTTCTGGCCTTAGAAGCTATGAATCTGTGAATGCTCATGTTGGTGGCTACTCCAGAATAAGAGCCACATGAGAGCAATAATATCTTACAACCAAATCTGAGGTCCTTAATTAAGCAAAATTTCCCACTGACTTCAATGACAGTTTTGTTTGAATAAAGACCACAGATTTTAGCCCTTCATATAATAACCAATACAGAAGTTTGAATCAACAAACAAACAAAACTTTTATGCAAGCATAATAGAACAGCTATAGAAATAAAAAGAAGAAGAGATAAGGCATTAAGTAGGCAGAGAGGCAATGTGTTACACGGGGAAGCAGATGTTATATGCAGCCAGAAGAAAGAAACAATCATGCATGCAAAATAGGACCACATCAGGGACAGAGAGAGACAAAAGACAACACAAGATAATTCAGAGTTGAAGGACATTAATATGAAATCAAGGAAGTGAGGTGTTATGTAGGAATGAAACTGAGAAATGCAAAATGATTGATTCAAAGCTAAAGTAGAGCATACAGGGTTAGATTGTCTGACTCTTGTGGTGATTACATGGCAGAGGGGTGGGATGAGAAGACTTGTCTTCATTCTTTCGTGAATGCATTGGTCCCTTCTAGCATTCCCTGAGGCATTAGCCACCCCAAGGGGAGGGAGGCAGGAGGGGGGAATCTGAGAAGATATGGCCCCCCCCCGCTCGCTCCACTCCACAGAGGGGAGCAGATACTTTCCCTTCCTCAGGCTGCACAATATCTTCCAGAACTTCAGGGATAGCACATGCAGGTATATGGTACATATTTGTAAAATAGTAAATAATTACTATGGAACTGGCTCGATATTGGAGCATCCCTGAAATGACCATATTGTTAAAATCAGAAAGCCAGTTTAAAGATCCCAGACAGGTTTCCGCATCATTACATCTGACTGCCCCCATTTTTCCTTTCTAACATGAGTCTCTAACTCAATTTCCCCAGCTGGAGATAGAGATAAAATCATGGAAAAAGCAAAGGAATAAGTTATACATGGTTCACTGGAAGAAAGAGGAAAATAAGAAGGGGAGTTAGAGATAGATAGTACAATGTGATTGGTGCAGAAAGTAGAGTAGCTGAATGTTTGGTTTGTTTTTGTTTGTTTGGGAGAGATCAGATTAGTGAAGTAAAAAAATAAGTAAATAAAATGAGTAATTACATTTGATGTGAAATGATAATGGCAACATGATGCTTAGAGAAGCTAAAACAGGATTTTTAAATGTGTATGGTTTATGGGAAGAAGCAATATACAACTGGATAAGCAGGAATTTGACATGTCATGACATCATGAACAAGGTAAGAATTAGAAGGGAAGAAAAAGGAATAGAGTGGCATAGGATCATTTGAAGAGGCTTGTAGGAGAATACTTCGGAAAAGCATACGTAATGAAAAAGGGAATGCGGGACTGATTGCAATGGGAGTTTTGTCTGAATAAATTACACTGAATAAGACTTGTTAACACTGTCATTTATCCTCTTCAATACCCCATCTTTTTATAGGTCTGTTTTTAGCGGCTTTTTGTATTAGCTTCTAATGTTACTTGTGCAGAACATAAATGAGACAGTGTTGTATCATGCATTTTGAGGGTTGTTCAGTCTCATAACCTGGTCTACACTACGCGTTTAAACCAATTTTAGCAGCATTAAACTGATTTAACGCTACAACGCTCTTTATATCGATATAAAGGGCTCTTTAAATCAGTTTCTGTATTCCTCCCCAATGAGAGGAGTAGCGCTAAAATCGGTATTTAAGCGCTATAATAAAGTGATATGCTAGTGGGCCGCAAATCGACGGTATTGAGGGCATCCGACGCGAGCCACAGTAGCCCACTGTACGCATCGACAGCAATCGAACTCGGATGCTGTGCCAGGTAAACAGGAAAAGCCCGCAAAATTTATTCATTTCCTGTTGGCCCACCGTGGACTCTCGATCAGCGCAGGTGCAAGCAGTCCCAAATCCCAAGAAGAGCTCCAGCATGGACCGCTTACGAGGGAAGATATGGAGTGAGAGCACTGATCGCCATATGATGGGGAAGGTGAAGAACAAAGCTGTTCTATCAAAGCTCCGTACAGAAGACGAAATGCCAAAGATTGAAAAAAATCTCAGAGCGACTACCAGGCGCGTTGACAAGCGTAATGGGAGAGTCTCAGAACTCAAGTGACCTCAGGAGGGGGGACTGTAGGACCCACTATTCCCACAAGTCCAGCGAGCGAGCGCGGCAAATATTTGCATTCTGCGACTCGCCAAGCGGTAGGTCAAACCACATGCGCGTGATCACGGACAACACATAGCCCCATCTTCTGCAATTTACTCCCCCAACCAACCACGTGAAAGAAAGGAAAGAAAGCAATTTCTTGACTTCTTCAATGTCTACCTATGCCACTGAATGCTGCTGGAGAGTCACGATGAGCAGGCAGTGAACGCGTCAGTAATTTCGCGTCGCTCTCCCCTCCCTGGTGGCAGATCGCTGCATAGACTGTAACCAGTCTTAATCACCCGTGAGTGCTCCAATTGCTGATAAACTATCTGAATACTCCTCGGCGGGCCTAGGTGAGGCGGCCGGCGGGGGGCCGCCTGGGTAAAATAGAATGATTCCTGGGCATCCAGTATATGTACAGATACTGTACCAGTCTCCAGCATTACAACCTAGGGGCTGAGCTTAACAGCCCCTCCCTCAGTTAAAGAAAGGTACGTATTGCCTGAACTATTCAATAGCAGTGGATGCTTGGCTCCCCTCGCCACGCCACAGGGATTTTTGGTTCAGATGCCGCTTAACTGTCCCCTGGACTATCATAGCGACCGGAGCCTGCCTCCCCCTCATATTATTCACTAAAAACCAAGTGTTTCTTATCTACGCATCTTAATACTTCAACGAGTAAATAGGGAGAACCACTGCACTACCCTGATGAAGGTTCGTGAGGAGGAACAACAGGTGGAGTTGTTGCAGGTACCTCCCCCGTGAATGGCAGCAGGCTCAATCATTTCCCTTGCGGATCTGACACGGAGCACTGTGCTCCTGATACACTGGGTCTCTAGACACTTAGCCCCATATCTCTAGGACAGGACGACCGCTCGAATTTTAAATACAAAAGGAGGGATTGACTCAGAGTCATTCCCATTTGCTTTTGCACCCCCGCCAGATCTCAGCAAGGGGCACCCGGATAGCCGCAGATAGTACAAGAGCGACAGATAACCGCATCTCATTGCCAATTTAACCTCCACATGCAAAGCGGTCACAGACGACTGAATAACCTAATCTCTGCCATCATGCAAAATCAAATGAACGCTGCTGGGCGGTAGCGCTGGACGTATCCTGCTCTGCCGCAGCATCCAGTCAACCACATCGGTGACGGTAAAAAAAAAAGAAAAAGCTGAAACGGGCTCCATGGTTGCCGTGCTTAGGTGTCCTGCAAGGTGGAAAAGGGCACGAAATGATGTCTGCCGTTGCCCTTTCCCGGAGGGAGAATGACTGACAACATTTACCCAGAACCACCCGTGACAATGATTTTTGCCCCATCAGCCACTGGGCTCTCAACCCAGAATTCTAAGGGACAGAGGAGACTGCGGGAACTATGGGATAGCTATGGAATAGCTACCTACAGTGCAACGCTCCGGAAATCGACGCTAGCCTCGGACCATGGAGGCACACTGCTGAATTAATGTGCTTAGTGTGGCCGCGTGCACTCAACTTTATACGATCTGTTTTATAAAACCGGTTTATGTAAAATCAGAATAATCCCGTAGTGTAGACGTACCCACAGAGAGGAAGATGTGTTTTTCCACTAATTATGTGAGAAGAGAAGGGGTTGTGTATTCAAGAGCTTTTAAAATCCTTATTTAACATCACTGTAATATCAAATTTCTATGAAATATTTTGGGGTCAAACATTACATTTTTAATGTTCCTCTTGTTTTTCGTAATGATTTTAACAACATAACAAACCTGGAGAGTTTGTTTTGGGGGAATATATTTGCAGGAACTGAAGAGGAGGATGAAGGTGATGACCTGTTGTTGGGGTCTGTGGATGAGTTCTGGTGGTTTCCCCATATGTGGAGTCACATGCAGCCTCATCTCTTCCATAATGAATCGTCACTGGTGGAGCAGATGATTCTCAACAAAAAATTTGCCTTAGTAAGTAACATCTTTGCATGGTATACTTAATAGAGCTGTATGAGAATCAGAACTGGTTTTTCAGGAAATGCTGCAATTGCAAATTTTATTTTTATTCTGAATCAGAATTTTTCAATCAAAAACCCCTGAAATTTTCCATGAAATAAAAATTAAAAAAAAATTAATTTTGAGTCAACTGAACACTTCAATTTTGATAAAATTGAAAACTTTTTTCCTATTTTGACTTTATTTTACGTTATAATTTATGCTATAATATAAAAATAAATTCTGAAACAAAGTTCTTTTGACACGAAAAATCAAAACATTCCATTCCATTAAAGTTGAAATGCTTCATTTTGATTCAATTTTCTAAACAGAATTTTGTCAACATCAGCACATTCCCTCAGTTTCAAATTTGGAGAAGCGGCACTTTCCAATGAAAAAATGTTCTGGTGGAAAATTTTCAGCTAACTCTAGTACTGAACTGCAATGTTTGCATAATGAAATATAGTCCGGGTCTGTGCTTCAGAACTTTCAAAGCTTTTTCTCTACTTTGAAATCTAGTAAAATCTCTCAAGTTTATTCACATATATTACAATTACCCATTTGACCAATTTATGTATAAAAACAGCTGTTCTGAAAACCATTGACTTTGCTAAGTAATTATATATTTACAACTAGGTACTGAAAAAAAATATTTCAATAAGAACCTGAGAAAAAATAAAATGAGACCTACAGGTATAAGAAAATTAGAGAAAGAAGAATGTACTAGGTTTGATTCTGCCATTCAGTTTTATGTAACAAAAAAAAAAAAACAGAGGTCTCACACTTGTACATTATACTATACTACTTGTTTTCAGATGTGAATGCTGCTAATTTTGAACTATAATACTCTGGTGTATAATACATTTTCTTGTTTAAAATAATATTCATTTTCACTATTTAAGAATTCACTGTGGGCTAACCTTGGGCAGCTTTCCCCTGTGTGGGAGCACTTGAGGAGGGGTGGGAGAGAAAGCGTATGGAGTGTTTCTCCCCTAGCACATTCATACATGAGCTAGTTATAATTTAGCTCCCAGTGCTGGAGGATGTAAGGAGAGTGAGATGAGATTAGCTGGCAGCCCCAGAGAGGCTGTTTCTGGGTGGCCTAAAAATAGGCCCAAGGCTCAGGAATGACAGTATACATGTTGAATAGGTGTTGCAAAGGGCTATACATTCCCTTGGGTTTCAAGAACTATTGAGCCTAATTTTTCTTTCACTTATACTATTGTAAACAAGGAGTAACTCCATTTGAAATCGGTGGAATTGTCCTGGTAATGTGACAGGAGAATTGGGTCCATTATACTATTATCAGTTTGGGCACTATTTATCTTTACTCCTTCAAAAGGAAAATTTGAGCATTTAAATGTATTATTTTGGTTGGAAAAAGGGTAGCCAACTGTCTAATCGCACAAACCCAAACACCCTTGCCCCGTCCCCTGCCCTGCCACTTCTCTGAGGCCCCGCCCTCACACACTCCATGCCCACTTCCTCCATAGCTCTCTCTCTCCCCCACCCTCACTCAATTTCACTGGTCTAGGGGAGGGGGTTGAGGTGCAGGCTTTGGGCTGGTGGGTGGGGCCAAGGGGGTTGGAGTATGGGAGGAGGCTCCCAGCTGAGCCTAGTGCAGGAGCGAGTGTGTGGTGTGGACTCTGGAGGGGAGTTTGGGTGCAGGAAGGGGCTCAGGGCTGGGGTGGGGGCTGCAGGAGAGGGTTTGGGGTGTGGGCTCTCGGAGGGAGTTTGGATGCAGGAGGTGGCTCAGAGTGGGGCTGAGGGATGTGGAGTGTGGGAGTGGCCTTGGAGTTGGGGCAAGGAGTTCAAGGTGCTGGGCAGCACTTACCTAAGGTGGCTCTCAGAAGTGGACAACATGTCTGTCTCCTAGGCTCAGGGGCAGCCAAAGGGCTCTGTGCATTGCCCCTGCCTGCAGGCACCGCCCCTGCAGCTCCCATTGGCTGCGCTTCCCGGACAATGTGAGCTGTGGAGTTGGCACTCAAGGTGGGGCAGTGCACAGAGACCCCCTGGCTGTACCTGTTCTTAGGATCCATAGAGATGTGCCAGTTCTTCCAGGAGCCACATGGAGTCAGGACAGGTATGGAGCTCTGCTGTGCTACCAACTGGACTTTTAGTGGCTTATTAAAATCTCCCAGATTCATTTCAGCCACCGGGAGATCGATTCCCAGCCAGTCCGGGACCATTGGCAACACTAGTTTTAAAACTCATTAATTCATGACAAACTTTTAATACAAAGAGTAACTAAAACACAAAGAATTACTCCAGCAATAGAGCATTGTTCTAATTTCTTTGGAGATAACTAAGTTTCAGGTCATATTAAACTAAATACTTCCAAAAGGTATGAAATTGTCATATTTTATGTTATAGCTTTGTATTTGAGACATAATTAACCAGTATATTTATACACACTCTTGAGCGCACACATCCCCCCACACACAGGCTGCATGACTCAGAACAAAAATATGTTTTCCGTTTTTTTCTTTCATTTCATTTGACCATGCTTTTAAATAAAATCTTCTTTTTCCCCTTTAAAAATGTTCATCTTGACATCTGAAAATGTGTAACTGGATTTATAATTTATGATTTCACAAAAAGAAAACAATTAATACTTCAGAAGAACCAGGTAGCATATTTTAGAATTTAATTCAATAATTATATGTAGAATCTGGGATGCATATTGTCATGTGGTTTTACAACTAAGCATTGCTGCTACCTATGAACAAAAGACTGTATTACATCACACAGTAGTATTTGAAAGCTGTATTAAAGGTTCTCAAAACTCAAGAGTGACAAATAAGTAGCTCCTTAAACTTGTATTTGTAACAGAGAATATCCCATTCTTTCACAAAATGAGCCACAAGTAGACTTTCAAGTGTCCTAGTGACACTGACCAGCTGTACCACTAACAGTCAAAGATGAAAGGATTTGATAGCCAAATTAAAACTAACCAAACAAGTGATAACTTAGAGAACTACCAGCTATCTAAGGAAATGAGAATTTGGTGGTCCAGCTCTTCATCAAACAAAAAAAGGATGGTTTTATTGTTGGTGAAAAATTGTTTTTTCTTTAACACATATTTTGGGTCAGATTTATCCCTGGTTTAACTCTTGACACATTTTAGTTACTCTTTCCACTAAAAGTTAATTAACGAAATATAGTTTCCAGCAAAAATATCATCATATAAATCATTGGTAGACTCTGCCTGGAATACTGTTTTCAGCTCTGGTCACCCCATCTCAAAGAGAATATTGCAGAAATAGAAGGAGTTCACAGACAAGAACTATTGGAAGCACATGAAAAGAGACTGAAAAGATAAGAGATTTTCTTTAGAGCAGAAGTGAATAAGAGAGGATGTGATAAAAGTTAACAAGAATATCCTGGTTATCCTTTAAGTGCTTACTGCAGATTTTCTTGTATCTTCCTCAGAAGCAGCTGGTATGGCCACTATAAAAGACAGAATACTGGACTAGATGGACCACTGGTCTGATCCATTTTTGCAATTCTTCTTTCCAAAGTCAGTTGGAAGACAGATTGAGATATATGAAGGACAATTGTAGTTTACAGATTGTAAATATTGAGATTCACTTAGGTTGTTTTAAATCCAACCTGTTGTGAAATTTGCAGAAAATGAAGAAAAATGTGACATGAAAAAAGAAAAGATTTTACTCTGTTTTTTATATAGATGTATCAATTAAATGCAGTTGTGGACATTTCCCCCCACTGAATAGGAAGCAGTTTGCTCAGAAACTGAGAATTGAGTCAGGATGGATTTGATTTAAATCACTAGTCAGGCAGACTCAATTTAATCATGGACTTCTACATAAAAGTGCATTGTTATTGGTTGTTATAACTTTAATACATATTCTTCACAACTCACGAGATAGATGTAGGTTTCATTTTTAGAAGGTGCACACTATACATTTTTAAAGTGATTTATTTTGAAAACTTTTCTGATTAGTTGTATAGCTATATCAGAAAACGAATGATTGGTTATTTCATCTACCAAAGGTAGTTGAAGCAGATAGTTCACGTCTGAATGACTTCATAAATATCTCCAATTCAGCAGGTTAATCATTAATATTTGGAGGATTTTCTTGCCATGCTGTATTAGGAGGAGAACATCACCAGACAGACATTTAAACTGTTTTATTTAACTAAAACAACAACGTTAAGTATTCTGGATTGTTTTCTTCGACAGCAAACATATAATATTTTAACAAAACAAGCATATGAATTTTTGAATTTAGTAAAACATTCAAGTTTTTTTAAAATCAGTTTGTTTTTGTTAAAATTGTTTTTAACTAGAATAGTTGAACAAATTATTTTAAAAAAATTAAATAACTATGTCAGCCAGGTCAACATGAGAAACTTAAAATATTGGCTTCTGCTCAGCTAACTCAGTCATCTTCACCTTCATTTTCCTGTTTGTTCATAATCTGGAAAAGAAAACAAGCTTTCCTGCTTTTTCAGGTCCAAAAATTTCTCAGTTTGGAATGAAATTAGTCCAAAGGAAGAAAATATTCTTCTACACAGGCAGAAGAAGCTACTGCTGTTAAAAGTGAGATTATCACTTCAACCAGTCTCTGAATCCAAGTGCTTAAGTGACTTCCACCAGTTCACTGGTGTGACTTTCTTTAAAACATCATCAGCAAACATATATTTCTTGAATGGTTCACCCTTAGCTCTGAAGTTTATTATAGTTGGCATTATGGAGGGATGATTGCTGGATGTCCATGTCATAGCCAACTCCTCTTCTTCAGCAGTTAAGGGTTTGACCTGGTACTGAGTATTGAGAATATTTGACAAGAAAATGAGCTGGAAGATAAGTGCTTGTCCCATTCGTTTTTTTAATGCTTGTAAATTTAACTCTGTCATTGCATATTTCTCTTCTTTTAAGATCTCACTCAGTTCCTTCCAAATTTCAACAGCATCAGCAATAAAAACAGCTATTTCCCTGCATTTTTGTTCAAGGCTACAGAAATAGGCTTCAGGGGTACTCAGCATGTGTTCACAACATTTCTCTTAAGCCCAATGTTTTGAGAACTTTGGCTGTGACAGTGCCATCTATTTTTTCACAGTTTTGTTCACAAACTGTCATCAGATTAGGCCAGTTCTTGATATAGTGCTCAAAACAGTCCACTACTGAATTCCATCACATGTCTTGTGGGAGAGTTAGCTTGGTTCCTCCCACGTTTTTTTCAGAGCAGCTGCTGCAAAGTGGTTGTTATGGAAGTATTTTAGTTTCAACAACATTAGCCTTCATATCTGGAACACTGAAGTCTTTGGCTAGGAGGTGCATCAAATGAGCACTGCAACCGTATGTTATTAGCTTGAGACTCTCTTCTAAATTTCTTCTCTTCTTGGATACATTTGCAGCATTGTCTGTGACCAAGCTGTGTACTAGACATTTGAATTTTTTTTCACGGTTTGTTATAGCTTTTATTGCTACTTCTTGTAAGTATTCTGCTGTGTGTGCATTTCCTGATGTATCAATTCTTTCTATGAGGAAGACATTCCCTTCTGTTGTCACACAAGCACATACAACAGGATAATTGTGGACATTGCTCCACCCATCAAGACTCAGGTCAACAATTTTACTCTCTAGACCTTTTGCACACTGCTCAATTTCTCTTTCATTCACTTTCTCCAGCAATTTGCCTGCAACATCTGCTCTGTTGGGTGGACTGTATCCTGGTGTTAATGACTGAACCATGTTAATGAAATGTTGGTTCTCAATCATACGGAAAGGAGAGTTTGTTGCTTAAACAAATTGGGCAGTTTTTTCATCAATTACATCGTTTTGTAATCTGCAGTTCTTATCACAAACTTATCTATGGTTGTTTCTGGATGATGGAAATTATTTATTATTATTTTTTGCTACAGGTGATATATTGTGGCTATGTGACATACATGATATGACTGAAACACTATCATTGGCAGAACTCTGAAACTATAGAAAATGATGATGATCTTGAAGGTGGATAGTCTTCAGAATCCTGTATGTTGAAGATGGATTCTCCTAAACAAAATAAGTCAATGCAGTTATTATTATTACCATACTGCTCATTTAGTATTACTCATTGCATTCACTGACACTCAGTACTACTTTAAAGATGAAATTGTAAAAGGAAGATCTGCCTATTTCAGCTATTTATTTTTTATCACAACTGCATCTAAAATGATAATACCATAGACTAACAACTATATTTTCTGCTCAAACTTGAGAATTCAAGAATGTTCCAGAAGGACGACAGGAATTCCTTACAAAAGAAGTATGAAATAAAAAATTTTACCAAGCTGAAGATCTTGCATGTTCAGATGTGTTCCTTTCATCATCTTCAACGCAGCTTCCTCCTGAGAAGGAACACTTCTCATGATATTGTTTCATTTGGGCAATCAGGCCTTGCATTTCTTTGTTGCACTGTTTGCATTTTGCACACATGCCTGTCTTACCCTCAAGTAGAGGAACTTCATTAAAATATTCCCAAACTGGGTCTCCTTAACGGCCTGCTGCCATTATAGGTTTACCTTTCTAGATAGAGAATGGTATGGTAGATCTCAAATCAATATAGGCTACACTCAGAAAGACCTCAAGACTTCTGGAATATGCTGCTCAAACAGTTTCACTTTTGTTTCTACTGCCTGCCCCTCCCTTCTCACATTTATCTTCAGACTACTTCTCCTTGTCCAGATCAATTCTGCCCCCAACAATCTTCTATTCATTGAACTTTTTGAAACTTTTCACTTTTAGAGAGAGGTAAGGGATTGACTCTGTGTACAAATTTGCAGAGAGACAATACGGTTGAGGTCTGTTCTTCCTCACGTCTATATATTATTTATTTAAAAATATTTTTTTGCTGTTAACAAGCATGTTATCTCTGGAGACACAAATCCATAGTTTGAGAACTGCAAAACTAAGCATCGCTGAAGGTGTCTTCTAGACTGAGCACTGAGTCCCATTGGGTAGATAGAAAGATTAACCTAAATAATCTATCCAGAAGCCCCTGGAACCCCATAAGATTGGGTTCCTAATCCATGAACTATTGGAACTTATTTACAAAACTTTTCTTAAACATTACATGAATATATTGTCTCATATTACAGAATTAGAATTTATAATCCCTATTCCATGATCAGATATCTTTGAGCTAAAATAGCAAAAAGCATTTTATCAAAAAAATCCAATTTAAATAAAAAGAATCCAATTAAAAAAAATCATTGATTTTTATCCACCTTGGAACTGATGCAATATGCTTAGGTCCCTACCAAATTCACAGTCCATTTTAGTCAATTTCACAGTCATAGGATTTTAAAAATAGTAAATTTCACAGTGTTGTAATTGTAGGGATCCTGATCCAAAACGGAGTTGTGGGTCGGGGGAGAAGTTTGCAAGGTTATTGTAGGGAGGGTTGCAGTACTGCTATGCTTACTTCCACATTGCTGCTGGCCGCAGCGCTGGGCAGCTGGAGAGTGGTGGCTGCTGGCTGGGAGCCCAACTCTGAAGGCAGAGCTGCTGCCAGCAGCAGCGCAGAAGTAAGGATGGCATGGTGTGGTACAGCCACCATTCTGTGCTTCTGCCTGCAGAGCTGGGCCCTCAGCAGCTGCCACTCTCTGGCCGCCCATGGTATGGTATTGCCACCCTTACTTCTGTATGAAATACAGTAAAACTTCTTCATTCTGTGTGAAACACTCAGTACAAGAATAACAATATTTGAAAAATACTGAAGAAGATATTACATGGGAAAAGATATGCTCATAATTAGTATGAAAGATTTTAATTAAATTACATATTTATTAGTGAATATTGGTGTAAGATTAAGAAACCACTTAATTCAGACTTTATTTAGAGTTGAATGAAGAAGATTAAATAGGACATTAGAGAATACAGTCTTTTACACGTTTTATAAAGATTATTCTTTTTGATGCTTATGCATGCTCAAGTGAAGTAGAAAAGATTAAGATAAGAGAAAGGGGAATTGAAACTTCTGTACTAGAATTAAGTAGTTTAAAGCTAAATAACTGATTGTAGTTAAATCAATGGGCCAAGTCCTATACTCTTTTTACTCACCCCTACTTAGCATTGAATTGAATGTACATTACACACTCTGCACCCATAGTAGAGAACCAAGCATATATATATAAGGAATAATTGACAGTGTGATGTATAGGTCTTATCAAGCATAACTTTTGGATGGTTGCATTTCTACCAAGTGAGGAAGCTCAAAGTGAACTATGCAGGCTATCTCAAATGCATGGTAATACATGCCATACCACGTCATCGTACATTTTATGTTTGCCATGAATTAAAAAAAACTATTTTACAAATGTTTTAGATTTTTACAGAAATTATTGGGATTTGAAAAAAATTCTGTACCTAATAAATCAAGTATGTTTTTTAGAAGTCCCACTGTACCAGGCCCAGAAGGGACCCTAACCCCCCTAAAATTAGGAAAAATAGCTTTTTACCTGCAAACATTACAACTTTAATGTCTGTTTTTTCAGGTTCTTCCAGGACTAAAAGGAAATACTGTGTATTACACGACAACATTGTCTTCCCAACGAAACTCCTTTTCTAGCCTTTCTGCATCATGATCAAATAGATTTTATAGCTGTGATGCTTCATTTGTAGAAAAACTTGTCAGTGGTCTAGGACTAAATCTTGACTGTCTTGAACTTGGGGCAAATGTCATAGAAGTGTGTGTGTGTGTCTATACATATGAATGGATACATGGAGCACAATTTGCATCCTCCACACCTCTGAAGGCACTTGTCCCCAAGGAGGTTTCATACGTAGACAAAAAGAAAGCATAAATTTTGATACCACATCCTTTCCATGAGTTCTGCAGGGTAGAGGCAGCTGCAGGTTCCCATTGTTTGGAGACTGGATGCCTCAGGGGAGTAGTAAGCTGTTGATCTCTTGATCACAAATTAGAATCCACCTCAAGTCGGTCATGACCAAAAAGAAGTTACTCTTATATGGCTGTTTGTAGGCTATGTGAATGAGTGAGTGGCTAGGCCCAACACCTAGTGGGCAAGTGTCCACAAAAATCTCCATGCGATTTGGCAGCCTGACTGGCAGTCTCGAGAGAGGCCAGAGTTTGATGTTTATGGAAAATGAATTACCCTTTCACCTCAAGAGTTCATCAAGGTTTCAGCAACTTGGCAAAGCAGTGAAAGGAAGTGTACTTTGCTGCTGCCCATTCTGAATCTGTTTTGGAGATAAAGAGATGGTTTCATTTTTCAGGGATGTGGGTACAGTAGAACCTCAGAGTTACAAATACCAGAGTTATGAACTGACCAGTCAAGCACACACCTCATTTGGAACAGGAAGTACACTATCAGCAGCAGAGACAAATAAATAAATAAAAAATCCTGTCCTGTCTTAAATGTAAACTACTGAAAAAAAAAAAGCCATTTCTCTTCGGCATAGTCAAGTTTCAAAGATTTATTAAGGCTATGTTCGGTTGTAAGCTTTTGAAAGAACAACCATAATATTTTGTTCAGAGTTACAAACAACCTCCATTCCCAAAGTGTTCGTAACTCTGAGGTTCTATTGTGTCAGTTTCTATAAGCACTTAATTAACACGCAAGCAAGAAGAATGACAGCATCGCAATATAAGCTGATGTATGCCGTGGAAGAAAAAGTGAGGTTATGCTTTTGTTATGCAGTTGACAAAGCTATTAAATATAAACTCTAAAGTATTAAAAAGATGCTTTTCTCCCATTGGTATCTGATTGTATGATGTTTTAAATGTTATCAATCTAGTTTCCCTCCCTGTGCAGTATATGTGTATATAGTGAATATGATCCCAGTAAATCTGAGTAAAAATCCAAAAAGTAGTAGTAAATCAGGGGAAATTCTCCATTCTCTTGGCTCATGTATCAGATTATAATTGTTTTCTTTACCTACAAGTTGTAGTTTCAGAAATCACTAGGTTCACCCAGAATAATTTAGGAATTTAGCTTTAACACAGAATTTAGTAAATTATAGTAGAAATAACCAAGTGAGATCCATAATTGAATTCAGTAAAATAAGAGAAAGAGATCTATAATTACAGAGAAGTCCTCATTTTAAGGCATAGATAAAGAACAACAGGAGTCTTGAGGAAATACGATTAGGGCCATGGCTATCCATTTAAGATTTTAAAGTGAACCAGGCAAGATTATTAAAATCAGCAAGAAACTCACTTAGGGTTATTTACATGCCAGCAGATCCATATCTAGATAAGAAGCTGAGTACCAGTACATGAAGATGACTACAAAAGGGAGTACTAGTTGGTCATAACTGTGAATATTAGTGAAATTTTAAGTCAATCAAATCTTCAGTTGGAAATCTGAAAAAAAATAGAAATGGAAAGCTATATCATTTTTTTCCAAATATCCAGTAAGAGGATTCTGCACAAAACATCTTAGACAAAGATTATACAGTGCTGATCAACAGAGCATGAGGGTAGTGCTGAGTGGGTCTAGGACAGGAGAGGAGTGCCTCAGTGCTAGTTTAGAGCTAAGTCAGTACTCTGTCTTAAGCAGTCACCTTTTGTTTTTGTTATTTTAAAGAGGTAGACAAGACAAATCCTAAATTTGTGAATTGTTAACTGTTTAAGAATGATGTATTCATGGCACCAGCTGTTCTGCTCCTGCTCAGCTGACACAGCTAGGACAGAATACTAGGAGAACATCTGATCTTACAACTTTTCCTTAGGGACTACGCACTTGGGACTTAAGTGGTATATAGGTCTTGTAATGGTCCTCTGCACGGAGAGTGAATTTTATCAGCGGAGTGGCAATAAGCTCTGGCCCTCAGCCCTACACAGGTAAAATTTATTGAAGTCAGCAAGAGTATTGCCTGAGTATGAGCTATTTAAAGGCTCACAGTGAGTAGGGTCACATATTTTGTATTTGGGGACTTTTTAGTGGCAGAATATGGGAAATTTTTTCTCACAAATTTGCAAAGATATACCCCCCTTTTTGAGGTATTGGTATAAGAACACAAAATAACTTTTATTACATTTCTATCATTCTTTTCTTCTTATTACTAAAACTTCATTATAGGTTTGTGTATTCAAACCTTTGCGTATCTCACCACTTCCCTTTTATACCAGCATGTGTCTTCAGATCATCCCTGACTGCATTTTAGACCCACCTATGCTGTCTCCCAGAAAAGGTGTTTGTAAGCTATACAAGCATTAAATTACTTTAATTTTCTAGATCAGTCACTTTTTCGGATATTTTTCAGGAACATGGCATTCCAACTGACATGGGCTATGCGGTAGCGCCGCACCACTCCGGGGTTTACCCTGTACATGTTCAGCTTTATGAGGCCTGGAAAAAGGTCTGGAATATCAAAATCACCAGCACAGAAGAGTATCCACATCTAAAACCTGCACGGTACAGACGGGGCTTCATCCACAAAAATATCATGGTGAGCTGCTTTTATGGTTTTTATATTTAAACTCACTGCTTCAGCATTTCATGATTCATTTTAAAAAACAAAACAAAAGAAGTGTGAAAGCACAGCATCCTGAAAGTTCACATTGTGAGAAGCACATATGGCGATGTAGAAATAGTAAGGTATAGTTGACATTAACCTGCTAATTAAAATCAGCATGTCTAAGCCTCTTGCTGGCATTCACCATACTGCTGATGAAAGTAGCATAGGCCCGAATGTCAGAAGCTATCTGTTACTACTTTTGATACACTGACATTTTCCTGCAGATTTTTAAGCCGGTAACAAAGTAATATACAACTAGCTGGAAATCTTACCAATAATAATTTGGTGAGCGTTATTGGTGAGATTTTCAGCTAGTTGTAAATTGGCATAGCTCCACTGACTGCAAAGGAGCTATGCCAACATAACACCAATTGAGAATCTGGCCTTTCATCTTTAAACAGTAAAGTGCTGCTTCAATTGTATGAAATGGCCCTCACCTTACAACCTTCCCACACATTCTACCAGTGCCTCTTACTATGGCTCAAACCCAGCTAAGCTCTTGGCTCAAGTAGCAAGGCTTTGAAGCTGGGCAGATGCCCAGAGGGCTGGAGGGAAGAAAGCATTCTCTCAAGCTGTGGAATTATTCCATGGAGGCAACTCTAGTCCAAATCACCCAATTCTCCCATTGTACTCCCTATAATTCATATTGACAGACACGGACTGCACTACTTCCCTGACACTGGCTTTTCATTACTGACACAAAATTCTCTGTTAACATCATGTAGGTCATTTAGGCAATAATAATTAAGGCATAGGGTATTTCCTGGCTGTTCAGCATTTGCGAAACCCTGTGCGTTATTGTCAGTGAAATGTTTTAAAACAACTTTTAAAAAATACTTTAGGGTAATTTTTGCATCTTTCCATGTGTGGGTATGTGAGAGAGATCACTAATATTTGCACCACATCATACTTTGGGCTGTTTTAGGTCATTAGCTCCAGCTAATACTTCCATTTAGCTTATACAGTAATTATGGTATTGTCCTAAAGAGTTACAATGAATAGCATTATTCAGACAAATGAATACTCCAAAATTTAATGTGTGAATCTAGGTTTGGGAGAAGCCTGTTAAAATGATCTGCAGTTTTTAAAAATAAAAAAATCACACCAGGCTAAAGCTTAGTCTCAGGAAAGCATTAGCTGTAAGTAAAATAATAGGTTTGTAGATACCCTCAGGGGACGTAAAGCATCTGAGTAGGGTTGATTGATTCTGAGAACTCTCCAAATAACTCTGTTCATAAATTTTGGTAAAAACATATCATTTTGAAGGCACATATTGAATAAGATTTAACATAAGCTTTGAGAAACAGGACAGCAGGGCCAAAAATCAATTTACCAAGAATAATCAGCATAAGATCACCTGTCTCAGAAATCTCAGGCTTTCTGTTCTTCAGAGCAAATGCACTAATTTCTTCATCTGCAGGCAGATGATGATGAACACATGCCATAATAAAGACATTATACAAGATTTACCAGAAGCATTTCCCCTCCTGCTCAACTTATCTCTGTACTTTTGTACCAATTGCACTGGTATTTCATCGGGGAAACCAGAAGAATTTAAAAAGCATTTGTAGGATTATAACAAATAAATTAATTCCATATATTTCATAATTGTAATTGTGATTTATGGTCTATAGCAGGGGTGAGCAAACTACAGCCCCCATGCCGGATCCGGCCTATCAGCCATTTTAATCCAGCCCTCAAGCTCTTGCTGCAGAGTGGGGTCTGGGCTTTGCTCAGCTCCGGTGCTTCAGCCAGGAGCAGGGTTGGGGGCCGCTCCACACGGCTTCCGGAAGCAGCAACATGGCCCCCTTCCAGCTCCTATGCATAGGGGCAGTCAGGAGGCTCCGCTCCACGTGCTGCCTCTACCCCAAGTGCTGCCCTTGCACCTCCCCTTGGCTGGGAACCACAGCCAATGGAAGCTGCAGGGGTGGTGCCTTTGGAGAACCGCCTGGCCATGCCTCCACGTAGGAGCCAGGGAAGGGACATGCCGTTGCTTCCGGGAGCCGCTTGAGGTAATCGCTGCCTGGAGCCTGTACCCCTACCCCTCTCCCTGTGCCCCTGCCCCAGCCCTGATCCCCCTCCCACCCTCTGAACCCCTTAGGCCCAGCCCGGAGCAATCTCCTACACCCGCAAACCCTCAGCTCCAGCCCACCCCAGAGCCACCCCCTCCCAGTCTGGAGCCATCACCCCACCCCCCACATCCCACTCCCCCGCCCCTGTCCAGAGCCACCTCCTGCACCCTGAACTTCTCATTTCTGGCCCCACCCCGGAGCCTGCACTCCCAACCAGAGCCCTCACCCCCCCACACACCCGAAGCCCGATATTGTGAACATTCATGACCTGCCATACAGTTTCTATTCCTAGATATGGCCCTCAGGCCAAAACATTTGTCCATCCCTGATCTACGGTCATTATAGAACATAAAATTCTATAGAATGTTGAAAAAAGTTACCACAGAAAAGAATGATTCATATACAAGCATAATTTCTTCTAAGTAAGGAATTTCCATAGTAGGTGTCAAGTTTAAAAAGTCTGAGCCTTTATTCCAGCAAACACTGACTTTGCCAAACTGCTGTTGATAACCACTGTCATTTGGGATTTAGGCCTATATTTTTAAAGGTATTTTAAAATCTGGTCCTTAGATGTTCAGCCTTAAGATGTAAATTTTCTGGAAAATATATATATGTGATTGAAACTCATCCATTTTCCAAGTTGTGGATACAAGGAAATATTTCAAAGGTGGTTCTATTGTAAAAAGCAAGTGCATGAAATAGCAGCACCAAAGTCAAAGGAGCTGTTCCCGGTGTATATTTAGAGTCATACATGCTTATTTTAGTCATTTAAAAAAAAAAATAAGTTTGTACTACTTTTTACTACCATTAGTTTTGCAGAGCTGGCACAGCTGAGAGAGAGTGAGCTGGATTCTATTGTAACTTATGCATGATCAACAAAAATAAGCACATTGAATACAGAATAATTATTGTCAATGTTGCATGAGCAAGAAAGAACCAATTTGACTTTCAAATTCTGCTTTGAGTTTGAAGTGCTGGCACAAAAGAGAGCCTACTTTTAAGTGGAAACTGCACAGCTTTGAATAACAATAAATACAGAACACACCAAGCTCTTTTTATAAAATCACTTTTCAGATTATGATCTCATTTGATGAACTAAAAAAGTTTTGGTGACCAGCCTTAAAATAGTTAGATTAGATATCAAGTACATAAAGAGGGTTTTGTTTGTTTGTTTGTTTTTGTAGACTCTAAATTACATCTGGCTTTTTGACAGTAGTCACTGCGTTTCAAATAAAAATTCATGAATTTATGGGGAAAAATGACATGTGGTTTCACTATAATATAGAAGTCACTCTTTCGTTTGTTTATTCCAAAAGGCATTATATACCGATATGTCAGTGTGTTAGCTTACCCAGGCCTTGGATTAATTGTCAGTCTAACTACTGACCTAAGTTAAAGGTGCAGTGCTAAATCTACATAACAGTTTAATGACAGAAAGTAAATGGTAAAGTTACAAAAGTTGATTTGTATTAAATTTATTATTTTACAAAAGGAATGAAAGTCATTTTGTTTTGAGACATTTTTCTTTATCATCCTGTTTTTACTCAGGTCCTTCCTAGGCAAACCTGTGGTCTATTCACTCATACAATTTTCTATAAGGAGTATCCTGGAGGTCCAAAAGAACTAGACAAGAGTATCCAGGGAGGGGAGTTGTTTTTCACAGTTGTTCTTAATCCAGTAAGTACTACAACCTGCTTTTGAAATGATTAACAAAAAGTGATTAAAGAGCAATTTGCTGATGAACAATGTTTCTCAAGAAATATTGATTTGTCACAGATCAAAGCAGTCTCCCGTTCCTTATCTAACATGTTTGAGCTATAATACTGTGCAGATATACTATAAGATTTAATAGTTTGATGCTTGCTTCTCTTTTATCTGGCTTATAGTTAATGTGGTATCTAAAGCCAAGCCTCTACCTTTTTTTTTTTCTTTTCTTTGATTTTTTTAGATTCAGCAACAATTAGGATTTAATTTCAAAAAGTATTAAAGTATTGAGAATTCATTTTCCTGAAGCTGCAACAAATATCTTAGGTGAAGAATCGATATCCTATCCTTGAGACATCCGAGTCATAAATGTTAGACACGTCTACTGGTTTAAGAAAGTCGCAAAGAAGTGACTTTTTTAATGCTTTTTGAGAATTGCTCATTTACTGAGTCATAGGCACCATTCATTGTACTTCAAAGTAAAGTTTCAGTTAAATGGACCACACAGTCAGTCAATTTACCCTCTTATTTATCCCTGGTGGAGAAAGAATGGAGCAGCCAGGCTATTAAACTGTGGAATATTTAAGGTTAGCATAATATAGCACAATATTTTTGAAATTTGCTTGGATTAGGTCAGATTTATCCAGAATTAACATGAGACTCCTATCTTGTAATTCTTAGGCAAGTTTTGGCCCCAAGGTCAAGGTGAATTTGAATTGAAAGGCAAAGTATTGATAAAAGCTAGGCTGCTTTTGCAACTTGCAAATAAGATTTGGTATGATAAGTTTACACTGACACTTAACCACTAGGCTGGGATTTTCAAAGGTGCTTAAAGGAGTGGGACATCTGTTTCCTTTCAGATCCTTTGAATAGCTCAGCCTAAACATTATTGTGCCCTCATTGGTACACAGGACGTAAGTGGGAGTTCAGAGGAAAGAAACTATCTGTAAGCAATTCTGGAGAATTTGACTCACAATTGGCAAGCAATTCTTTTTCAAGACTTAAATGCTTTTATACCAGGAGTCGGCAGCCTTTCAGCAGTGCTGTGCCGAGTCTTCATAATTTAGGGCTTTGCGTGCTGGTAATACATTTTAATGTTTTTTAGAAGGTCTCTCTAGAAGTCTATAATATATAACCAAACTACTGTTATATGTAAAGTAAACAAGGTTTTCAAAATGTTTCAGAAGCTTTATTTAAAATTAAATTAAAATGCAGATCTCATTCATTTAGTGTGATCTTTGCCCTTGCTTTTCCTTGCTGAGTTTTTCCAATGTCTGGTGGCACCTATTTGGATACTTTAAGCTGCGCACAGGCTTCTGAGTGATCAGTTGTTAACCGGCTGGAACCTCAGATCGGCAGCTGAGGTGAGTGGAGCTGGCAGCTGGTAGGGCTGAGCAGGGCCGGAGACCTGGACCCTGTCTGGTAGGGGGCCTGTGCTGGAACTCCAACCAGAAGCAAAATGAGTGGGGCTGTGGCGGGGACCTCGGCTGGCAAGGGGCCAGCAGCCAGGACGCCAGAGTAGTGGCAGGCTGAGCAGATCAGCCTGCCCAGCTCTGGGGTTTCGGCAGTGGGCTGAGCGTCTCTGCCCATCCCCGCTCTGGGGTTCCTTCACCCAGGCCAGCAGCAGGTGATGAGTGGGACCGGCGGCGGGACCCCGGCTGGAAGGACGGCGATGGAAATCACAGAGCAGTGGCGAGCTGAGCCGCTCAGCCCACCACCACTCTGGGGTTTCGACTGCCAGGTCCTGCCAGCTGGGGTCTCAGCCCGCTGCCAGTTGGGGGTTCCTTCACCCAGGCCAGTAGCAGGCGCTGAGTGGGACCGGCAACAGAACCCTGGCTGGCAAAACGCTAGCAGCAGGAACCCCAGAACTGCAATGGGCTAAGCAGCTCAGCCTGCCCCGCTCCGGGGTTTCGGCCTCTGGCTCCTGCCAGCCGGGATCTCAGCCCGCTGCCAGTCTGAGGTTCCTTCCCCCAGGCCAGCAGCGGGTGCTGAGTGGGGCTGCGGTGGGGGGGGGGACCCCAGCTGGCAAGGGTCCAGCAGCAGGAAACCCAGAGCGGCGGTTGGCTGAGCTGCTCAGCCCGCCATGCTCTGGGGTTTCTACCGCCGGCTCTTGCCAGCTGAGGTCTCAGCCCGCTGCCAGCCTGGGGGAAGGAACCCCACACCAGCAGCGGGCACTGAGTGGGACTGGCCGGCGGGGCCCTGGCTGGCAAGGGACCAGCAGCAGGAACCCCAGAGTGGCGCTCATCCCCCCACTCTGGGGTTTCAGCCACCAACTCCTGCCAGCCAGGGTCTCAGCCCTCTGCCAGCCTGGGGTTCCTACCTCCAGGCCAGCAGTGGGTGCTGAGTGGGACCAGCGGAGGGACCCCAGCTGGCAGGAGCTGGCGGTGGCAACTCCAGAGCAGTGGCAGGCTGAGCGGCTCAGCCCACCCCATGTGCCATCAAAAATCGGCTCATGTGCCACTTTTGGCACACATGCCATAGGTTGCTGACCCGTTTTACACTTTAGTTTTAATTGTTTGGGGTGTTGGGGTGTTTTTGTAATGTTTAGAGGTTACAAAGTGAATGTAAGTAAGAAAAAACACACATCTTCCACAAAGCTGCAGTCTCCCTAGTTCAGGATACCTGCAGGAGTCACTCTGATCTTCAGGTGAGGCAATGGCATCAGGTACAAATAGAAAAGTATCCCTTTTCAGGTCAGATACATTAATAGGGTGAGATTGGGGCAGCATTTTGGATGGGAGGCTTCAGTCAAAAACTGGGTGCTTTAGGAAGTTGCTGCACCTCTGGGGTGCAGGGAGCTCAAGCACCACTCTGCTTTGTCAGAATATGGAACAAAGCTCCTCAAGGGGAGTGTGCTAGCTCAAGAAATGGGACTGGAAGAAAAAGATACATCACCAAAAAATTGGAGTCAGGTGGTGAACTACACTCCAGGATTAGAAAGAGGTATGGACACAACTTAGATGACAGGACCTCTTCTGATCCTGACAGCAGTGTGATAGCAAAGCTTAACATGGGGCTGGTTGCTTGAATTATAAACCTATCCAAAAGCAAGAGAGGTGCCTGAGGAGGGTTTGTTACTTCTGAGTTTGAGAGAGTGACTTGTCCAGGTCTGAAGCAGCACTTTCTGACAGGCAGTCAAGGAGCGGAGCATTCATCTTCCCCACCGTGAGATATTTTCCTGTGAGCATCTTGATTTTTACAGGGCCTGACACTTGTTACAATGGTGCCATGTTGTTCACTTTGGCACAGGAATTCATGCCCTCGAACAAGAATTTATATACATTTTGGGTTGGAAAAAATCTCATGGATTATTTTGGCTTGTCTTGCGAACTCAGGTTTGGCAGTCTTAGCTTTAGCCAGTTAGGAGAAGTTACTTGACATAGGCAATTCTTCTGCTTTGCTTCTCTAGGCCTTTCCCTGCCAGCCTGTCAGTGGGCTGATGCAGTCAGCATTCACCTACTGGAAAATCCGCAGTTGGTATCCACTCTACTTATACTTTCTACTATTTAAAAGCCCTTCACTGCTCCCATCTAAGTAAGCACATAGCTGCATGTGCACAGATGGGGGGTATCTGATTTAAAATCTGGCTTTTGTATACATTACTTGACATCTTGCCTAGCACTAATGCTCTGCAGTGTTGCGTAGGAGACCTTTTAGTCCTAAGCCAGCCAGCTCATTTCCTGTGATTTAAATTAATACAGCAACACCATGCGCTGTATACTTATCAGATCTCTTAACCAAAACAAGCTTGATACTATGCTGTATTTGGATGTGACACTTTTGAGGAAACAGACCATAAAATATGTGTTCCTTTTCTACACTATACTATTGCTGCTATTCCACTGTAAATAGAACCTCTTTCTGCAATTCTGGCTGCATTCTCTCCTGCTTTTTGTTACTTCATTAATATTATTTCCCTTTGTTCCAATTGTCTCTAAAGAAATTACTGCATATGAAAAAAGCCATTAATATTGAGGATTATGTTTAAAAGCTGAGACTTTAATTGTACAAAATTCAAGACATTCAAAATTAAGATTTCCTTCCACTCTAAACAGTGCCTCCTTTTGTGTTTTATTGTTTTTTAATTTTTATTTGAATTATTGTAGCATCTGGAGACCGCAGTTGGAGATCAGGGCCCCCTTGTGTGAGGTACTGTATACACATATAATAAAAAGTTAGTCCTTGCCCCAAAGAGCTTACAATCTCTATATATTGCAACATAACAGCTGATGTATAAAATACATAAACTGGAGAGAAAGACAAGATAAACAGTAGTAACATAGATGTTTCAGCATACCTGCCTAGCAGTTGTTGATTGAAAGTACAATAGTGTCTTTGTATGAGTTACAATATACATGATCGCACAATGTAACATTAAGCAATGTAACATTATTCAGCATACAATACAATATAAAATAATGGGCATTAAATGCACTCTTTTTTGTAATTGCATATACACATAAATAGAATGCCAAAATTTTGCCATGACAAATTGTAGGTATAGATTTACGGTCTGCCTTTGAAAAGATAGACAATAAATTTTAAATACTTATTTTAAAATAGTTCTTAAGCTGTTTGCCTTTGGGCTGATGGATAGCCAATTTAAAAAAGGAGGCTTGTCATACACATTTTTAAAAAGTGTTAAATGTATTTATATCATAAATTGCAAGTCTAGCAAAAATGTTTTATTTGTGCAAATAGTAGACACTTAGAATCATAGAATATCAAGGTTGGAAGAGACCTCAGGAGGTCATCTAGTCCAACCCCCTGCTCAAAGCAGGATCAATCCCCAACTAAATCATCCCAGCCAGGGCTTTGTCAAGCCTGACCTTAAAAACCTCTAAGGAAGGAGATTCCACCACCTCACTAGGTAACCCATTCCAGTGCTTCACCACCCTCCGAGTGAAAAAAGTTTTTCCTAATATCCAACTTAAACCTCTCTCGCTGCAACTTGAGACCATTACTCCTTGTTCTGTCATCTGGTACCACTGGATGGATCTACCATCTAGATCCATCCTCTTTGGAACCCCCTTTCAGGTAGTTGAAAGCAGCTATCAAATCCCCCCTTTCATTCTTCTCTTCTGCAGACTAAACAATCCCAGTTCCCTCAGCCTCTCCTCATAAGTCATGTGCTCCAGCCCCCTAATAATTTTTGTTGCCCTCCCCTGGACTCTTTCCAATTGTTCCACATCCTTCTTGTAGTGTGGAGCCCAAAAGTGGACACAGTACTCCAGATGAGGCCTCACCAATGTCGAATAGAGGGAAATGATAACATCCCTCGATCTGCCGGCAGTGACCCTACTTATACAGCCCAAAATGCCATTAGCCTTGGCAACAAGGGCACACTGTTGACTCATATCCAGCTTCTCATCCACTGTAACCCCTAGGTCCTTTTCTGCAGAACTGCTGCCTAGCCATTCAGTCCCTACCTTACTGCAAAAGGTAAAGTACATATTTTCTTATATTTCAGTGATCATGACATGTTTTATTTCACAAACTTTCATGTACTTACAATAAAGTAATTTGGATTTATTTTTGAGGAAATAATCATATTCAGCCTACTACAGGAAACAAAACTTCCATTGGGAGAAATTCTCTTTATATCACTTGGCCATAGATATCCAAAAAACATTAAGAGGAGCCATTACGAAGGAACCATTACACTGTCAAGTAAATAATATTCTCTTCTAAAAAGAAGTCAAATAAATACTTGTACAGTTCACAGAAATTTTTTGATAAGGTGAATTTAAAATTAAATTTAAGCCCTCAATATGATTTCACTTATGTTGTCAGTTTTGCTTGGACTATTAACATAATGTGAATATAGTTTTTGTTTTTTGTGTGTGTGGTTTAAGTTATTAATCTAGTTCTGTATGAAATGCATAAGAGTACTTCACATTGAACTCAATTCCCATAAAAATCACCCTCAAAACATTCTTTGTGGTCTGGTTATATAATGGTAGCTTTTCACCAGAGAGTCTTTCTTCCTGCAATAGTCTGGAAACAACCACAAGTACAGAATGAACCACAAAAAACAGCACCATATGTGAATCTGTAAGCTTTTGACATGTGAGAACCTGTATTAGTGCCATTTTCCCAGGGCATTCTCAATTCAGTAGCCCTGCAGGTAAGAAAAGCATCAGTCTACACAGGAAATCCTGCTCTGCAAACGATCTCTGCTACTTACATTTTATGTGGAACGTAAGAGCTAATGTACCAAAGTAGCTAATCTTGTGGTCTGCAAACTTCTGTGTTTATTTTGTATGGATTTATATCCGTAGCCTGCTGGTTGAATTGTGATCTGATAGTAGCTGTAGAAAGACCTTGGCAGCAATGCCCATTATGTTTATAAAGCATTGAGTGCTTAAGTGCTACCTAACTGTGAAAGGAGACTGAATAGTTTTATAACTCATTGCCTACTTTTTAATAATACTTTACATTTCTACTGTTGAAGATCTCAAAGGGCCAGATTCTCATTAATGTCAATGGACTTGGGCCAATTTACAGCAGCTGAGGATCTAGCGCAATGTTTCATAAAAATTAATGAATTAAGCCTCACAACAGGCCTGTATTATTAGTATACGAATATTATTTTTCTCATTTGCTGATCAGAAGACTGAGGCACACAGAGGTTATGTGACTTGCCCAAAGCCACGTGGTAGAACTAGGAAAAGATCTCAGATCTTATGGCTCTTATTCTTACTTATATGTAAGACAAATGTGGTGTCAGATGTCATTAGTCATCTATCCAGCTGGAAACTCTGTTTAGTCATCGGTCTCTCGTTTCTGAGGATTACTCTTATTTCCTCTCCTTGTTCTCCTTTTTATGTAGAAGTGGCTCCAAGTGGGGCCACATAGATTGGTTCCTCCTCTTTGTATTCAGCTGCTTCAATAGGTTTACAACCCCTTCCTTACAAAGAACCTTGATTCTGTGGAAACAGCTGGGACCAGGAGGAGATGCACGCACCATATGACCCGCAAGTAATCTGTCCACAAAGCACAGTATGAGAACCACTAGTATAAGGAAATGTGAACTTATTGAACATAACAAAAAGAAGGGCTGAATTAAAGTGCTGTTTGCCCTCTACCTCTGTTTACACAGTCAGACAATAAACATTTAAGGGTCCATGCTTAACCATTTGCATCTCACAGGGTAAAGTAGTACTCACCATGAAAGTGGCAAAATGTGGCCCTAAGAAACTGTTGTTGGAGGAAAATGTTGTTGTTCTTTTTAAAAATTTATATTAATTTGCATTAATTTAACCAAAAATGTTTTTAAAATCCCAAATGATTCCATAAAAACTAAATAAACTAGTGCAATTTCTAGGCATACTGTATCTGTAATGGCATCAAAAATATTTCAGTTAAGTATCTGTGTCCGGTAAAATTGTTAAACCCTTCAATGAAAGCCTGATTCATCCATCTTTGTCTGCAGTATTAAATGAATATTCTGGATTAGTAGGAACAATGTCTCAAAGAATGAAATGATACCAATCTCCTGAGGGTATCTTGTGAACGATGAAAAAAAGTGAACATTTAGATTTTGAATTATATATAACCATCAGGTAGATATAGTATACTGCCATCAACAGCATCATTTTTTGTAGGATTTACTAATAAAACATGACAAGAAGACACTATTACTAGCCATGGGCTAGTTTGAGAGTAATTAGATCCAAGGGCCAAGCAGAATTGAACATACAAACATACCTTTGATATAGATCTATGTGAACGTTTCTCTATCTCATTCTGTTTTTCTCTTGCTCACATACAAAACACTGTGGATATTATGGACATACATCCATATTACTAACCTATGTCCATCATATTTACCAAGAGAAGTGGAGCACATGTGACAAGACTGTTTGTATGTGTAACTGGAGGAGTTTAAATTGAGAGAGCACCTGATGTAGATTTCCAGGCTCAAACATAATGAATTCTCAGAGCCAATGCAGAGTCTGTATTACAGGCCAAGAGAACTTTCCTATCAGCCTCCATTGAAGCTGCCAACTCCTGCTCAAGGAGCTATCCAGGGTGATAATGTACTTCATCAATCCTGAGTGCCTACAACCTGCATCAGAACAGAGCACCAAGGTACTGTGAAGAACTGTCATCCTGCTTCGCTGAAAAGATCACACACATTCAGCAAGCCTTCTCAAGCAGCTTATATCCGCTCCACTAATAGCCACCAACTGACAGCCCACTTACATTCTTAGAGTTCAGTGCAGCCACTCATCAAATAATTCTGGAACCATAAAGGCATCTTGACTGAAGACTTGTGAATCTGATCCATGCCTGTCCTGGGTATTGAAAGAGAGACATGAACCACAGATGCCACTCCTGATTAAAATAAACCATGTCTCATTCAGAGAAAGAATCTTCCCATCCTCCTTCAAACACACAATAGTCTAACTAGCACTGAAGAAACCTAGCCAGAATATATTGCTTCTAGCCAACTAACACCCAGTGTCAAACCTCCCATTGCTGAGCAAGCTTGCAGAGAAGTTAGCCAAAGGCTGACTACAAGCTAATTTAACTGAAGCTAACAATCTACACCTAGCAAATCAGGATTCAGGCAAGGACATGGGACTGAAACCACTTCAGTGGCACTGATGGATGATCTCCTGGTGTTCCTAGAGGGAGAGCAGACAGCTAGTCTTCCCCACCTGGACTTCTCTGTAGCATTTAACACTGTTGACTCTCCAATACTTCTGTCTTGCCTGACAGAGGTGGCAGAAGTCCAGGGTAATGAGCTAAAACGGTTTGAGTCCTTCCTGGAGGGATGCACCTAATGAGTAATAATGGGAAACTGCATTTCCACTATTAGACCCCTCACTTATAGAGTCCCATGAGGATCAATTCTCTCTCCAGTCTTTTTCAACATCTACAAGCAACTATACTAGCTGAACTGGTCAGATGACACGGACTCAAATGCCAGCAATGTGCAAATGACACACAATTCTACCTTCACTACATATGACCAGACCACTACCACCAAGATGGCCTCTGCTTGGGCAAGATCAGTTCATGCATGAAGAAAAGCTAGCTGAAGCTGAACCCAAGGAAGACAGAGGTTAGGCAGAGGAAAGCATTGTGAAGGGTTTGCATCCATGGTGCAGTCTCCTTGAGGGTAGACACCCACAATTGGTCAAGTCAGTCTGTAGATTATGAGCACTTCTGGATTCCTTACTCGTAATAAGCTCTCACATTACAGCCTGTACAAATAAAGCTTTCTGTCATCTCCCATTGGCAAAAGACTCTATCCTATCCTATTGGATGATGATATGGTCTCAGTTATTCATGCCTTTATCACTTCTCAGCTGAATTACAGCAATGTGATTATATCTGGGCCTTCAGAGTTTAGGAAACTCCAAATGATATAGAACTCAGCAGCACATCCTCTCAGTAATACAGGCTACTGTGAGCACATCAAACCTGTCCTTTACTCTCTATGCTGGCTTCCAATAGAATATCAATTTAAGTTCAAGGTCTCTGTCATTATCTTCAAGACACTTCATGGACTGGGTTTAGGATAGCTGCAAGACAACCTAAAGCTCTGGGATGAAAACAGTGGTCAATAACTTCGTTTCTCTGGCACAATGGAGTGCTCTACAGTAAGAATAAAGTTAGTTTGTGCAAGAGAACTTCTCAGAGGCCAGTCCGAGACTGTGGAATGAATTCCCACAAGAACTAAGGACCATCACAGACCTCTCCACTTTCTGTTTCAGTTGCAAGGCGTATTTATTCGACTTTGCTTTCTTTGACATAAATATGTTGCGACATGTATATTAAAAAAAAAATCCCTAAACCTAAACAAGACAGTCCACTTCTTCCCTTGGAGAGAAGATAAGAGAACAAACAACACACGAGGGATGTGTATTCACATTGCTTAATGAACTACTGGAAGCTGTTCAGATACTATAGTGATGAGCACAGTATAAGAACCTATAAAGGACATTATAGAGAAGTTGTATTCTCTGTAATAAAATATATGGGCTTCTGTGCTGCCAAGAACAACTGTTGTCTGGATAAGTCCCCAAATTAATGCAAAGTCCCAATGAGCAATGCAGTACTTGCTTGTATAAAGGGTCTGATGATGACTACAGAGTGGCAGAGAAATGTGTTCCATAACGCTCATTTGTCTGTGGGTCTGTGATGCCATCAGCTTCCCTGCTCTATTTCATGACATAACTGAGTGTTAGCTCCCATCCATACTGCATAGTGGCCAGGAGTATCAGCCCAGTGATTTTTAAAATAGATCATGGTTTATTTGTATTAATTTGATTCCAAAGTATCTATTATGGACTTCTGTTTGTATGCCAGTAACGAGAAGGTATGGTAACAGAGATGTTTCAAAGTGTTTAGTACACATATGTAAGTTTGTACATTAGGATGTGTGGTGGAATGTATTCTCCAAACAGATAATTTGACTAAGGGTCTAGTTTTGCACTATTGAAGTCAATGGGAGTTTTGTCATTCTCTTCTGGGGAGCTGGAACGTATGTGCATATTCATTATGATTTAAGATTTTGGGATGCCTAAGGAACAGACTGTAGAATAATACTGAAAATATTATAATTACATTATATAAGCAGTAGCATGGCCTAATCTGGAATACTGTTTGCAGTACATGTCACTCTATTTCAAAACAGGATATTGCAGAATTAGAAGCAGATAAGAGAACAGTGACAAGAATGACCATGGTCATGGAAAGAATCTAATTTGAAGAGAGATTGAAAAGTTTGGGATGTTTATCTAAGAAAGGAGATGAATAAAAGAGAACCTGATAAAAGTATATAAAATAATGAATGGTCTAGAAAGATAGATCAGAAGGTTTTGTTTTCCCTGGCTCATGACACAAGAACAAGGGAATATGCAATTCAGTTAAAAGGTAGAAAATTCAAAAATGATAAAAGGAGATAAGTTTTCATATAACATTTAGAAGATTCAAAAAGAGATTGGTGATTTAGCAGGATAACAAGAATGTTCAAAGTTATAATAGCTAATGCTAACAAAAAATGTGGTTGTAATATAAAATATCATGGTTCAGGTTTGAAGCCAATTTTTAAATCTTACGGATTCGGGTGAGACCTTCATGGAGGGGAGACTATTCCACATCTGTTCACTGTAGATATGCATTTTATTTTTTTAATTTATAATATATATTTTCTCAGCAGATGAAGTGTATTGAAATGTGCTGTATTCATCTGCATGAGTTTCCCATCAACAGGTTGGAATTTATTACAAGACGAGCTTATTTCACTTTTTGAATCTATTTGGTTTACTTGCTAAATCGTGAAATCAGCCGGGGAACTAGCAGAGAGAAATATTCTAAGGGTATGTCCAGACTACCCGCCGTATCGGCAATAGCGATCGATTTATCAGGGATAGATATATCGCGTCTCATCTAGACATGATATAGCCATCCCCGAACGTGCTCCCATCGACTCTGGAACTCCACTAGAGCGAGCGGCGGTAGCAGAGTTGACAGGGGAGCCGTGGCCATCAATCCCGTGCCGTGAGGACTGGAGGTAAGTCAAAATAAGATACGTCAATTTCAGCTACGGTATTCCTGTAGCTGAAGTTGCCTATCTTACATCGACCACCTCTCCCCCCAGTGTAGACCAGGCCTAAAATATGAGCCATTTATTAGGCCCAAAGGTTCTTAATATAAAACTATACAGCTCAACAAGGACAAAGTCCAGAAAGTAGTGAATGTTCTCATTTCTCATTGCTGTCAGTGAGAGTTGAGGTTCTCAGTCCTTTCCAGAAAGAATTCTGCACCTAGCAAGATTGACACTAAAATAACTTCTTACACAGTAATTCAAATGTTTTGGCTAGATACCACTCAGGAGGTTTGTCATCCCACAAGACGTCCATCAATCCCTACTGAGGAAATCATGGCTCAGGAAATCCTTTTAGATCTCACTCCCACCCCAAAAAAGTGTAACACATGCACTTATATTTACTTCATCAAAAGACATTATATGTCTATGGATCTAAGGGAGGAAGGAAAATGCACTGTGGAAAGGTACCCCATTGAAAGCACTGCAGTGGTAGACATATCTACATTGAAAATAATATATTGCACGTATGTGTTCTGTCTATGGTTACAGCACAACTGACACAAGAAGCGAGATTTCAGTGGTTTAAGCCCGATATCTGATTCACCCTAAAATAACTATAATTTGCTGTGCACTGAACTCTAAGTATTATTTTCCTTCGCTGTCCACCTTTCCCATGTTATAGTAAGTAGAACTATTATTAAGCTAATTGACTTGCAACAAGGGAGAAATTACCATCTTTAGCACAGAAAATGAGAATGTGTATTTGAGCCAGTGGATCCTGCTATTTCTTAATGTGGGCCTTGTGAATAGTTAACTTTGGAACTACTGAAGCAGATATAAAAGTAAAGGCATTTAGGGTCAGATCCTCCAGTCCATTAACTGCTTTATGCAATATCTGTAAGCTAGAGTGTACCTGTTAGGCACAGCCCACATTGCCCCAGAAGGAGCATTGAGATGCAGGTGCCTTCCAGAGCTCTCTGACGTGCATGGGGCAGTACACCTCCTACTTCACCCTTTTATGGAACACAGTCTGCTGTCTGCATGTTGATTCTACTCTACATGCTACTCCTGCTCCACAGGATGGTGTGGAAGAAGGCCGAGCAATAGCCTCACCTCTTCCCCATCCCTTCCTGCCCATTTTGGAATCCCTTGTGCTTCCAGTAACCTTTATGGCAGCATTTCTGAGCTCCCATGAGTTTGGGAACAGAAATTCTTCTTGGACCCAAACTGGGAAACTGCAACAGAGGAGTTAAGTGACTTACCCAAGGTCATAGAAGTAATACGTGATAAAGCTCAATATAAAAACTCAGATTTCCTGACTCAGTCCAGTTCTTTGTCCACTAGACCAGATATGTAACTGTATTATCTTAATAAATGTTCCAGGATTCTAGCAGGTTTTGTGGAGAAAATACATTCCACTGTGTAAATTAAATTAAACTAATTGGATCTATAGCTTTACAAATAGACAAGTCAGTGGCAGCTGTGCGACAATGCTGCACAACTTTTGCCACACAGCTCAAAAAGGAATGTTTCTTAACCAATTTAATATATATATATATATATAGACTGCAACCTAATTCATAATTCTGACATTTTGTGAGTCTAATAAAGCAAGAACAGCTGTTAGTCTCTGAGTACCTGAAACTGAACTCTTCTGAGAAATATGGAGACAATATCAGAACTGCAAACACAGTGTACACAATGCAAAATTAATTGGAAAATAGGTGGTCTGAGAGTTAGACATACACTTGTGGCCTGTAAACATTTGTTCAGCAGCTAAAATAACAGCAATATATTAAACTTGTAATGCATCTCTTTCTAGCACCTAACAGAGAGAGACTAATTAATCATCAATCATATTTTTTAAAGTACTGAATTTAATGTATTGAATTATAAACCCTTAATTCTGCTCTGGTATATTGGTGCACAACATTTGACATGGATTTGAGGGCAAAATTGTGCCCATGACAAAAATATGTAAGTGAATGGTTTAACAATAAGAAAATGAGTCAATTAAAGTTAAATTTGCTCGAAGATGATAGCAGTGCCTAATCCAGGAGAAATGTGTACCTATCAGCCTTTCCTCTTATGGCTAATCTGGTCCCAGGTCCAAAATGTAAAAATAGTGAGAACTTCGTTATACAGTTTACTTGCTCTTTATTCCTGTGTTATTGTTACTTAACTAACTGCAGCCACATCCAACAGTACTATGTGTAACTAACTCCTACTGAAGTCAATGGGAGTTATTTGTGCATACAGATTGCAGGAAGAATAGTGGGCCTAAACTAGACCTATGCAAAATATTTGTATCAAAATTTGAATATGCTCAAATTGAGATTGAGGTTTGGTATGTTTTACAGACCTGAGAGGAGGATGTTTGCACAATGGGAAAATCCACAAACTCCACTCCAATATCCCTACTCAAGCCAGCCAGACTCTCTCCTTCCCTCCCTATCAGTTATTCATAATAATTGAACAAGCCCCAGGACCCACGTTACTTACTACGGTAAATTTCTCCCCTATTATAGTGTTCCTTGGTGTGGTCCCCTCTCCTTTCTGAAGGAAGAGGATGATTGAGGCAAGTGGAAACGGGGCACAGAAGGATAAGGGAGTGCTCACACATACATCCCTAAAAACAACAACACTGAGGGGTCCCCAAAGTTTGTTGAATGGAAGGCAAAATGCTATGAAGGAAGGGGGCTACTCTACTTTTCTCAGAAAAACTTCTGCCTGTATGAATGTTATGGAATCTCAGCTAAGAATTTCCTCACTTTCTCATTGTCAATAGGTACAACAATGTTGTTTTGAATTAATAGATACTTATTAAAAACTCTACTTTAAAATAAAGTTTCTCTTTCTCTGGAAGCATAGTATTTTTTTAGTGTTTTCATTTTATGTAAATTATTTGTCAAATATATATTGTTCTTGGCAGATAAATTAGAGCATTTCAGTTCATCTTTTTCTTGCATGTGTCATTTAATAGTAGAGACCCAATCACAAGCTAAATGATAATTATTGACCTACAAGCTGATGCACCCAGCTGGGAAGAACTGTTGTAACAATGTAATTTCCATCACAATAAGTAATGCAGAATTGCATTCAAAAAGATAAAAGCTATATCTTTGGGATGCCTGTCCCGTTTCCCATCATTTCTTCAGCACCAACCAGAAGCCAAAAAGAACTTCTGATCAACTACCTCCAGGGTCTGGAAGGAGAGAAGAACAGAGAGAGCACTTTTGCCACTCTTATTCTGTGGAGGAAAGAAAAGGAAGATGATGACTAAAAGCCAAAAGGAGCTGATTATACAGCTACCCAGAGGGCTCCTGTGCGGAAATAGAACAGAGGAGAGCACCTTTGCCACTGTGATTCAGAGAGGGGTGAGAGCAAGAAAGGAATTGCTGCCCAAAGGCCAAGTTTAGTCCCAAACTATCATTTTAAAGATTGTCTCTATTCAGTTTCAGTCCCCTTATGACGAATATTAAATCCCATGGAGAGAGTGCAGTGAAGTGCAACCAAGATGATCGTTTCTTTATGAGGAAAGGCTAAGAAGGGTGAACCTGCTTGTACTGAAATACAGACAGTGCTGAGATGCCTTAAGAGGCAGGAGCAGCGCCAGGGTTTTTGGGGCCCTAGGCGGGGGTCCTTCCGTGCTCCCGGTCTTCAAGGCACTTCAGCGGTGGGTCCCGGAGCGAGTGAAGGACCCGCCGCAGAATTGCCACCGAAGACCCGGAGCGTGGAAGGACCCCCTGCCGCCGAATTGCCACCGAGGGCTGCAAAATGCCACCCTCCCAAATCCTGGCGCCCTAGGCAACCGCCTAGGTCACCTAAATGGAAGCGCCGGCCCTGATAAGAGGGCTTGATAGAATAGACTAAAATAGGATGTTTTCACTGAAGGACACAGACTAAAATGCAGGCAGGTTAGAGTAAACAGGAATTCATTCAGAGCTGGTTCACTTTAAAGAAGGCGATGGAGAAATAGATGAAGCTTCATTTATATCTCATGGGATTGCTCAGAGGTGCAAGATTATTGGGGCAGGATTACAGCACAAATTATGTGAGTTGCTGGATTTAGCGTCCCTAAAACTCACATATGTTACAGTTAGATCTCCCAATTAGTGAAGTGGCTTTTCGAGAGAATAAATTTTACCACAACATATTTGCTAACAACATAGTAATCATTACCTAGGATGGAAAAAGAAAGCATTCCCTTTTGTTAAAACTTGCTACACTAGAGTTTGGGGCATTGTGGTCATGGAAAAAAATAATTCATCAAAATAAAACTCAACAAGCAAGAAAAATAATAATGATCAGTACCCAGTGATGAGACGGCACGCCCAGGAATAGAAGTCAGGAGGCATAAGAAGTCTCCTTTGCTTTGGCTCTCCACATTGCTAGCACCTTGCTGGACAGCTACTCCCCTTTATGCACAGGAGAGTGGAAAGGCAGGAGTGGGAAATAGGCAGAGTCTTGGCTCTGCCCTGCAACATGCCACCCTGTGCAGCTGAGCCAGTGTGAAGGGAAATGTAAGCTACCAAAAGGGCTGGTGCACATCACTTCAGCAAGGTGGGAGCAGGGACCAGATTGTGACTCTCAAAGTGGCCACAAGGGTGCTGTAGATCACCCTCAGAGAATTCCCCCAATGTAGACAAAAGTTCCCTGGCAGGTACAGAGTTTGCATATCTGACTCTGCTTCACTCTCCTAGAAGCCCCTGGTGCATGATGCAGATCAGGTTTGTTCCCAGGGAAATGAGTGTTGCCAGAACACGGCTACACTCCACCTGTTCATGGTTGCCAGAATGGCCTACAGGGACTTTTTGTAGATGGACATAGACTCAGGCAATCGACATGCTGATCTGACCTGTGCAGGGGGCTGCACTGACTCGTAGCAAGCCCCAATATAGGGGAGGGGCAATTGCCACCCCTTACTTCCAGTTCTGTGCAGCACTCAGATCAGATACACTGGTGTCTTGAGCCCTAGGTCACTAATTTTTCTTTATTTTCAATGTAGCACAAGATAGAGTCATTATTTTACATTTCCACAAATACTTATGGGTAGGTCCCTACCAAATTCACAGTCATCTTCATCAATTGCACGGTCAGAGGATTTTTAAAATAATAAATTTCATGATTTCAGCTATTTAAACTGAAATTTCCCAGTGTTGTAACTGTAGTGGTCCTGACCCAAAAAGAGTTGGGGGGGTGCGATACTCCTATGCTTACTTCTGCGATGCCGCTGGCAGTGGCGGAGCCTTCATCCCCCTTTCTCCAGAGCTGGGTGGCCAGAGAGTGGCAGTGGCAGTGGCTAGCTGGGAGCCCAGCTCTGAAGGCAGCACAGATGTGAGGATGACATAGTATTGTATTGCTGCATTTACCTCTGCGCTGCTGCCTATAGCACTGAGCCCTCAGTCAGCAGCCGCCACTCTCCAGCCACCCAGCTCTGAAGGCAGAACAGAAGTAAGGGTGGCAATCCCGTGACCCCCCTAAAATAACCTTGCAATCCCTCCCCTGCAACTCCCTTTTGGATCAGAGCCCACAATTTGAGAAACATTGGTCTCCCTCATGAAATCTGTATAATATAGGGTAAAAGCACACAAAAGACCAGATTTCATAGGGGGGAGGCCAGATTTCGCAGTTTGTGATGTATTTTTCTTGGCTGTGAATTTGATAGGGCCCTACTTATGGGCCTTATTCAACAGGTGGTGGGGCTGGCAATGACTTTAATAACTGCTCACTTGAAGAATATCTATAAATGTGAGGGAAACTACTGTTTAAATTTTCCCTAACAGAAAATATCAGGTAATTAGTAATGCATTGGATTTAGTTATAGAAGTAAAGAAGACACTGTCTGTCATATAAAGATGTTGTATATTTCATGTATTTGGTAACAATAAATATGGCTTTCTGTAAACTTTTAGTAATCTGAGTTTTAAACTGGTATTTGATCATCTCTCTTTTGTTGTAAATATTTACTCACAAAGTATTTATAGTGTAAGAATGATGGCAAAACTCAAATTGACATCTCTGTTGACATTTTTCCCCCTCATTGACAGTGCTTCATATATTGAAGATGATTTATTATGATCTATTCAGCCCATTATTTTAACCTCCACTCTATAACATTCTTAAAATTATAGTGATATTCCCTTCAGGGAAAGAATAATACATATTTTCCCTGAACTAATAACCTTTTCAAGTTCTCCTCCTTTTTTGTTCCAGTGCAGTGCTGAAGTTGTGACAGGTAAGGAATTGCCACGAGATGAACTGACATTATAAATGTCAGAGGTCAGTACAGGTGTAGGAAAGAGAGAAGCTGCCAAGAAAGCAAGCAACATTTTTGTGGAAACATTCCAATTATACCTTTGTTGAGCATAACAGTCCTGTTGCTGGTCTGCTCATGCTTTCAGAACTAAAAATAATAAAGGACATTTGAAAAGGTTACACATTTGGCAAAACTATGTATTATGCCTTGCCTAAAGGGAATATTGCCATCTATTACAAAATGTTACTGTTCTAGCTTAAAAAGGAAATTGTGTGCTAATAAATTATCTCTCAGTGTATCTGCTTATCTTTCTGAAGTAGCACAAAATGAAGCCCCAGGTTTGAATCACAAGGCAAGAGGTGTCACAAAATGACACTCATTAAACAAATGTTCTGTGAACCAGTGCATTCACTTATTGCAAATGTTGCATAATGTTCAGGTAGAATTACAAAACTAGAAATGCTAAACTTTAAAAATCTTGTGTGTCTGACAAAGCCACAGTGCTGTAAAATACTTTGAAACCAAAACAATACAAGGTCAGCTTCACACTGTTCTCCCTCTCCCTCCCCTTTTGTTTCTTTAAGATTCGAATTCCTTCACACAAAGCAGTAACATTAGTTTCTGAAGTGGTTTTAGAATCATTTACTGGAAATGTCTTTTGTTAAAAAGAGGGCTCATTGCAAGTTTCACTGTCAATAGAACAGAAATGAATCTACAAGCAGGATTAGAAGAGTTTTTGAAACACTGTTCAATTTCTCATAGAAGCAAGGCTGTAGAATGTGGCTTTGCACTGGTTTCTCAAAAACAATGGGTGGGAATTTCACTCTTCTAAAGAGCAGGGATCTGCAAGTTATTCTGTGAGCACAAGGCAGAATCAGTGAAAAACTATTTTTCATATTGTGAAAATGAAATGTTTTGCAAATTGAGTTCTGATTTTGCAGCTCTTACATGAATACTCCTAGTGAGCCCTAGTCTTTGTATGACTGTATATTTATACTGTGCTCATCAACATGGTATGTGGGCACCCAATATTGCACCTCTTCTTCATGAGTGCAACTCCTGTAGGTCTCAGTTGAGGAACTGCATCTACATATGGGTCTGATCTTGTAACCCCTTACCCACATGAGTTGTCTTTACTCAGACAATCCCACAGAGGTGTCTCCTAAGGATGTGATCCTATGAGATTATGGGTGCTTCCTATGAGGAATTCGTGTGGAATCTTATGGACTAGAGCAGCCTCTGTTCCTTCTGGGTTCTGAGAGCACTACTGAGTCTAATGACCTCAGCTCAGAATACTCATCTGAGTAACAGCTGCATGATCAAGCCTTAGGAAAGCAAAATACAAGAACATTCATCAGCTCTTAGGAAATCAAGCAAAAATTTTCATTGCAAATATTTCATACAAAATTATTTGAAAATTTTCTGATTTGCTGCAATAAAATGCCCACCCTTCCATTTCTGGTTTGATGATGTGCTTATTGTTTGACAAAATATCTCTAATAAGCAGTTGGACATTGTCAAAGGATTTACTACATCAAATAATTGTTTTTGAGAATTTAGGCCAGTTAATTAGGCTGTCTGCCCTCAAAGAGCTCACAATTTCCAAAACTCTCAATCTCTTATTTTTATATAACACCATTGGTATAGTAGGGTGTTTTACAGGCACATAGGAAGATGAGTTCTCTACCTTAATAATGTACAGCTTAAATAACATTTGGATCACAATATTTATAACAGTAGAGGTCTGATATCCGCTTGTTCTCCAAGTACTCCCTCTTCCTTTAAAATAACATCCAGATTTTTTATTTGTTTCTACCCCTGCTGCATGTATATTTCACATTAAGAGGTACCTCTGTGTGCTATTTTTGCAATGCCGCTCCTTTGCCCATCTGCACTGCTATAAATAATAAGGTTGCTGTGAATATTATATAATTTGGTAAAAGTATGCACCACATTCTCACATTGAGTAGTGCCTTGCTCCATAAATAGTCCCTTTGATTTCAGTAGGTCCACTTGAGGAGAAAAATTCTGTTTAGTGAGGCTGGTGGTAGACTCTCTTCCTGTGTGAACAAAACCACTGGCAGTTCTAAATGAAAGTAGAAAACAAACTTCGTTATGGCTGCACTGCCATCTAGTGACACAATAAGAGAACATGTACTTCATTTTATTTTATTTATTTTATTTTTAAAGATGAGCATCTTCATGACCCATTTGTCCAACTATGGGAATGATCGCCTGGGGTTGTATACCTTTGTGAATCTAGCCAACTTTGTTCAGAGCTGGACCAACCTGAAACTGCAAACTCTGCCTCCAGTCCAGCTGGCTCACAAGTACTTTGAGCTCTTTCCTGAGCAGAAGGACCCTCTCTGGCAGGTAGGATTATAAAAGAAGAGATGAACAGAGAATATTTTTATCTTGTTTGTGAAGAATTTTGTTTTAACTTCCCATCAAACAAAATGGTGATACTTAATAGTTTCATAATCACCTGCTGAATTTTAAAGATTAAGGTAATTGTTTTCTTCTGTCATTAACAGATTGTCTTAATCTGCATTTTTAAAAAAAGAGAACAATTTAAAGATGTTAGGAATTTGTTTCTCATTTTATTGCTGACTGCATCTGATATTTACAAATATAGTAAAAACCTTATTGTGTAATTCCTCCCATATCTTGGGTTATTTTGTAACTGACAGGAATGAAGCAACTTAAACATCTTTTAAAAATAATTGATATTTTGCCATTAAGGAAATTGTATCTCTTGCCATGTGCAGTAGCAGAGGGGTGTATCATATTACCTGGAGAGAGAATTAAGGCTCACTGGTGCCTAGACACTAGAACCGGGGTTGGCAACCTTTCAGAAGTGGTGTGCCGAGTCTCCCTTTAATCACTTTAATTTAAGATTTCACGTGCCAGTAATAATACATTTTAACATTTTTAGAAGGTCTCTTTCTATAAGTCTATAATATATAACTAAACTATTGTTGTAGTTATATATTATATTATATTATAACTAGTTATGTAAAGTAAATAAGGTTTTTAAAATGTTTAAGAAGCTTCATTTAAAATTAAATTAAATGCAGAGCCTCCCGGACCGGTGACCAGGACCTGGGCAGTGTGAGTGCCACTGAAAATCAGCTTGTGTGCTGCCTTCGGCTCACGTGCATAGGTTGCCTAACCCTGTTCTAGTATGACTGGCCTACTAGAAATAGATTAAAAAGTAATTCACAAAAAGGATGGGAACTGGCCAAGGAAGAAATTTACCAATACTGGGCCTAATTTATTGATGGTATCAACTCCATTGATTTAATTATTTTTATTTAAAAGTGAGCAAGCTGAAAATATCAGGATGTGACTACCACATGCTGCAGTCTGCACTGACCCTAGAACTGACACATATTCAGTGAATCACCTAATCATTACACCAAGGTCACTGAAGATACAGAAAAACAACTGATGGACCTAGTGAACATTGCAGCATTGCTTGTGCACAAAATTGGTGACAATTCAGTTATGCCAGTATAATATTTTTCTTTAATGTTGAACTAATCTTACACATTAAAACTAAAGCTGCCCAAATATTGTAGAAAATTGTCTCTGAATATTCATTCTGACAAATGAATTCACTTTCAGTGTGATCCTTCTCCTTTTTGGTTGGCTTTGCAAGAATATTCCTAAGGACAAGCTTTACTAAAGCAAATATCCTCAAAAAGTACAAATTAAACGTGAATACTCAAATGTTTTCCAATAGTGGATTTTGAATTACATGCCATATCAATAAGTGTGAGTGTCAAATTTAAAATGTAATACTTAATACACAGCTTGAAATTCACACTGCTGTTATTTAGTTAAATAAAACATCTAATCAGAGAAGAAAACAATGCCATGTAACAAACTTGAGCATGAATTTCATAAAATTGCAATGTACTGTACCTGAATGACCTGCAGATTTAGAATTATTTGTTGAAAAAAATTGCAAATAATTTTGAATAAAAAGTACAGACAGTGTTTCAGTTTGTTTGCATACAATTCATAGGAAATTCCTTACTTCTGCTTTAAAACATTTGCACTACATTGTAGCTGCCAGGACATACTGTGCTCCTATTCATTTTACGACAAATTATATTACCAGCATATTTGTTAGTTTTGCTGGTGTAATCCAGAAGATTCTTTAAAAAAAAAAATTTTAAAAAAAAGCCTAAAAGAAGTCTGATTTCCCCTTACTATCAGGTATATATTGCTAAGCAGCAGCACTAAGACCAATCTGCGTACACAAGCAGTATTTTGACTTCTCCTTTATTTAGTGACAGTACTAGGTGCCACCTTATGCCCATATATGAAACTGGTAGCAAAATGAACCCTAGTATGAAAGTCTTTTTGCATGCTATTAAACACCTGTATATTTTTTACTTTGAAGAGTGTGGTAGGCTGAGCATACACTCTTCATGCCAGTTGGAGATGCACAGAAATTCTGGATACCTACATGTGAATGCAGAGGATCAAAACAAAGTTTTAAAGCTGTAATCAGCCACTCATTCATTTTAAAAACTGCAGCCCGTCTTAGGGTCTTAGCTGTTATATAAGGGTAAAAGAGAATGAATTGGTAATTAGAGAACTTCATTAGTGATTTAAGTACAATTCCATTTTTATGCAAGTGATCAAATTGCTCATTTTGAATGGTTCTTACATCTAAAGTACAATGGACCAGATTCACCCCGGGCATAATTCCACTGAACACAAACACCAGGAATGGATTTGTCTGTTAAACCAATGTCTGTTTTGAACTTGGATGGATATATACATAGAAGGAGATCACAGTGAAAACAACATTTTTTTGAATACAGTTGCTTGAACGTTCATATTAACACAGAGATGAATTCAGAGCGGCTGTCCTCTGTTACACTGTAAATCTGGAGTAAATCCATTTACACCACTGTAAGTGAGATCAGAATTTGTCACATAGCATATTGGTATCCATAGTAAAGGAGCAGATAACATTTCCTACTACGATTTCTTGTAGACCGATAGCTCCTGGAGATTTATGTATGTAGGGCAAATACTGAACAAACAATTACAAATAAAATTCTCAGGTATTGCTTTTGTCCCTCTTAGAATCCCTGTGATGATAAGCGGCACAGAGATATCTGGTCTAAAGAAAAAACCTGTGATCGATTACCAAAATTCTTGGTTATAGGACCCCAAAAAACTGGTGAGAGTTTACTGTATTTTAATGAGTCTGGTGATATGCAAATTCAGATTATTACAATAAAGAATTAGTTTTAATCACTCCGAGCTTTGTATAAACCTTGATTATCTGATAGCACTTTTTATTTTCTGACATTATTGTATCTTGGATAATGTAAGTGATAAAAACATGTTAGACAATGTAGATGTAGTGGAGAGTGTTAGATTTTTCACTGAGTTTTAACTGAGAAGTGATGTGATTAACACTCTGATAAACAGATTAAGTGGTGACTGAGTGATTGACAGGATTTTATCAAAGCTGAGAGAGGAAAGGCAGTAATTTTTCAAAACATGTACACAGTCCCATGACCCCCAAGCTTCAACCTGTCCTATAGGAAAAGTGTGTCTTGCTTACAGCAAGTCAGTGTTATTCAGTGGAATTTACACTGCAAGTCAGGAAATCCCTACAGGACCGGTAGAATTGTAAGGCTGCAGGACTTTATTCATTAAATGTATAGTTGCTTCTCTTTGTGATCAGAAAATGGCACATTTTTTATCTACTCCCTTTTATATGCCAACAACCACCTACTGTTAATATATCTAACAAGAGCTTAAGTGACTGGAGTTTAAGTCAATCTTTTTTGTGACAACTTCAGCACAGATACAATAATTTGTTTTTAAAATCAAGTTTTAAAAACATTAATAGGTGTATCATCAACAGTGATGCTCCTGTATTCAGTATTAATTGTGCAAATTTCTTTAAATGTTTTTGGTTAAGAATTATAGGACCAGGATTTCAGCTGGTGTAGATCAGCATAAAATCATTGGAGCTATGCTGGTTTACACCAGGTGAGGTTCTGGCCCACAGAATATATATGCTTTGTTAACTTTTGGACTTTCATCCTATTTTCAGGTACCACAGCTTTGTATTTGTTCCTGATTATGCATCCTTCCATCATTAGTAACTCCCCCAGCCCAAAAACCTTTGAGGAGGTACAGTTCTTTAATAGAAATAACTACCACAGGGGGATTGATTGGTAAGATGGGTTATTAGTATGAATATAAAAGTTTATGTACTGTACACAATACAAAAATGGCATTACACTTTGTAATGTGTGTCTACACATTTTGAAAATGACTACTACTACCCTTCTAAAATGATATTTAAATGCACATAAATTATGGTGGAGGGTAGGGATATAGGCTGGAGGGTAGGGATAGGAAAAAGAGGGACCTAGACAAATTAGAGGATTGGGCCAAAAGAAATCTGATGAGGTTCAACAAGAACAAGTGCAGACTCCTGCACTTAGGATGGAAGAATCCCATGCACTGCTACAGACTAGGGACCGAATGGCTAGGCAGCAGTTCTGCAGAAAAGGACCTAGGGGTTACAGTGGACGAGAAGCTGGATATGAGTCA
>NC_133773.1:40591141-40678057 GCF_003597395.2 Chelonoidis abingdonii
GGTGATGAAGCACTGGAATGGGTTACCTAGGGAGGTGGTGGAATCTCCTTCCTTAGAGGTTTTTAAGGTCAGGCTTGACAAAGCCCTGGCTGGGATGATTTAGTTGGGGATTGATCCTGCTTTGAGCAGGGGGTTGGACTAGATGACTTCCTGAGGTCCCTTCCAACCCTGATTATTCTATGATTCTATGGTAGCCTCAGTCAAAAACACAGTAAATGCGTAAGATTTTTATCTTCCCTCTAATGCAGCATATAAAGAGATATCTGTTCTGAACATGAGGCAATACTAAGTAATCTTAATGAGAATTACATATGTATGTCTCAGGATGTTAATATACTTAGAATGTGTGAATAACAGAAAGAGGAAAGCAATGTATGTTTCTAAATTATACATCTCTTTAGGGATGAGATTCTCATCCATTTCTCTGGCAGGTGCTTTGTTTCCTATTTACACATGTTTCTGAAGCTATGACAATAAAAGTAATATTATAAATTGAGTTTAAGATAGCATGATTAATATTTCAGGTTGAACATCTTATTTCTAAAATACTGAAAAGACTAATCTAATGAAAATTTCAGCCACAAGCAGTTTGTTCCTGGCTTTAAATGGAAAACAGAAAATTGCCAGTCCATTGTGGGGGGAGAAATACTTTTTAAAAGTATTTTCAAGGATCAGATAATGAGGAAAATATTCAGCAGTCAGTAAGGTAGTAAACAGGGATAAGTGAAGAGAAAAGGCTCATCATCACTACCTTATTCCCCATGGTTTACCTAAGAAGTTACCAAAGAGCTCGACAAAGATACATTTGGTTGGTCTTGCTTTCAAAAAGTGCTGCAGGGTAAAATGTTCAAAGGTGAAAACCAGTAATACAGTGCATTAAGCAGGGAGCACTAATAAAAGATTCTTGATACTCAGTCTTGTTTCTTTACTCTCTGGTGTCAGGGAAAAGTTATTGCCTTAGACTTTTTATTCATCCATAAAATTAATAGTGTAAAGGCTGCTATATGTTCCAAGTGGAGAAAATTCACATAGAATTTATTTTAAGGTCTATAGTTTTCATAGAGTTATAATTGTTGCAGCAGATTCTTATTACAAAGTTCAATGGGTCAGCATTAATTGCTGACTGTGAGAAGTCAGTCTGATGGGTGGGAAATAGCTGACAGCTAACTTATAAAATCTGCTAACTATCCACCAATCACACAGACTCTTAGCTATTTTTATGAAACAGCTTTTTATATTTATGTTAGGTGAAATTCACCCCCTGGCAGAGGGCCAACACAAGATCTGTGCAGTGGGGTAAAATTTAATCATTACAGTCAATCCACTCTGAAGTTATTATATGTAGTATTTTATATTGTTAACAACAGGAGGTAAAAAGAAAAACACAACCACCCAAATTTGTCAATTCCTTTTTCCCCCCTCAAAAACAGTGAAAACTGGTATGTTGGTTGTGGATAGACAAGTCTGATGATAATATGACAGGTTGTTGGCAACTAACTAGAACCACATAACTGGAGGAGGAAAATCTCAGAACTAAACAAACTAAAAAACAGAACTAAACAAACTAAAAAACAGCCTGCTTTGTTTCCATAACACTGTGATACATAGAATAGTAATTCAGAGGTGCCATCACCACTTGGAGGACTCTTGTCTGAAGAGGTTACTTAAAAACTTAGCAAGAAAATCTCACTACATCTTCATGTTAAAAACTCTTGCCAGATTTGATAATAGGAACCCTGATTCTGAATATTATTTTCTTAGATATTCTGCTGTGGTGTAACTGAAATGCCGTCCTGTGCTGTAACAGGAATAATAAAGCACATATTCTTTTATAAATAGCAGTGGGCCAGATTCAGAAGTTTTTATTTTTACTCAGTCTTTACTATTGACTTTGATTAGAGTTCTGCCTGAGTAATGACTGAGTAAGAAATGAGTGACTATTTCAGGAACTGGCCCACTATTTAAAGAGGATAAATTGTTTGTTACACCTATAACACTTTCTTCTCAGTACAAAAAATAAGGCCTTTTATTTTTGAATGTTTTTACTTGACAATGATTGTGTCTGTTATTTTTATGGATTATTCTCTAATATATTTAACATATGCACCCACCCGTCTTGCTTTAGTGTATGCAGGACTTTTGAGTAATTCTGAGGACAGTGTTCCTTTTCTAGGTATATGGATTTCTTCCCTGTACCATCCAATGTCAGCACTGACTTTCTCTTTGAAAAAAGTGCCAACTACTTCCATTCTGAGGAAGCTCCCAAACGAGCAGCTTTCCTGATCCCTAAGGCCAAGATCATCACCATTCTCATCGACCCATCAGATCGGGCATACTCCTGGTATCAGGTAGGGACTTTGAAAAATAAAGGCAGGTTCTAGTTGAATTATGTATAAAACAGTTTTTATCTTGGATCCTCTCAATATATATAAATACTGAAAAAACAGAGGGGTTTGATCAGGTAAGCATTTATTTGAAAACCAGTTCATCACACAACAATTCTGAGTACAGAAAAAGCTTCCTATACATATAAACTTGATAATCCACTCTTTTAAAATATATAAACACTGAAGCCATATTTTTCAGAACTCTGGCTGTACTATGTGCACGCAAAAAAAGTGCTTGTGTGAATAACTGCATGTAAAGAATCTGCATTTACACAACTAATTGTGCATCTGAGTACCAGGCATGTGAACGGTTGCCCCATTTGTGCTTCCAAATATATGAAGTATGTACATGCAATTGCTCATGGTCTAAGTTTTTTGCAGACACGGAATAAGGCCTGAATTTTGAGTAAGGTTAACTTTTTGAACTTTTGTTAAACTGACCATAATAAAAGAACATATATAGGGGCCTACCAAATTCACAGTCCATTTTTGTCAATTTCACCATCATAGGATTTTAAAATCGTAAATTTCATGATTTCAGCTATTTAAGTCTGAAATTTCATGGTGGTGTAATTGAAAGAATCTTGACCCAAAAAGGAGTTGTGGGGAGGTTACAATGCTGTTGCAGGACTGCTATCCTTATTTCTGTGCTGCTGGTGGTGGCAGCACTGCCTTCAGAGCTGGGCAGCTGAAGAGTGGCGGCTGCTGGCTGGGAGGCCAGCTCTGAAGGCAGCAGTGCAGAAGTAAGGATGGCATGGTATAGTATTTCCATCTTTACTTCTGTGCTGCTGCTGGCGGAGCACCTGGCCAACAGCTGCCACTCTCCAGATGCCCAGCTCTGAAGGGAGTGCAGAAGTAAGGGTGGCAATACTGTGACCCCCCTTGCATCTCCCTTTTGGGTCAGGACCCCCAGTTTGAGAAATGCTGGTCTTCCCCATTAAATCTGTATAGTATAAGGTAAAAGCATATACAAGATCAGATTTCACACTCCAACTTAAATCCAGTATCAGCACCAAATATTTTTTTAATTACACCCAATAAAGTTTAGTACTGTATTTTACTTCAGAGTTCAATTAATACTATTGAAGTACCATTCTTGCTACCATTCTCTTTTTGGCATCATAACAAACAAGCCAGGTTAATGTTGAAGGGGAACTTTGAACATCTTAAACTCAAACTTCAGAGTGGTAGCTGTGTTAGTCTATATCAGCAAAAAGAACGAGTACTTGTGGCACCTTAGAGACTAACAAATTTATTTGAGCATAAGCTTTCATGGGCTAAAACCAACTTCATCAGATGCATGCAGTGGAAAATACAGTAAGAAGATATATATACACAGAGAACGTGAAAAAATGGGTGTTGCCATACCAACTATAACAAGACTAATCAATTAAGGTGGTCTATTATCAGCAGGAGAAAAAAAATTTTGTAGTGATAATCAGGATGGCCCATTTCCAAGAGTTGACAAGAAAGTGAGAGTAACAGTAGGGGAAAAATTAGCATGGGGAAATAGTTTTTACTTTATGTAATGACCCATCCACTCCCAGTCTTTATTCAAGCCTAATTTAATGGTGTCCAGTTTGCCGATTAATTCCAATTCTGCAGTTTCTCATTGGAGTCTGTTTCTGAAGTTCCTTTTTTTGGAGAATTGTGACTTTTAGTTCTGTAATTGAGTGACCAGAGAAGTTGAAGTGTTCTCCAACTGGTTTTTGAATGTTATAATTCTTGACTTCTGATTTGTGTCCATTTATTCTTTTGCGTAAAGACTGTCCGGTTTGGCCAATGTACATGACAGAGGGGCATTGCTGGGACATGATGGCATATATCACATTGGTAGATGTGCAGATGAACGAGCCTCTGATGGTGTGGTTGATGTGATTTTGTCCTCTAAGTGTGTGTGTGAATAGACTATGTTGAGACCAAGAGTGGCAATGGGTCTTGTTGCAGGGATAGGTTTCTGTTAGTGTTTTTATTGTGTGGTCTGTGGTTGCTGGTGAGCATTTGCTTCGGTTGGGGGCTGTCTGTAAGCAAGGACTGGCCTGTTTCCCAAGATCTGTGAGAGTGAGGTTGTCCCAGGATAGGTTGTAGATCCTTGATGATTGGCTGGAGAGATTTTAGTTGGGGCTGAAGGTGACGGCTAGTGGCGTTCTGTTACTTTTTTGTTGGGCCTGTCATGGAGTAAGTGACTTTGGGTATTCTTCTGGCTCTGTCAATCTGTTTCTTCACTTCATCCAGTAGGTATTGTAGTTTCAGAACGCTTAATAGAGATCCTGTAGGTGGTGTCTCTGTCTGAGGGATTGCAGCAATGCAGTTGTATCTTAGACAATAGATTGTGTGATGTGGTCTGGATGAAAGCTGGAGGCATGTAAGTAACGGTCAGCAGGTTTCCAGTATAGGGTGCTGTTAATGTGACATTGCTTATTAGCTCTGTAGTGTCCAGGAAATGGATACTTTTTTGTGGACTGGCCAGGCTAAGGATGGAATTGTTGAATCATGGTGGAATTCCTCAAGGGCTTCTTCCATGGTCTAGATGATGAAGATGACTCAATGTAGCACAAGTAGATAGGGGCGTTAGGGGACAAGATGAGGAGAGTTTTTCTAGTCAGCTAATAAGATGTTGCATACGTGAGGCCATGTGGGTACCATAGCTGCCATGACTTGAACGTATACATTATCCCCAAATGTGATGATTGTGGGTGAGGACAAAGTCCAAGGTTCAGCCACCAGGTTTGTCGTGACATTATCGGGGTACTGTCCTGACAGCTTGTAGTCCATCTTTGTGTGGAATGTGAGTAAGGGCTTCCACACCCATAGTGGCCAGGATGGTGTTTTCTGGAAGATCACCAATGGATTGTAGTTTCCTCAGGAAGTCAGTGGTGTCTCAAAGATGCTAGGAGTGCTGGAAGCATAGGGCCTGATGAGAGAGTCTACAAGCCAGACAATCCTGCTGTCAAGGTGCCAGTGCCTGAGGTGATGGGGCATCTAGATTTCCAGGTTTATGGGTCTTGGGGAGCAGATACAATACTCCTGGTAGGTTCTAGGCGTGTGTCTATACAGATTGTTCCTGTTTTTTTCAGGAGTTTCTGAGCAAATTGTGTAGTTCTTTTGGTAACCCTCAGTGGTTCAGAGGGTATGGCCTGTGAATGTGAGTTAGAGAGCTCGCCTAGCGCCTCTCGTTCATATTCTGACGTATTCATGATGACGACATGTCATAAAGCATAAGTCCCAATTCTGAACCTTAGCGTCCAAATGTGGGTGCTGCATGAAACCTCCAGCTTATTACCAGCTAGATCTGATAGCATGCCCCAGCCAGGATTCCAGTGCCTGGCTCACTCTGGTCTCCCCAAAACCTTCCCTGGGGACCCAAGATCAGATGCCCTGAGTCTTACAACAAGGAAATAACCCCCTCCTGGTGACCCTGGAAGATCACCCTGTTCAGTTCCTTGAAACGCAAACCCGAGAGATCAGGTTCTCTCACCCTCACTCGAGTCCCGCAATGCAAGCTTTGTAACTCTAACACAAAGAGATTTTCTTCTTCCCCCAGTTCTTCCTCCCACCAATTCCCTGGTGAGCTGCAGACTCAATCCCTTGAGCCCAACTAGGAAAAAATCCAACAGGTCTTAAAAGAAGCTTTATAAAAGAAAGACAAAGACAAAAAATGATCTCTGTATCAAGGTGACAATATACGCTTATTGGCTTAAAAGAAAAAAGAATATAAACAGCCTATCCAAAGAAATACAATTTCGCAGCCACTACACACATGTAAATATAAAAAAACATATAAGCCTATTGTTTCTCTTTCTACTCACAACTTGGAAACAGAGATAGAAAGCCTGGAGATAGAGAGATACTCTCAGAGCACAGAGAGCAACAGACCCAGAACAAGGCACCCCCCCAAAAACTTCCCTCCCTTGAGATTTGAAAAATCTTGTTTCCTGATTGGTCCTCTGGTCAGGTGTTTGGTTCCCTTTGTTAACCCTTTACATGTAAAAGAAACATTAACCCTTAGCTATCTGTTTATGACATGACAGCACCTCGTTTGTCAGCCTTTTTTATTATGATACCAGAGTTGTTCCTGAGGCTGTGAATGGCGTTGTGTTCTGCACGGCTGAGGTTATGGGGCACGTGATGCTGCTTTTCCACAATTTCAGCCACATTCAAATGTAATTTACAATGAGTAGACAAAACAATAGTAAATGCCTAATACAGTTTCCAAGAACATGGACCTATATCCAGATAGCCAGTGGGAATTTAATTTAATTTAAAGCAGAGACGGGCTAATCAAACAAGGTGTAAGGAGTCGAGGAAGATTGTGGTACTTATCATCAATCCAGTTAGTTCAAACTTGTTAGAATATAGGTCTGCTTTACTAATAATAATAATAACAGCAGCACCCTATAGACAAAATTTCTTTCTTAGTAAAACCCGACATCTCATTGTAAGTTATTCAGTAACTACTATATAGTATTCCATCATGCAAATTTGTACCTCACTTTTTGATCCATGAAATAGTAAATACAATTATTTTATCTGTCTTTTTTCTATAAGTATTTCTATAATGCATATCACTATGCCATCTAGTTACATACATGGGGCGTTTGAAACTGTGGGATCTGTCCGGAATGGACCAGAACCTGTCCACTCTGTTCATAATTGTTGCCTCTTATTTTAAGAAGTCCCTTTCTCCTAGTCTTCTGACTACAATAGGAATTTGACAAAATGAGGAATAAGTAGAAACTGAATAAGGATCTCAGGATCTATATTATATATATTTTATTTTATGGATTTTTTTTTTGTTCCTATAAGTAGAAGTTATCTATCTGATAACCATCAGTGAAAGCTTTGCTGGAGTAAGGTCTGAATATAAATCATGTAAGGACTTCAAGATTTGGCTGCATAAGTAGAGGTTCACCATATTTGAGTTTGTTATCCTGGGTTTGTTTATGCATACGCTGCCATTTCATTAAATGAAAATGTGTGCTAGTTTGCTACGCTAATACTAGTCAGATCTTTTGATAGTTAATAGTGATGTTATTCTTACCTTCTCAACAGTTTATCTAATATAGGCCAAGGTTTCTTAAGTGAAATTCACTTGTAATGTAATTTAATGAGTCACAAACAGGTCCTATAGACCACTGCCCACATATATTCTGTCCCATTTCTATGACTCTGGACTCCGGTGTCCATGATGTTCTTGTAACTTACCTTTCTTTTACAGCATCAGCGATCTCATGAAGACCTTGCAGCTCTAAAATTTAGCTTCTATCAGGTGATCACAGCTGGACCTCGAGCCCCATCAGAGCTTAGAGCTCTACAGAAGAGATGTCTAGTACCTGGATGGTATGCCACCCATATAGAAAGATGGCTAACTTATTTCCCAACTTCTCAGGTGAATAGAGTGTAACATTGTGTCTTATTTCATATGAATTTGATATCTTAGATTATTCACTTTTTCTGAAGTCTTCATTACTGATTATTACTATTCATGAATTTATATGTGTGTGTGGTTTGGAGCACTGATTATCCAAAACCATGTTCTGATTGGTTGGCGGGGCCTTCTGGTGATGTCACAGTCATGCACTAACTCCTGGCACTGCACAATTGGGACTTCCATCAACAAAAAGCAACAGGAACAGCTACTGAGGAAGCTTCAGGACTGCTGCTCCTTGCACCCCTCTTGCACACTGAACTGCCTTTAACACTGAGTTGTTTTCTTGTTTTTTGTTTTAATGTTGTCACTTTCTGGCACCCTACTGGCTGTATTGTTGAACCTGTCAGAAAGCACAATAGGAAACCCAGTGCTTCAGAGTGCATCAGGCATCAGCCATTTGATACCCCATCAGGGCTTCCAACATGAGAAACCTAATGTATCATGATAAATTGCTGGGATGGTGCTTTGTAATGCTTCTGCCCTGTGCAGCATCAAAACTTTGGCCAGCACTGTGAAATATCAATGCATTATCCACCCCTAATGGGATCAGAGGAGATTTAGTGCACTGAACACTGTGAAGACTTGAGGATATAGAGGCTTGAGTCTGGAACTGGGTATGATACACAGATAAATAAAGACATAAGGCCCATTAGTCATTAAGTGCTTCAGTGTCTTCATCTGCTCATGAGTTCAGTGGTCCTTCCATGAACTAATCATTTCACTGCTCACTTCACTGGGAACTGCCAGTGTATCACTACCTCTGTGCACACTGGTGCCTCTGGAATCTCTGTCATCACTGGGTTTTGGGATCTGTTGATGCCTATTCAAGGTCCTCTACCCATCACACCTCTTCCAGGTCTGCCAGTGCATTGTATCACTGCTAGTGTATTGGGAGCCACCACTCTCCTCCCAGCTCTTTGGTGCATAGCTCTGTTGAGTATTGAGTATTTTGGTGCATTTAGAAGCTACAGTTGGCACTCCTGTCCCTTTGAATCTCTGTATGTTACACATTGAGCCTCAAAGGGTTTGTGTTTCCTGGTGTGTGCAATTCATGAGACTAGGGTGTGCTTATCTCAAAACAGATATCACTTAATGAACCTGAAAAGTGCATACTCCTGACAGACCTCTGAAGACACATACTTCACAAGATATCTATCTGCCTACACTCTCCAAGCGATGACATGCAGTCACAAGTCCCATACTCCTTTTGGTGCGTAACATAGAGGTGGCATACATCACATTACTCATGTCTTGTTGATAGGCTTTGTTTCTGGCATTGATGTTTCTGAATGCTAACACTGTGAAGCACTACTTCCGAGCACACCCTCTAAGGACTTGTTTGGAGGACAGAATTTGTCCAGAGGCTGCAACTTTGTTCCCATGGTGTGAACAAAGAAGCTCTGATGCATCTGGCTGGTGATATTGTCTACATGTTCTTTTAGGATCCAAATTTGCAGAGTCCATAGGATATACAGTTGTGTAATACCAGCATATTGATTTGATATTCTCTACACTCTGTTTAGATTTAATCTCTCCAAAGGTCTCGTGTATGTCGGTCGTGTATGCATTCTAGGATAGGTCCTCAAGAGACATTGGATTTCATATCCCTCGGTGAAAACAAATAATTGTCTGTCACCACTGACTGACTCATTGTTTCTGCGTAAACACAATGAACATAATCAGTCATATCTAAATTTGCTATTGAGTACAGCATGATTAAAATGGTTATCTGATGCAGATCTATAATCAGCAAGTGAGCATAAAGTTTAGCCTTAGATGCAAAGAAAGACTGGAATCTACCCAGCATATCCCAACTGGACCAAACATGTATATATGTAGCTTATATGGGGACACTACGTGAGTAGTATCGTTCTTACATGTTGGACTTATATGAAGTCCAATATTCACCCACCTATGAACTAATGTGTAAGTTATCTTCTTTCATCTCTTTATTGTTATTATTATGTTTACCCACATTGTCTAATTTTGAGGTCAGCATGTTCTTTTATTAATGAATAAAATTGTTTTTCTGATGGTTTTTCAGCACCCTGAGCACTTTTGTGTGGGGGGCACCTTATAAATTAAAATTATCATTGTTATTATTTATTATTATAGTCAAAGATATTATAGGTAATGCTGGTATCAATGCAAATAGCTAAGATTCCCTGATAGTTTCCATTATAATAATATCTACCTCTTATATAGAGCTCTCCATCGGTAGAGCTCAAAGCACTTTACAAACCCTGTTTTCAGTTGTTTAGAGCTTTGCCAAAATTTAACCATTTGGGATGAAATTTTCCATGCCAGGCATCTGTGTCAAACTGAATTTTGAAGAAAATGTCAGCAAAAAGAATTCAGTCATTTATCAGAACAAGATCGGGGGAAAATGCATCATTTTACCTGTGTTAAAAAATTCTTACAAGTTTGTTGAGAAGCTCTAGTGCCTCCATGCTTTGGATCAAGGACTTAAAATTTGGCACAGGAGTTGCCTTGATGACAGGGATGTAACTTTTGCCAATCCTGTGAAAATCTACACAAATTTGGTCAAGTTTTGAGCCTCTGGAAATTTTCATTCACTCATGCTCAGTAGAGACTGAACATTCCATCTGTATTGGGCATGCTTCGTCTCAGGGCTGTGAGGGGCAGAGAAGGACTTTCTCTGCAATTGCTGCTCCTAACAGACAGCGGCTGCTGAAGTGCTAGGCCCAGAAACTGAGAGGAGGAAATCAGTCTATCCTGTTCCATCATTGAGCCCACTGCTGGCATCTGGCCAGCAAAGAGGAAAATTAAGAGAGGCCTAAGGGTAGGAGCTAAGGCTAAACTGGGACAAGGAGCCAAAAGGGGAGAAACTAGGATGAGGAACTGAATGGGGGGACCAGGATGGGGCATGGAGGAATTGGAGTGGGAGACTGAGCCTGAAATTGGGGCAGACTGCAGGGGCAAAGCACGGAAGAGGTCAGGCATACAGGAAATGGGCAGAAAAGGTTGCAAGTAGAGTACACTTCCCTCAGAATCAGGTATAGAATATAGGACTCCTGGGGGCTTGTCTGTACAAACACTTAGCTTGCGGCAAGCTGGGTTTTAAATCTACCCTGCATTAGCCCGGCGTGCACTGAGTGTCCATGTGGACCTTTCTGCCTCTCACTTAAAGTTTCCTAGTGCACTGTGATCTCCTGTTTCAAAGCAGGATAGATCAAAGTGCATTAGGGAACTTCTAGTACACGGCAGCAAGGTCCGCATGGACATTTAGTGTGCAGCTGGCTAAAGTGAGGTAGATTTACAGCCCAGCTTGCGGTAAATTAAGTTTTTGTTTAGAGAAGCCCCAAGGTTTAGCATTCCTCAGCTGTCAGCAAATAGCTGTGACACGCCCATGTAGTGGATGTAGCACAACCTGCCACTATCAGTCTGTTAGCTCAAGTGGCAGAGGTCTGTGCTGTGGATCTAAAGTTTCTAACCTTACTGATGAAGCATGTGGGAGTTATTATGGTTCTGCATGGTGGAATTCCTGTTTTTCAGTTTGCTTTTTTTAAAAATCTAGGAAATTACATACAAAACTACTACAGTAAAAGAACCTTAAGGTTGCAGGTCTAGCACTCAAAAGTTAGGAAATGCCAGAATTAAATTTGACCATGCAAGTAACTTGGTATTCTGTGCATAGGAATTATGATACAATATTTAATTATATGAACACATGCTATTTTTTCCACAGAACTGCTGCCTTACTCACTCCTTTCATTCACTCATCAGTCATCCTCCCCTAAGCCACTCCCTAGTCCCAGTTCATTCAGCCATCTCCACTAAATCTAAAAACAAGTTGTGATCAGAAGTAGAGAGTAGCAGGAAGCTAGGAGAAACCTGCTTTGTGTGCAACAAGCTCTCCTTCGCATGTGCTGGCAAACTCTGATAGGGGGAAAAAAAGGGTCTTTGAAGAGTTGTGAGTGAACCAGCTCCACAGTCACAAAAAGAAGCTTTTTCACAGGGAAAATCACTTGGTTGTCGAGCAGCCAATCTGGACCTGATGATTAGCCATCTCCTATCCACTGTGCACCACAGCTGCTTCAGCTCCCACTGTTCAGTCATGGGATCTCGGGCACAAGAAGAAACTAGTGCGTGGCAAAGGATGAGAGAGCTGAGTGCTTTCTTCAGCAGTGACCATGACTGTCAATGAATTGACTGACACTCGGGGAAAAAAGAGCACACATGTGGCTCAGAAGATCTTCCTCTCATTTTATATGTGTGTATGTGGGGGTGGGGGTCATCTTATTTTTTCCAGATATATTAGCTTGTATTTTGCCAGGATGAAGCTCATTTAATTTCCTACTGATATTTGTAATCTCACTAGGTCCTTCAGTATTAATTTTCTGTCCTCAGTGGTGCTCACAACAGCTTCCAATATAATTTCATTTCAGAATTAATTAGTGTGCCATTTACCCTTCTCCCAGATCATTAATGACAATGATAAATAAGACCAGACCTGTCACCCTTCCCTGGGGCACCTCTTTTCCTCTTAATGAATGAGCTTGACATAGGAGAAAGTTTTAGTTTGAAGCTTGAAATATGATGAATTTTAAATACAGTATTATTTTATTTTTGCAGTTGCTAATTATTGATGGACAGCAGCTGAGAACTGACCCAGCTACCGTGATGGATGAAGTGCAGAAGTTTTTGGGAGTTTCTCCTCATTATAATTACTCTGAAGCCCTAACGTGAGTTAATTCATAATTAATGTAATGGAATATTAGCAATGGAGTGACTTAAAAAGGAAATAATCGTGCAATTGTAGTTTTGTACAAAGAGTCTGAAAAGAATGGGTTGCAATATTCCCTGTAAATTATAATTTGCTGTTATTCATTGAATTTTTGTACATCTGAATGTATAATGTGTGTGTGTGAATGTGTGCTCTGCACTCCTCAGACAAACCTCGGCACCTTGCAAGATTAGGTTGTTGAGACATTTGTTGGCTGTAACAAAATGGTGTTGGTTCTATAAGCAAAATCAATACAAATTAATAGCCACTAATACTTCTCTGACTAATTTTGCGTGCAAGCCCTATTACTAATGCTAGTTTGGGCAACAATATGTATTTTTCAGTGTCTTTACCCTCTTTAATTTCCATGGAAAAATCTGGACTTGCTTATGTGCTGATTAAACATGAAAAGTAGATTTTTCTTTCTTGCATGCTTTCAGACTGCTGTCCAAGTAATCATTAACAACATGTGGAAAGAATGCAACTCAGAAGGATTCTATTTTCTGTTAATTATGCATTGAGCCAGGCATTAAACATGGTGTTTAAATATTAGAGAGATGGACACCTGACAGATAAAACAAGTATTGGTTTGTGAAAAGTGTGTTTGGATTTTGGATGGATAAAAGAGAGAGATGCCTTTGCATCTCTTTTCTCAGCAGCAAAAGATTCACCATGCGTAAACAGAATGGACAGAAGGCTGGTTTTCCTTTACATTCAGTTGCAGGAGACTCAACAGTATTAATGTCAGGAATGTAAAATCTACTCTCTCTATAATAAACACTCATGTACACAAATCCTTTGGAATCAGACATTTAGATTCACTTGCCCTTAAAATAAGATTGATAACCTTAGGCTGCTCTTTTGAATCTGAGCTCATTGTCTGTTTTTATAAGATGCTCTCAGAAAAGAATTCTTTTCTTTCCTAGACATTTCTCTAGTTAATGCTTTCAGACAGTTGTGCTCTGTTCCTTTTTGTGGCGTATGTAGCAAAACAGATTTAATCATTCATGAGATAAAGTCAAGTGTATTATAAAGACATAATGGACCCAATTCATCCCTGGAAGTAACTCTGTGGAAAGCTCTGTTTCTTTGTACACCAAAGGCCTTGACCTGGATGCTGTGAATTATTATTCTGCATCTAATTCTGCAGCAGGGTTTTCCTTCTTGTCTACCCTTGAACACAGATAATGTTCATTTAACATAACAGATTCAGGCAACTTTTTCCATTACTTTGACCCCAATTCATGCCGATAAAGCTCCATTTAAATCAGTTTAGTTATACCAGTAATGAATTCGGCCCTCTGTCATTTGGTTATTGATATATATATAGTAGAAAATTCCCATCTCTACTTGTACCTACAAAATTGCAATAGTGTAATATGAAATAAAAATATAGGTTATTTACCCAGTGAACTCAAAACATTTTACACCCTTTAATCTTCACAAAGCCCTTTGAGGTTGGTAAATATTATGCTGCCTAGTTTACAGAAGGTTAGATGGAAGCACTGAGAAGTGAATGGTAGACTAGTAATTGTAGAGTCTGTAGTGATGGACACTGTATAAAAATCTGTATAAAAACAAACACTTGCCTAATGGCACACAATCAGTGACAAAGCCAGAAGAAGAACCCAGGAGTGCTGGTTGCCAGTCTCCTGCTCCAGCCATTAGATCATGCTAGAAGGTATCGGCAGTTTGAGGTTGATGAATTTATCCTTAAAACAAGTTGGCTGGCAATATTGGTATTTCTATCAAGCAATTAAATATCTTGGGATATCAGTCTTTTTATTAACTGTGGGCTTTGTTTGATGCTATCACTTTTATACTATGGTTTGTCATGAATTTATACTATCACTCTGCTGTCACTTGAGAGGATGTTCCTGTGGATGAATTGTCTTTTAATTAACTCTGTATGAACATACTGCACCATTGATACTTCAACAAATGCTGTCCCACAGATTAAATTACAAATGTCTCTGTTTTTTAGGGTAGACCCAACTTATGATTTCCCCACCCCAGGGGAAAATATGATATATGATAGTGGATTGTAGGTTCCTTCCATCCACATTCACTGAACTGACCATCTCCAGGAACAGTCAAGATGGTGTGCAGCCATTTTATACAGCAATTGAAGGCAACTGTACCCTTTACAAATACATAAACTGAGCTGAAGATTTGTCTCTAAGTCTTCAAATGAGAGGGTTTTTTGGTGGAAGACTGTAGTTTTAACCGTGCAGATGTTTAACTGTGCAGCTATACTCTGGTTTCTGCATGGTCAGATGGAAATTTAACAAAAAAGATTTCATAAAATGAATAATACTTCAATAATCCACATATCTTGGATAATTTAAAGGCACTTTGCTTCGTGATGTACATGGGATCCACTATAATTGCTCACTTCTGGAAATATGACTCCCATGAATCTTTGTCAATCCTTATTGCATATAGTTTCTCGTGCAATCAAAACAGGTGTTACCTGTGTCCATGCTACTGCCAAAGCTGTGCCCTTGATCAGTCATGTACAACTCCGACTGACATCAAAGAAATCGATTGAAGGCATGATATGGCCTTTGAAATGTGCTCTAAAATATATGATCTGTTCAACCATGTCCAGATACAGCTCCATTGACATTATTTATTAGTATTGTTTGATTTGATCTATAAAAGACACAAAGCACCTATCCAGATCTCTAGCCCAAACGTAGTTCATGTCTGTACACAAACATGTATATTTTGTTCTGGCTTGGTGAATATCCCGGCTGGCTGCAAAGAGAAGTCATGTTAAAATAAGCATGTGCATATAATATTGATGCAAAGAGCTCTTAAGATGTGCTCATCTATGCTGTGAATCACTCATTATGCTGGCAAAGAGGAGAGAAGAGTCTAAGAAACCAGTTCTTCTCCCAGTGGGAGTTTTGACACTGACATTGATGGAAGCAAGATAGGGTCCATATACCTTGTGAATTAAAAATAAGACATTTTAGTGTTAACATTACTGTACAGCCAATGTCATCACTGTGGAATCTCATTGTGAGGTACATCATCACACCTTTAATCCATTGCTAGACTGACATTGTTGTAATTTCAAAAGCCTGAGAAAATATTCTGGGGGCTAGGGGAACCACAGAGAGACTTTGTTTATTTCTCTGTGGTGCCAGTAGGTAAGGGAGAAGCCCAGCTGGAGTCCCCCTCCTGCAAGTCTGAGCAAGGGCAGACACCATATCTTGGGCTCCAGGCTTTAAGTGCCCACATGTGGGCTGGGGGAGGAAGAGCACGGCTCCCAGGGGAGATTCAGCCCTCTGGAGGAAAATCTCTTTGCCTCAACAGTAATCATCACAACCCCCTGAACCCAATTGTTTGTCCTCATCAGAATCTGTGTTCTTCAGGTTAAACAATGGCTATTCATCCTCTCTAGTGTTTGGTTGTTTACTCCATTTTTCTCACACAACTACGTCATTACCAGCCTCGTTCTTTCTGTCTTCTATGTTCCTCAACTGCCTTTTCTTCTTCCTGTCTCCCCTTCCCCTACTCCATGCATAGTATCACCCATCCCTTCCTTTTTCTGCTGCCTTACTCCTATTATCTTACCCCATCCTGTCCTCCCCTTAGCCGCATATATAGTCACTTTGGGCCTGACTCTGCCACGCTTACAGTGAGGCACGCTTATTCTGTAAATAATCACATAGATATCCATGAAGCTAATGGAAAAATCAGGTAGTATTCAAGATGAGTAATGGTTGCAGAAGTTGACCCTTAGTTTGTATGTTGTATCCCTTTTTCGCACCCTGTGTCTGTCTTGTCTATTTAGATTGTGAGCTCTGCCTTCTTATGTGGTTTGGAGAACCCCCAATGAAATGGGGCACCAATCCTGTACAGCATCTTTGGGTGCTTCTGCAATTTAAACATTAACTTTAAATAAAATTAAATAGGGTCTATATGTTCCTAGATTCAATGGGATCTGTGTTCAATTATGTGTGCCCTAGAAATCTATAGGGATAGCTAGGTAGCCTGTTATTCTTTATTCTTTCCTCCAAAGAAAAGCATAATTTGCATTAGTGCTAAGGGGGGTCCTGCCTGAATAACAAGGAGAAAGTGGACCTGAAATATTAAGTTGCTGAAGTGATAAAAAAACTTACTGAACATATTTGATCTGTTTGCTGAATTGAAAGTGTACAAAATATTCATTTCAGGTTCGATTCACATAAAGGTTTCTGGTGTCAACTCCTGGAAGAAGGAAAAACCAAGTGTCTTGGAAAGAGCAAAGGCAGAAAATACCCTCCTATGGATTCAGAGGTAAACCATTGTTCTTCTGAGGCAATACAGCATTTGAATGGCTTTTAGGAGTGCCTCACTCACACCCGTGGGTCACTCCATTGACAAAATTATAACAAGAACAAGAGGATAAAATTAACAACCTACAGTTTATTTGTACTAACTCTCCCTACAGCTGAGGCCTTTCTGATACCATGTACCACATGATCATTTTTCAACCTTTTGTATGAAGGCCAAGGTGTCTCCAGATTAACTTACCCTGAAATTGTTTTTTAAACATTTTCTTCATATTGAAAAACCTAGTAGCTCTCAAAAAGCTGCAGCACAGTTAAAATCCCAGCCCCTCAGCTGAGCAACCCACACCAGCAACAAGCCCAAAACACATGGTTTGTTGCAGTTGTGATCAGACATGTAACTGTGAGGCTGTCCTCTGTTCTTCTAGTCTGTTTCATTTTTGACTTGTCAGGCTATTAATAGTTACACATGTTCTCGTGGCAATTCATTTTTAAGATCAATTAATTTTGGTATCTGTCAGTTTGGAAAATGTTCCTTCAGAAATGTTCAGATAAAGTTACTTTCACAGGCCTGATAGCTGAGGTCCACACTCCCGCTTCTGCACAGAGGAGGGGAAGAAATCTCAGCAAGCATTTGGAGCCTCTGTTTTCACTCTGGCCTTGTCATACTGAACTCCCACTTAACTTAGTCTAAATGAAACCTGAGTGAAGAGCTCAAGACTTGGTCAGTAGTAAGTACTAGTGTACTTACTTATTGTACTCATAGGCCTGCTTTTATTCTGATGCTGGTGTAAATCAGGAGTAACTCTTGTGAGAGGAGAATCAGCCTCTGTGGGGTATTTTTACTTATTTGTATTATGTTTGTCTATCCTAAACATCTCTGAAAAAGACAAAAACTGAAATACTATGAGGTTATATTCTGCTCTCAGTTACACTGATGTAAGCTCAGAGTAGCTTACTGACTCTAGAGTTACTCTGGATCTATATAGATGGATCTGAGATCAGACCATGATCAGTTTCTTTGGTTTTGATGAATAGTTTGGAAATTAACTGTATATCTACTAAAATAATCCCCTGCAGCTCAGCTGCTAAATAGAGTATAGATGCTGTGTGCAATAATACTTAGTATATAAGAGAAAGTATACAGCACAGAAGAAAACATTGCATAGTTTACATATGGTAAAACAAACTGCAAAACTCAAAATCTATAGCATCTACAGTACACTATTTTACTAAATAAAAATGTCTGGTTTTTTATCCATCAGTGTAGGGCTTTTCTGTCAAGCTACTACAGAGATCACAATGTGGAACTGTCAAAACTCCTGCACAAATTGGGACAACCCCTGCCATCATGGCTGAGACAGGAACTACAGAAAGTGAGATAGCATTGAGAGGAAGCTTCTTGAAATCTCTCTTCCACACTTCAGTCATCTTACCTAAAGCCTTCAATAGCTATCAGAAGGCAGGTGTAAAATATACCTCTTCAAAAGAGAATAAAAGAATGAAGTTCTTTCCATATGCTGGCATATGGATGGTGAAAATGTTTGTGTCTCTTAGAACTCTGGAGGCCTGCAGGTTTTCTCTTCGGCATTTCTGGGCCTATGGAATTGTTGTAAACTACTGTGCGCACATGTGGAAGTCAATAGTAACTGGTAAAGCTTTAAAAGCAAAGCTACACAACTGTCCAATTTCATAGTAAATATTTACACTTTTATATTCAAACTTAGGAGTGTTGTGTCTCATGTAAGTTTTGTAGCCCATTGTTTGCCTGCTCATGATTTTTCATACTTTTTTATTATTATGTGTCTTATACAAAACAAAAAACAAAACTAAGAAACCCTATATAACACACAATGGCCAGATCTACTCCTGCCTTTGGAATCTGCTTACCAAATTTTGAACTTAAAATAAATGAACACAGTTGAGGAATACAAACACATGTTGCTTAGGTGTAAACAATAGGACAAAATATGTATTGTGAGCCAAATCTTGAAGCCACAGGCTAAAACTCTGTAGCAAGAAATGATGTAAGAAATAAGGCCCTGCTCCGTAAGGAGGAAACCATAGTGTGCTGTGGATCCCTTTCCAGTTCAGAATCTATGCTTTTAAGTACTGCATCTCCATACACAGTCTGCTGAAACAGCAACACAAAGGAATATAGACTATTCTGAACAGAGACGACTATATGTTTAAGAAGAAATCTAATTAGATATATGAAGCACAAAGTTAAAAAATAAATTTACATTGTAATAATCTGAGTGTTAAACTTATATGACTGTGAACCAAACCATAGCAATGCAATGAACAAATGACTTGAGATCTTTCACACCTAGCTCCTGTGAGTTATGGGGCCTAGATTCTGATCGCACACTGCTGTAAATGAGGAGTAACTCCAGTGAAATCAGTAGACTTATATCAGCGAAAAACTGGTGTGAGAACAGAAACAGACCTATATTAAGATTGCCTTAATTTACAATATATCTTGTCCTGGTTTTTGGTGTGTTGAATTTTGTGTATTTATTTGATGTGTGTTTCCCAAAACTCCTCTTATACTGACTGAAAAGTGGTGATATCTCTCAATGCCTTCTAATTTAATACATGCAAGTTGCAAAAACATACTTCTTTCCCCAGGGAGATATATTTTTTAAAAGTTTTGTAATTAAATAAGTTAAATAAAAATTAATACAGTGTGCAGTCATGATATAGAATTAGGTTCCAGTACTGCAAACACTTAAGTATATGTTTAAGTTTACACAGTGTGAGTACTCTCAGTTAAACAGCACGCCTACTTAAACATGTGAGACCAGGGCATAATTATTAATACTTCAAAAAATTAGGAAAGAGATCATTAAAAATATGAGCCAAATTTAGCCCTCATGTTACTCCACTGAAATATGGCTCAATGTGTTTTAAAAATGCCCAACAGCTAATCAATAAATACCCAAAGTCAAAAAATGGGCATGGTAGGTTACCCCTGCTCCCTATATATACTATTGTTCCAAATTTGATGCTTGGTTCTGTAACTACATTCCCAATATTTGCTTTAAAATGAGCAGTTAAAAAGTACATCAAATGGTGGAAAGCTTTTCTATGTTTGTCGTAAACCATACAATTTAATTTTTATGGTAATGGAATGGAAACCAGTTTATTGTTCACTAAATAGAAAACAGATGTTGAGCTCCATATTGTAATTCTAACTTGTAACTTATTTTACTCATGGACTTTGTCTTCGTAATACGTAATTCTGATAGGCCTGTAAAGAAAAATATCTAGGCAAATTTGCTGTGTATAAAGATATACATTATTCAGAACATTATTGCATAAAGGAGTATGCATGATTAACAAAAAGGATCTAGTAGAGTAGACATTCTATAAGTTGAACATCACAATTATTTATAGAATGAAAAAATCTTCTCACTTTCTGTCATGTGCTTTAGGTCCAAAATTTGACTTTTCTTAAAATTCTTTTAATTTAGTAAAAGATGCCCTCTGGACTCTTAATAACTACAAAAGAAAAAATCCTTTGCATGTGTAAACAGTTGATGTGACTTGCAAATGTCAGTATGGATTTGTAACAACTAAGATGTTAATGTTAATCAGGAGGGAAAACACCTACGATGATGCTCTAGTAGCTCCACTGACTTCAATAGGGTCCTTTCATCCTTAGTGTACAACTGATGTACCATCACCAAAACATTTTAAAAAAAAACAGAAAACACATACTATTTTGTAGGGACTGCACAAAGCTTGTGTTTTGTGCTCTGATGCTACAGTTACTCTGCTCTCTTTAAAGCAGCAATTACATAAGCATTTTGGAGCCAGATCATGCTCCCAAGATTGCTATGAAGCTCCATTTCATCCCAATTATCAGGAGGTGTGGGGACTGTCAGGGGCACAGAGCACAGGATCTCAGTGGGAGTGGAGTTGATTTCAGTGGGAGTTCTGCCTGAGTAAATACTATAAACAGAAGTATTTGGCCTTTTGTTCTCAGAATTGTGCATTGCACAGGGCCTGATCCTGAAACCCTTATTGTTCAAAACTCCTGTTTTGACAATGCCTGAGAAAAGTTCACAGGATCAAGCTCTTTAGCATCAGCATCTCCAGATAGCCTTAACTTCTTGTGCACTAGAAATATTATTGTGACACTTAAAAACAGTGGATAGTAAAGGCAAATTGATAGTGTTTTTTGAGTTTACAAAGGTATTTACTGCTGATTTGCAGTGAAATTTTTTGTATGAGCCCTAAAAGAGAATACATGCACCTACCTATAGTTTTTCCTCCAAAATATTCTGTTAAAATGTTTTTACAATATTCAGCAAAAGCCTGTAAAAAAAAAAAAAAGTAAAAACTACATTTATTCAGGACCAACCAAGTTAGTTATGAACAAGGAGACTCAGCAAGGCATGCAGACTCCAGACTTTATGTCAGAGGTTCTCAAACTTTCGTACTGGTGACCCCTTTCACACAGCAAGCCTCTGAGTGCGGCCCCCCCTTATAAAGTAAAAACACTTTTTAATATATTTAACACCATTATAACTGCTGGAGGCAAAGCGGGGTTTGGGGTGGAGGCTGACAACTCACAACCCCCCATGTAAGAACCTTGTGACCCCCTGAGGGGTCCCGACCCCCAGTTTGAGAACTCCTGCTTTATGTACAATAGCTGGAACTGAAAATAATGGGATACCCGTGAATAAAGCTGAGCAAGTAATTCATAAAAAAAATTTATTTGACCAAGTTTAGCTTATTTTAAGCTCATCACTTATCTACAAGCAGACTGCAGTTTCTTCAAATGCATTTTCATAAATATCCTACCAACTTTAATGTGTTTTTTTTAATTTACTGTTTGATTGTGAAACATTTACTGAAAATATTTGATAGTCAGGCTTAGCTGATTAGTTGTGATTGGTAAATGTGGTATGATTTTTGTTCCCTGGTTAGATGAGTGTGCAAGGAATTCCTATACAAATACTTGTCTGTGTGCAGTGTAACTTGTTTTCTGCAAATACTCATGCATTTGACTTTGAAATTTGCTTTCCACAAACATCTGTGATAGTAAAATTCAATGCATGATTGTTTACAGAAAGTGAACATAAAGGGGCATGAATTTAGGTGATATAAATTCATTTGACTGTTTCAATAAACATTCATGAAAGTGCTACAGTATTTTCCTAGCTCCACGTTTGAGAAAAGAACGAGTTTAACTGATTTGCAGGCTAGTTTGTACAGAATACCCTTTTTCTTTGCTTAAAATGTGAAACTTCCTCAGGAAGAAATTAAATAGATATTTCAGTGTTTATAGACATAAAATTCTTGTCATTCACATTGAATGAAAATTTCTGGAAACATTTTTCTCAAAGTTTTTTAAAATTAAAAAAACTGAATAATATTCTGATAGTGGCATGATATCTGATGTGCAACAATAAACTCTGATAAGAAAATGTACTGCCATGTAGTAGTGATTTTATGTTCCTAAAAGTTCTCTTCTTCCAGTTTTTTTGGCAGCTATTGTACCTTGACTTTGAGATACAATACAGTTCAGAAGCACAGTAGTTGCATGAAAGATTTTCTAAAAGAAAAATATTGCTTGCTCTGCCGTTATGTGGATATTACTGCTCTGTGCAGCTGCTTTTTTACTGCCTTTGCTTGTTGATTACTTTTTATATAGCTTGTGCCAGAAGCTGCAAGTGTGCTACAGTAACATTTTCAGATCTTTATATACAGAGCAAGAGAGCTCTATTAAAAGTATTTGCCCTTAGGTGAGCTTTGGAGGAACACTGTTCTATAGTTGAGACATTCCAACAGCCTTGGTAGACAGGAGGGAGCATTAGAAAAATCCATAAAAATTACTATAAAATTAATATTACCAAAGAAAAATTCTGTACTATCAACTACTTGAGGTCAGAAAAGCACTCTAGATGTGATGGTACCTGGCCAAACAGAAGCTTATAGTGTTGTCTTGGAGTGACACAGAAAATATCAACGTGATACAGTCTGTTCATTATGGGCAAGTCATGTAACCTACTATAAAATGTTTGTGTTTCTTTTAAATTAACTACAATTACTTTAATTGGATAATTTAAAAAAAGTAAAGTAACAACACAAATGTACTGAGTTAGCACAATCAGAGCGTTTTGCTTACAAGCAGCATCCGGCCATTCTACATTGTTAGACTCAAGTCACCAACTCAGATAATGCTGCCGTTTGACAGATCTTTCAAATTTTGCCAGTCTAGAATGTTCCAGACCTGAAAGGTGCATTAAGCACCTTTCTTAAGGCTCCATGATCCCCTGAATGAAGAGGGTAAAATTAGCAGGATCAGAAAGGAAGACTCACAAGAGGAGAGAAAAAACAAATGAGGGCAGCCAAGGGCTAGAGAAAACAGAATGAGAAACACAAGAACTTTAGAAAAAAGAGAAATGGAGGAGGTATATAGGGAAGACACAACATAAAGGGATTGAATCTGAGTGGTGCCAAGCACTGTTAGCTATCACTTGTATTGATGAGAATTGTGGCTTAGCGCTGTTCAGGTTCCGGCTACAACTGGGTAAGAAGATGCTGCTTCTGTCTGGAGAAAAAGCAAAGAAGTGTCTGTTTTTCCCCTCAGGAAAACAAAGAAAATATTTTTTTTTAAAAGGAATCACAGACAAAGAAAGAAAGAGAACCAAAATGGAGTGCAGCACCATGGAAAATCAGGCCTTTGGTCTAAGTTTTCTATCCCATTGCCTCAATTTACTTTGGTTTTATCTTTTTTTCTCTTTCTTGCCTTTCAGTTGTCTGTTGCTTTCTTTTCCCATTGGCCCTCTTGTTCCATTCCTCCACTGTCCTTTTCTGTCCCTTTGTTTTCCCACTTCACTTGCTTTATTCCTCTCTGCTCCACTTGACAAATTCAAATTGGAAATAAGGCATGCGGTTTTAGCAGTGAGGATCATTTCAATTGGAACAGCTCAAGGACGTGGCAGATTCTCCATCCCTTGAAACCTTCTGGCTTTTTTCAAAAGATATAGCCTAGCTCAGGGGTCAGCAGCCTTTCATAAGTGGTGTGCTGAGTCTTCGTTTATTCACTCTAATTTAAGATTTCATGTGCCAGTAATACATTTTAACATTTTTAGAAGGTCTCTTTCTATAAGTCTATAATATGTAACTAAACTATTGGTGTATGTAAAGTAAATAAGGTTTTTAAACTGTTTAAGAAGCTTCATTTAAAGTTAAATTAAAATGCAGAGCCCCTCCGGACTGAAAATCAGCTCACGTGCCGCCTTCGGCACACGTGCCATAGGTTGCATACCCCTGGCCTACCTCAACCCCAACTTATTCCACTTGACACAAGAAATTACTAGATGAAAGTCTATGGCCTGAATTATACAGGAGATCAGACTGCATAATCACAGGACAGAGCTGCCTGTAAAACTAATGCTTTCTAATGAGTCTTCCAGCATAACTCCTTTCTTCAGCTGTCCTGTCAACTATAGTAGTCCAGAAATTTAAAAAAAAATTCCTTTCTTGTATAACTTTTACCTGTAACCACTTTATACACATCTTAGTTGTGGGACCCTGACTGGAAGGAAAACATTGGGACTTCAAATGTGTAGACATCAGATAAAGGAAGGAAGGAATAACCAGTTTATTCACATGACATACAGTAGAACATAAGTCTGGAATACAAATGGTGCAAGGTGTCATAAATAGATAGCTAAGGGTTAATGTTTCTTTTACCTGTAAAGGCGTTAAAAGTGTGAACCAAACACCTGACCAGAGGACCGAATCAGGAAATGGATTTTTTCAAAGTCAGGGAGGGAATTTTTTTGGGGCCTGAGTCTTTTGTCGTCTCTCACTCTATGAGAAGATTTCTTTCATCTTCTAATCTTCTGTTTTCAAATTGTAAGTACACGGTAGAAACATATAGGCTTTTATGTGTTTTGGTTGTATTTACATGTGTGTAACTTGTGCTGGAAGTTAAATGTATCTCTTTTGAATAAGGTTTGTTTATTCATTTTTCTTTTAAGCAATTGATCCTGTATTATTGTCATCTTGATACAGAGAATTTTTGAGGTCTTTTTTCTTTCCTTTTTTTTATAATAAAGCTTTCTTTTTAAGACTTGTTTGAGTTTTCTCTCTCGGTAGGTTAAGGAACGAAGGGAGGGGGAATTCTCTTTGTGTTAGATCTACGGAGGTAAGCTTCGGCAGCTTCCAGGGAAATGGAGTGGAGGGGAAGAGAGTGAATCATCTTCTTTTTCCTCTGTATTTGCGGGTGTGGGTCCTCTTTGTGATAGAGAAAAACAATGCTTTTCGGTATTTGGTGATGTTAAGAGATTGCAAAATCAGTTACTTTCAAGTTCAGACCCAGAGGGTTAAGTCATGGGTGGTGAGAGCGGAAGGGGAAGGGAAAGTGGGGTTATTTCCCTTTGGTTGGAGGACTCAGAAGTCTCTGATCTTGGTAGCGTTTCGCTCCAGGAAGTTGGGGGACCAGAGCGAGGCAGGCGCTGTAATTCCTGTCTGGTGGCAGCGAGATAAGATCCAAGCTGGTAATTAAGCTTGGAGGTTCATGCTAGGCACCCACATTTTGGACGCTAAGGTCCAGATTTGGGAAAGATGCTTATGATGTCAGAACAGTCAGGTTTAGTTTACAGGTAGGTAGCAGGTGGTCAGATCTCCAATATGCCCATTTCCTTCTGTAGTATACTGGAAGCAATGTTACTTTTCTAAAATAAATGGCAAGCCAGTAGTCATATTACAATGCAACAAAATAAATGCTGGCCCTTTAAAATGGAATCCACTTCATATGATTTGCTTCTGCCCTGAATTCATTTTTCCAGGCTTTTCTAACTACACTTTGATTTTCCATAAGCAAAATGAGACCAAAAAAAAAAAAGGACAAACGATAAAAAATGGAGTTTCCTCTGTACCCATCACTCCCTGCCATTCTCTAAGAGCTCCACTATCAGCAACACTTGCAAATTCTAAATTCATTGGGGAAAACAAATTGTTTCATTAGAACATATTAAGCGAAGTTCTATTCTCCTTTATGGAGGTGTAAATTTGGAGTCGCACCACTAAAGTCAGTTGGCCCAGATTTGCTGTGTTGGTTCCACTGGCTTCTTCCAGAAGCTCCACCTCTTTGTTATGTCCTGCCAGAAGGCCTGTATGTACCCCCACAAAAGGAAGGGGCATCCAGAGGAAGTGCTGATTCCTCTTCTGGTCAGCTTTAGCCAGGAAGTTATTGCAGAATTTTAAAGCTGCTCTTCACTGGCAGAACTTAGAAGAGGGTGGTAAGTGCACCACTCCCTCCCTGAGGTGAATCTGCCCACCCCCTCAAATGCTGCTGCCTCCCATGGGTTCAGTAGCTGCAAAATGTACCACTCTGTGCCCCGGTGGATTAATCAAACCCAATGGAATTGTTCCGGGTTTATTCTGTAACTGAGAGAAGAATGTAGTCCAGTGTACATTAATTCCCTTTCACCTTTGGATTACTGAATTCCTAAGATATAAACTCCCCCTTCATCCTCTTTCACAGCAGTGAGAATTTTAACCACATTCTTTACTTGGAATGTAGCTTTCTTAAAGTACAACAGTCTGGGTGCTGCCCTCACCAGTCTCACCCCAAGAACTGACGCGAAGAGAAAAAAGGATGAAAAAACCCAAACAGATTTGCTGGTCAACACTAAACACATAAGCATACAAAACAGAGAACAGAAAAGAAAAACTAAAAAAAACTACATTCACTCAAAGGAACAGTCTCTTTTTTTCTAGCAGCTAAATCTCAACCTCTTCCTTGATTTTACTCCCTTGCTCTTCAAAGGGAGGTGAGAATTGCTTTGACAAAGCACAAAATTGACAGTATGAGCCCCAATTATGATTTGACCAATATCACTCTGTCCATTTTGGACAGAAACATGATGACTTTGGGAATGACTCCAGATCCCCACCCATGTACCTTTCAATGTATTTTCTCCTTTGGGAGCTGTTTACATTGTTACCGTGCAGTTCAGATTCTGTGTTCTGTAGCAGAAGGCAGAAAAATAGTTTTAAGAATAATTGTGGCTGAGTGCTATCTCACATTCCTTGCATACCCAAAATTCCTCACGAATGTGGCATGCACCCTAGCCATGGTTAATCCCAAAAATTGTTGCTCTGCTGCTTTCAAAGTCACACAGGTATGGAACTGCATTGGAGCAATGTGGGAGGTTCCTTACTATGGAGAACATGAACTCCATTATCACTCCTAGCCCCTGAGCTGCTCACTTGATTGGGCTGAGCTTATTACGAATGATGACGAATACCTAGGTTTAAATATGACCAGTTTAACACATGTTAATAGCACGCTGCCTTATCTACACTAGGCTGTTCACACATTAGCGTTAGCTAACCCCTTCCAAGTCCTAATCTAGACAAAACCTTGGTGTCATCAGAGTGGTGAAAATGGGCTTTATCTGGGCCAGAGATGTGGCCTTTAAACCCCCAATGCCATCATCCAACTTTCATTTTTAGAAAGCAACTTTAGATAATGTTTTCACCCCTCAGCCATAAGGCCGAGAAAATCCCAGACAAGATCAATGAAATGTGAACAATAGAGCAGAATAAGAACATGCATATTAATGGTCCCTTGCCTAACTTGGTTTTATTAGTTATCTTCATTCTCTGGTGCTATGGGTTATTTAGCTTGCCCATGCAACATATGTTTTAAACTAAAACAAAAAGTGTTTTAATAGAAAAAAAGAAGCAAATTCATAACCAATATTAACAATCCATATCCAAGTTTATTTGATGATCAAGCAAGAGCTCTGGTTACAGTAAACAGAAGTTCAGTCATAAATGCCTTTGGTTTAGTTGGTCCAGCCTGATTTGAGAAACAGCACAATCATCTGAGGGGTTTTTTTCCCCTCTAAATCCTTTGGCTGTGCACCCTGATGTTACTAACAAGTTGTCCCTTGGATGGGTTCAAGGAACCTACCAAAAAAAGAAAAATAAAATAATTCTGGACTTTGCATTCATGTAATGGGGAAGAAATTTCAGGAGACTGATGAACTCTAAACTGAAACAAAATGATCAGTATGATTGGAGCAACCTCACGATTGAATGGAGGAAATCATACCTGTTGACTCTGACATACAAATATGGAGGCCATCATGGCACTCTAATAATTGTAATTCTATTGCTATGACTTGTTTTAGGACCTTGGTCTGACTGCACACCACTTTTTCTCTGGTGAAACTCCATTGATTTAATTGAATTGCTCCTGCTTTACACTTGTATAAACAAAGTTCAAAATCAGGCCCTTTCTTTTTCATCTGCAATTTGTGATGTCCTTAGTCAAGAACAGAGGAACTCAGTGGACTTGCAAGTTGGGGGAAATGGTTGAAGGGCATGATTGCAACACATGGGATAAATATATTTAACTACTAGGCCTAGGTGAAATCTAGCACTATCGCAGTAAGATAGAAATTAGAAAATAACCATAATTATCCAGCTATTGTTCAAAAATAAGTTAGACCCTACTCACCTTAGAGAAGTGAATTATGTCTGAGTGAAAAATGCCGGTCTAAAAATCCCAGAGAGCCATAAACCCATTGCTATTCATTGTACAGCATTGAATAAGCCAGCTAAATGGTTACATAAAGGGTTATATCCATGCCAAAGGCATTAAGAAATACACAAGTGCTACAAGGATTGCAGTTCTTCCAGTTACAAACACAGTGATCCTCTAAGCATGCACATCACAGATTCAACAGTCATGGGCTTGCCTCCCTTAGCACTCCATTACAGCACCTGCTTACACTCTCCCTCAACATTCCATGTGGCATCAGGGACCAAATACTTACCCCTACCACTCCACCATCAGGGAAATTAAGGACACCCACAGCTTCACATACACTGACCTGTGAGAGCCATAGTTGATTTATGGGTAGGTAAAATGCATCTGAATGTTCTTTCTCCTTGATAAGTTCTGTTCCATTAATTTATTAAGTTTTTAATGTACTTTTAAAGTGCTCAGATTTTTCTTTGCACTGGTTTTGTTATTAAATAAAATTCTATTCTTTGGAAAATAATTCATCTTTATTATTCACAACATATGCTGCACAGTGCATAGCAGCTCTGAAAGCACCCTTACTTCTTACTGTACAGTGTGACACACTCATAGGATCAGTGACAAACACTGTAATAATCATAAATCTACAGTAAGCACTGCAAAATTAATATATGTATTGACAGTGTTATAGTCATAGATATACACCAAGCACCACACAAATCCTAACTGGCCCCAAAACACCAGGGCCAGGTAGAGCACAGTACACCACAATGCATTACTGTGGCTCACTGTTAAAGTGCACTTTCAATGCCTCCCTGAACCATATCGTTCCATGTTGAGTTCTGCTAATAGCCTTTGTGTCTGCCTGAGATGACCCATGCCTGCTGATAGTGGGGTGGCGACTGGGCATGCTCAGGAGAAGCCAAGCAGGAAATCTGGGGAGCATGTGCCCCCACATGTCCCCCCCCATGTGTCGCCTCAGCTACAGCCCTCCACCTCCATCCTAGTGGCAATTTTTTACCCTTTGCTTCACAGATATTATGCAGGACACAGCAAGCAGCTATAACCATTGGGCTGGGGTTTTTTCACTGAGCTCCAATCTTATGAGTAAACAATGCCAGTGTCCCTTCAATCCATCAAAAGAACATTCATCTGTCTTTCCACACCTACTGAGCCTATAGTTGAATCTTTCCTTGGTGCTATCAAGGTGGCTGATTTATTACTTCATGAGCATGGTGTTGGCTGAGTCCCCGAGGATCACTATTGCATTTCAACATCGTCAATGTTAATGCACCAGTCGAGAAAGAAACTGCTTGTAGCCTTCTGAACAGTCCCGTGTTCTTAAAGATGCAAACATCATGCACACTGATGTCGGTGAAATGTTCCTAGTGATCCAACACTACCATACCCATAGAAAAGTAGCCCTTCCTGTTGATGTACTCTGGCAAGATGGCCTGGTGCCAAAATAGGGATATGTATCTTTTGCACCACAACAATTCAGGAACCACATTGCTGCAAATCCATGCACTATGTCCTGCACATTGCCTAGAATCACAGACCTGCATTGCAGCAGACCATCAATGGCCCTGAACACTAACATGACAACAGCCCCCACAACGGATTTCTCAACACCAAAATGACTTCCCGCTGTCCAGTAGCAATCCAGTGTTGCAAGTTGCAACAGTGCGATTGCCACTCACTTCTCCGCTGTCAATGCAGCTCTCATTTTGGTGTCCCTGCAGCCACTATTAATCATTCCAAGCCTGCATTACAATGACATCATACACCAGTTAGGGCTCATTTCTTTAGCCCAGAAGCAGTGCTCCATCATCTACAGCTGCTCTTTGAACGCCAACAACCACCTTGAATTGGTTCTTGCTATGTCACACTGCAGTCTGTCCTCCAAGAAATCATCATGCTCCTCACTGGTTTGGGTCATCTTTTGGCTCTGCAAATGCCAGAGGATTCTTTGTCCTGAGCTTGCAATGCTTATGACAATAGTGCAGAGCTGTACAGGCTCCATGCTTCTGTCAGGCTGCATGGCATAAGCAGCAGGTCACATAGGTAGGGGGAAATGTTGCGTCCCCAAACAGCCAGGCATGACCTTGTCCCCTGCCATCACGCTCCCTGCATGTGGCTGCAGTGCCAGTCCTCCCAGCTCCAAGTCCAGCTCCCCAGTGCTCTGGGGCTGCACGCTGCCTGCCATTTCATGGTTCAGGACTGGGGCCACGCACCGCCCGCCCTCCCAGACTGGGGCCACGCACCACTCGTGTTCTGGAGCTGGGAAGGCTGGGGCCACACGCCAACCGTCTTACTGCTCCCGGGCTAAGGAGGCTGGGGCCACATGCCTCCCAGCATTCCTTTGGGGCTGGGGGGGCTAGCCGCAGGACTGGGCTGGTGGCAGCAGTGGTGGGGTGGCTCTGGGCTCCAGTGGAGGGGGCTTGGCTCAGATGAAGGGGGGCTTGGCTTGGGTGGAAGGGGCAGGGCTCGGAGCTAGCCTCCCCCAGTCAGCAGTTCATGTGCTGCCCATGCTGCATGGGTGTGTGGGATTTTGAAAAAAAGGCGTGAAAATTATGGGATATAGATGACATTATGCGATGGAAACAGTGTCATACTGGGAAGTTGACTCCTTGAGCCCAGTCATCCTGTGTAACTCATTTCTGCCCCACCATGCATTGCCAAAATTTCCCAAAAGACAATGCATTGGATGGTGGTGGGCTGCACATTGGGTTACTTACTCATGGCGCACCTGGTGAGCATGTGCATTACTGACACAAGGAGCCATGTAAGGACATGCAAAAGGGTATACTAACTGTGGCAACTTTATGCCAACATAACTTGCATTGACTAAAGTTTGTAGTATAGAGATGGCCATAGGTAGACTACCAATATTGCACAGTGATACCTCTGAAAATAAAATACACTAAATTATGGACTTGAAAAAGTTTAAGTACCACACATATTTCACAGGATGCTAATGTAAACGTGAATTGTCATAATATTACCATCATCTGACTAAACTGTTCTGCCATATCAGTAGAAGCTATCGTATATGTAAAGTGTTCTGCATGTTAGTTTAGCATAACAGGTTGAAGATCTCCTGCATTCAGTAATTTGGCATATCCATTAAGAGCATTGTAACCTTACATGCCAGTCGTCATTGGATTATATATTTACACGCTTGTAAGCAATAGTAGATGAACCTTCTTGAACCCAATAACTTTCACAGAGTAACATTTTTTGATAAATATATAAATATCTGAACAACAGGGCAACAGCACCACCCAGTGGCTAGAAACTGTTGATCCTACTTACTAAAGAATATCCTTACCACCATCACTTTCTCGTATATTTCTAAATTGAATATGAACACAGAATTTCAATGAGATCAAAGGTAGAAAATTTTCAGCAAATGAGCTTGACTCACTCTTTGATAATTTTTTATTCCCCTAATCTGTTTTTATATTTTCAACTTTCTATTACAACAATCCTTGGCCCTTTCACATTATTGACCAAGCAAACTGAGGCCTAACATGCAATTCAATGGCATTTCTCTACTGTGCGTAATTCAATGCAAAAACTTTTGAATGTCACATCTGAAAAATTCCAAAATATCAGAGAATAATCTAGTCATCAGTGGCCAGAAGTCTATTGATTTTGATGAAAATCAGAAAAAAAACAAATGGGGGAAATGGAGGACACATGGATCTCCTGGTACCTGGTTTGCAGAGCTTCAAACACTTCTGCAAAAATATGTCTGGTGGGAAAAAGGTAGAATGGGGAGGCAAGGAGAGAGGGAAATAGGGACACACACAGAGCTCCTGGCTTAGGGGAGGAGATAGGGAGATACAGAGCCCCTGGTATGGGAAGAAGGGGGGCACACAGAACCTTTGGCAGGGGGCAGAGTGGGGACGCGGGTATGGGAGGGAAACAAAATGGGTGGAAAGGGAGCATACAAAGAGCCCTTGGTATGGGAAAGAAGTACTGAGGTAATGCAGGAATAGGAGTCACAAAGAATCCCTTGCTATGGAAGAATGGGGGACTCTGATATGGGGGAATGGGGAGAAAGTGGAATGAGAATGAGAATGCACCTTTGTCATAAACAGATAGCTAAGGCTTAATGTTTCTTTTACCTGTAAAGGGTTAACAAAGGGAACCAAACACCTGACCAGAGGACCAATCAGGAAACTGGATTTTTCAAAGTCAGGGAGGGAATTTTTGGACTCTGAGTCTTTTGTTTGTCTCTCAGCTATGAGAAGGTCTTTCTATCATCGTTCTTCTGTTTCCAACTTGTAAGTACAGGTTGAAAAACATTATAGGCTTTTATGTTGTTTGGTGTATTTACATGTGTGTAACTTGCTGAATGTTCAAATTGGATATCCTTTTGAATCATACGTTTATTCATTTTTTTCTTTAAGCAATTGATCCTGTATTATTGTCATCTTGATACAGATAAATTTTGATGTCTTTTCTCTTCTTTTTTTATAAAGTTTTCTTTTAAGTCTTGTTGAGTTTTTCTCTCAGGATAAGCTCGGAGACAAGGGAATTGTGGAGGGGGAAAGAGAGATAAAAATCAATCTCTGTTCCTTGTGTTTGAGGTTTGTCTCTTTGTGAGAGAGTGGGACAGGCTTCTTGGTATTGTGATGTAAGAGATTGAATCAATACCTCAGTTAGCCCAGAGAGGAAAGAGAGGGAGGGGGAAAAGGAAAGTGAGTATTTCCATCCGGTAAGACTCAGAGCTTCTGAGTCTTGGGGTCCTCTCCAAAGAAGGTTTGGGGAGACCAGAGGGGGCCAAAACCCTGGAAATTTTGGATGGTGGCAGCGAGATAAGATCCAAGCTGGTAATTAAGCTTGGAGGTTCATGCTAAGCACCCAGATTTTGGACCCTAAGGTCCAGATTTGGGACAGAGGCTTATTACAACATTGTCCCTGGTATGGGGAAAGGGGGGAATTATAGGGCAGTCAGGACCCCTGGGAAATGGTGGGCCTTACTATGGAGGGAAAGGGGAAGACGGAGAAATGAGGGAAAGTGGGTTAATGGGGGACACAAAATCCATGGCATGACAGAAAGGCAGTCATAGGGGGTCCTGAAACCCATAATGGGAGGGTGACACCCAGGGAGTTTCTGAAGGGTTGGCAATGGAGTAATGCAAGATGTTCCCAGGTCTGTGCAACACACAGCCTATGGACAGAGTGTGCAACTTCCTAGGCAGAGGTGAAAGTAAGCCAGTACTATCCGGTACAGAGCTAGTACGCTGTGCTGGACTTGACCGGCTTCCCCGGCAGTGATTTAAAGGGCTCAGGGCTCCAGTCGCTGCAAGACACCTCAGGCCCTTTAAATCACTGCCAGAGCTCCAGCAGCAGGGCTCAGGGGTGCTTTAAAGGGCCCAGAGCACCGCAGCGGCCGGAACCCCAGGCCCTTTATTTCACCCCACAGCCCCAGGCCTCCCAGCCTCCTTTGCAACTGGTAGCTCTAGGGTGATTTAAAGGCCCTGTCTCCTCCGGTTGAGGTCACGCCCCTGCTCAGGACTCCGGCATACCCCTAAGTCCTTTCAGTTACTTTCACCCCTGTCCCTAGGATACATAAACCAAGGGCAGCCTAGGGGCTTCTGTACCTTGAACTGCTGCTGTCCCTCAGTAACCAAAGGGCAGCTGAGATTTGCATAGGAGGCCCAAGCTTTCATAGAAGTTGCTCTGGACCAAGGCAGGTAACAAACACACATACACCCCCCCACATACACACACACGATGGAATTCAGGGGCAGCCTGTATATCAGTAACGTTCAGCTAACGGTGCCTAGAGCACGAGGCAGTGACCTCCCCGGCTGCGGCCCCACACGGATCAGGGCAGGTTGGTAACCGTGGGCCCAGCAGCGCAGCCCGGTTGACATAGAACCATCCGGGTCCTTCCTCCCGCGCTCCCTCATCCCGGGGCATGACAAGACAGCCTGCACCTGCGCAGTTGCACGGCGAGGAAGGGGGAACTCGCGCCAATGCGTAGCCACGCCCCTCACCCACGTCGGAAGTACGCCTTGCCGGAAGGGGCGGGGTTGTGCCCTGGGGAGAGAGAGAGCCGCGTGGGTGGCTCGCTTGTTCTCGTTGCGGAGGGGCAGGAGTAGCCTCTCGTAGTGGTGGGGGGAGCGGGGGCCTGGTTTCCTGCGCGCCGGAGAACGGGTCCCGCCTTGCTCCTAGCCACGGGGCTAAACGCTTCTGCCGCTCTGCTTGGCGCGCGACCCCCCTGGCTGAGGCCTGTCTTTCAGGCCGGCGCGTGGGTGCTCCCCTCCCCCCGGCCCGAGCGCGCGGGAGGCTGAGAGGAGAACGTGGCGCCGGGGGGATGCTGGTGGCGCGGCCAGAGGCGGTGGGGGAGGGGGCCGCCACCGCCCTTCCGGTAACGTGGCTCATTGTGTCCCTGCAGGTGGGGACCGGACCGCAGCAGAGCCGCTGCCGGTGGGAGCGGGATGCAGCAGGTAGGAGCCGTCACGCGGGAGGAGGGAGGGGTTGAGTTCCGGGGCCCGCACCTCACTATCTACTCCTGTCTTCTCCGAGGGATCGGGAGCGGGTCGGGCCCTGTGCTGCTCTGGTACCGGCCGCCTCCGCGCTGTCCTGCCTGCCGCCAGCAGCAGGAGTGTCGAGTCCGTGTGGCGGCTGGAACCCGCCCTGGTCCTGGTCCCGGCCCCACGTGTGCGTAGGGTGGGATCGTCTCGGTGTCGCCGTTAGGGTCAGTCCATGAATCCGTGGGACCTGTCTCCTATGGCAGCCTCCCTTCCTAGCCATGGAAGAGCAGCGTCTTGCTTTTTGGCAAAGCTTTCACTGTCTTAATTGGTGAAAGTATCTGACTGGAGCAAGTAACACGTGTGTCATGTCCAGCCTCGGCAGTAACGTGCCTGACTGCTGGAGCCCAGCAATACTCACTCACTCTCTCTTCTTTTTTGTGCTCTTTTCCAGGGACCTTGCAGACTTGAGACCCAGAGCAGCCATCTGTTGCCAGGTATGTGCTTTGCTTTAAATCCGGGCTCCGGGCTGAGATGAAGTCTTGTAATTATTTAAAAACAAAACCAAAAAAACCTGCTTGGTCTGGGGTTAAGACTGAAACTGATTTGCCCAGTGTTGTGGCTGGTATTAAAACAACTGGGTTAGACTTAACTGTTCCACAATGTCGTGGTTTGAAATGTGTATCCTAGTCAAATGCAGGCTGAAACAAAAATCTGAATCATGATAAAATAAATAATTTGGAATAGAAGTCAATAAAAATTGGGGAAATTAAAAGCTAAGTCTATATAAAAATCATTTGATAAGAGTACGTTTAGCTATTAATGCTCATCGTGTCTTTCTTACTCAGAGGAATAGCCTTGTTCACGTTTTAGCTAGTTATATTTTAGCCATTTCCTGTCACTTCAGTGGGAGCCTAAATATGCTGCTTTTTTTGTATGTGTTTTGACTTATTGGATGTTTCCTGTATGTATTACAAATAAACATTTATGTGATTAAAAAGGCTACTGTGTGTTTTTTTTCAGACTGATTAATACAGGTGACCTGAAACTTGGGAGACTTTTAGAAAATGTACCCAAATTTTGTTGCTTCAGGACTACTTTTAATACTTGAAACTGGCTGGCATAACACAACACCTCAACAAACTCCAGTAGTGCAAAATTACTTACTTTCTAGTCAATCCAGCAAGATAACTGTATTTATCTAATTTGATTGTAAGCTTCAAAATTGTCTTAAAGTATGCCTTAGGATGTAGTGATATTCTTTTAATCTTTGTTGTTGGAAGCACTTTCAGTTACTTCAAACTCTGTTTTTTGCAGGACAAACATTCCTAAGTTGTGAGGACTTTGAAGAAGGTGTAGTAAACACAACCAGACTTGTAGAAACTTGAAGTAAAACAAGTTTGCTCAAGGGCCATTTAAAAAAAAAACAACCCTTTTGGTTGCTGATTGGAAGGAGAGCCAGCAGGGAAAATTGTACTATTTGCTTTGAAAAGTGGTGCAACATAAGCCAACCCAGGAAAGGCTGCAGCCAGCCAGCAACATGAACACATGTTAAAAGACCTGTCTAATAAATGCTAAAATCTGATTTGGATGTGGGTAGTGAAAATTGGAGTTTTTTGGTTCTTGAAGATGCCCTTTGGTTCATGAAGACTGTGCTTTAAAAGTGTCTTCTCATAGTTCTGCATACAGCCTCCTGGAAGCTGCAGTGCATTGCCTTTAGACTTCCAGTCCAGCTGACTTGATGCGGCAGTGTGGCTGGCAGTCCAGCAACTAAGGGGGTTGCTAGCACAAAAGCAAAAGAGTTTCTAAAGCTCCTGCTTCTGCTGCAAAAATCATTTTTTCTTCATCTCCCTTCCTCCCCCTGTATAAATATGTATATACAGATGTGTAATTTTAAAAGTATGACTTAATTTTACAACACCCTCAAATTCCTGTTGAATTGATTCCGCTGACTATTTATAATCCAAATATTGGACAAATAACTTGAGATCATGTGCTACATTTGTTAAAGAAGTGAAAAAGAACAAATGAAACTGCCACTCTTCAGAACAGTCACAATTCTTGTCTCAGAAATTAATAGTCCTTGCTAACTATAGCAGGAGAACCACACCACTACAGATATTTAAAATATTACATTCACAAAAGTACTAGGCCATTTGAAGAAAATATACTGATTACACAACTTCCTGTATATTCTTATTGCATGTGTCATACTTCCTTTTTTAGAGCTACTCCCATGTAGGGCCATATCTACACAAGGAGTGCTGTGCCAGTATAGATAGGCCAGTATACAGTTTATACTGGCAAAAGCATAGTTTTGGTGCTGTCTGTGGTGGGGACTTGGGCCAGCACAACTGTGTTCTCAGATCATACTGGATCACCGCACACTGTTGTAGCTACGATGTAGCAAAAGATTATAGTGTAAACTTGACATAATGCAGCTCATTGGTGCAGGATACTTCCAGAAAACTGAATGTGCCACTGCCTGCCAAGGTTATTTTGAAACTTTACAGAATGACATAAGTCATGAAGAACATGGTATGTTGTGGTTAAACAGACTTCTGTGAAAATTTCTGAACAGTAGTTGAGCACCATTCCAGGCCCATAGTAGGTACTGAACAACTGAAGGGGAATACTTAGCTGCTTGTAATTTATCATATGTGTGAAACTTATCAAAGGATAACTAATGCTAAGCTCTTAAATAGTCAAGTATTTCTCTTTTAGATTTCAAGGAGGTTCACCTAGATAATTCAGGAAATGGGTTTTGTCATTATTAATGCTTTAAGTCTTTAGATGTAATGAGCTACAATTTTCTGTTTTTAAATCCCCATAACAGGAGGGGAGTTTTGCATATGTCTTGTGAGGAAGGGAAACAATGTGCCTTTGCCTGAAAGGCATTCTTTTGAATATCTGCATTCAAACTAAAGCTTTCCCAACAGATAAGTGAAAAGCTTGGTTGAACAGATACAACTGTACTGAAATGTTCTCCAGTAGTTACTTTTGAAAAGCGAAACACCAAATTATTGGTTATTAAACTTCTATTTTTTTAAAGCTTTGCCAAAGGCCATTTTAATGCTCAATAAAGTAGCACTTCTGTCATATAAATGCTAGTGGTCCTTCAGTTACTCCTCACTTTGTGTTTGAGCAATGCACTAACATCTCATAAAGAAAACAAGCTTTAAACATGGGTGTCTGTAACTGTTAATTTGCTACTTTAATTTTAAATTTAGCAGAAGGGTGGTTTGTTTGGATTCCTAATTATGAGTTTTGAACTCAGTTCTTTTGAACTCAGTTTTTCACAATCAGTTTAAAAATACGTAACTATGCTAGGTCAAATAAAATGCTCTCCAACATTAATATTCTAAGCAAATCCCTTAAAAGCATTTGTTCTATGTGGGAATAAATGTTCTTAAAGCACAGCTATTGTACTTAAGAAGAACAAATGATAGTGTTAAAACAAATGCGGTTTATCTAGGTTGGAGCTGGGACTGTACACCCAAACCGGTAAATTTAAAATGGTTAATGGGTAAAATGCCTCGTTTTCAATCACTACTTTGGATAGTCATTCTTTAGTCACTCAAAACTCCCTGTAGTAGGATGAGTGAAGTACCTGGTCATCACAGATGCTCTCTAAGCACCCTGATCTATGCAGAGTGAATAATGCCTGAGCGTGTACTTGTGGCCTCGTCCATGCTAGTCAGATTACTCCCTTTCTCTGTTAAAGGGGAGTCTAGGTGGCGGTGGCAGCAGTAGCAGCTGACAACATTGAGACTCGCAGGGTCAAAACTACTGCTTATTTTGTGGGACAGTAAGGGGCAAGTCCTCCACGCCTGTGAACCTTGTCTCTATGGCTATGAAATGGAGTAATAATGCATCATTAGCATAAGCAATGGTGGAAGCCACAGACAAGACCTGGGGCATTTTATCAGTGGATGAGATTAGTAACAAACCCCTGAGAGAGAGAGAGATCCTAGTTTCCATCACTGGTTTTGCTAGTGAGAACTACAGCTATAAAAGTTAGTTTACTTTGATGTACTCTAGTAAACACCTTTTGAGTCAACATTTGCCAGATTTCTGAAAGTTGATCCCTCCTCAATTATGCATTCACATGGTTTCAGTTTACCAAGGACAGTGACAACACTTTCAGACCTGTAATCACTTGGGTGTAATTAAAGTTGTAGTGTATGCACTTCCCTCAGCACGCCCCCCTCAAGAGTTAAAAATGGTTAGACCAAAAGTGTGCAAAACATTGGAGAGTATATTGTAGTTAGCAATCCTGCATTGGCAGAGATATTTATCTCAAGTCTGTATTGTTTCTTAATTTCTATCAATATATCAAGACGTGTTTAGCTGGTTCATTTTAGATTCCAGAAAAAAATTCCACTCAGTGGTTATTCCCTAAAGGAAAACTTGTCTGGATATGAAAGGCTTTGGCGAAAACTGATTCACAGCGTTCTTCAAAGTACACTTTTCCACCTATTAAAATTCATACCATTGTTAACTGATTAAATATAGTGTGACACACTTCCTGTATGAAAGTTTGTACATAGATTATTCACTGGATTATATATGTTGACTTTAACCTATGAAGAAGGGTTCAAATAAATGTGGCAGCTTTTATTATACCAGTTCACACTATACAGGTTCACTGAAAAAAGATATAGTAAAACGTAAGACAGCTCCATTTACTTTAGATAATAAAGGCATGTTGTCTGGATAAAAGTTTTAGTGCAACATTTTAAAATCTAGTTCAGCGGTTCTCAAACTAGCAACCCAAGGATCCCCATTTTGATATAAAAAATTTTTGCTGACCCCCAAGCCTGCTGCTCACCCCCAAGCCCTGCCCCCATTTCACCCCTTTCCCAAAGGCCCCACCGCTGTCCCTCCTCTTCCTTCTTCTGAGTGCGTGCCATCCCTGCTCCTTCAGGTCCCTCCTACTGTCTCCTGCACTCAGCATGCAGGAGGTCCTGGGAGGGAGGGGGAAGAGTTGATCAGGGCCCATAGATCCCCTGCAGTACCCTCACACAGCCCCAGGGGTATATGGAATTGCTGATCTAGTTAATTACCGAAGTCAAGCTTCTCATGAAAAGAGCCCAGTAAGCAAAAAACTAATGGACTGCTAGGAAATCTAAATGGATACTACTCTGCTACATGATGACTTTTCTTAAATTCTCCAAATCTGATCCTTGGTGATTCAGGTTCTAAAAATCAGACAATTCCACATCCCCACTCCTAACAGCTTTCTTTCCTAGCTTATTATGCTGTATAGTCTACTTCACTACAAAATTCTCAGATCAATGCACCATGTATGGCAAGAGTCCTGTGATACAGATTTTTTTGTTAAATTTTCTTCCCTTTCATTCAGTAGATTCACTTTAGTTATTTTAAACAAAAAAGATTTGTGTATGTAAGCAATGAAACGTTAACTTTTAGATTGCATCAGCTGATTGTTTCACATAATAGTAGGCTCTCCAGATGTTGAACCTAATATATTTATTTGCATTTGTTTTATGTTATCCAAATAGTGCAAAATCACAGAAAGTTGTACCAATACTGTATAAAAGCACCTGATTATACTAATATAGCACCAATTCCAACAAGATATTTAAATTGGGAATGGCCCTTTAAAACATTAATTGCCATTAAATTAAGGGCCAAGTCTGAATAAGAATTAAATCACATATAGGAGTCTACAATATTGCCACAACTCTTTTGCATGCTAACGAAGGTGTGTAATTGGGTAACAGTAATAGAACTGGACGTGTACATGACATACAGACATGAGTGTAACACACAGTTACACATCTATCATACATTACTACAAGCATTGCATTTTGTGCGCACAAGGCCACAACACATTGTCTCAACTGGAATTCCCAGGATAGGGAAGGGAAACACATACCTTTAAATAGTGATTACTTGTCACAATATTGTACAATCATACATTGGCAATGTGGTGACACAGAACTGCCACATTTTCACACTTTTGAATGTTCCTTGGCCCACAAAGTTTTCATTACATCTGTTAAAAAGTGATAGTTTGTCAAAGATGTCATGAACAAAGAAAATATTTGTGTATAACAGTTTACAATGCCCTTAATGTGCATCCCATTCATCCTAGAAATACACAAACACGAAACTTGTGCTATCTTGAATAATTTTGGGACACTAACAAAGGAAGGTTAGTATAACAATGTTATAACGTAGTGACTATTTCTTATGGACTAATAAATAATTTTGTGTAATTAATATTTGTATTTCCACATCAATAAGGGTTGCATTTTTCACTGTGAAATACTTTTTATAGTGTTTAATCATAGGTTTCTGTAGTCTTGAGAATAGTAGAGAATCAGCCGAGGAAACAAATGCTTTTTAGGGGGTAGAGATCTATGAAAACTGGCTATTTTGTTATTTTTTAGTCATACATTTTGAAAAGAAAAATCTTAGAATTTGAAAGGACTAACCTGCAGTCATACAGCTTTAGGCTCTAATTTTTTTTTCTCATGTCATAAATTTAATGTGAACAAGCTGATTAGGAATTGGATGAAATATCTGCAAGGAAATATGTTGCAGGTATTGGTATTATGTAGCTGCCAGACTGGACCTACAATGGGTGTGCATGAATGGACTCTGACTCTGTCTGCTCTTGAGCAGTCATGTTTGCCTGTGCAGTTTTCGTTATTGCCATTGCATCAGCAAGCAGAGTACGTGAACTGAAAGCCCTTGTGGCTGGCTGACTTTTTTTTACTTCTTTTCATAAGGACAAGATAGTTGTCAGTGGATTAAACAATGTACTGCTGAGTTCTACACATTGGCAAAAGTCCCTATGCCTGCTGCAATCCAGCTACATTTCATTACAGCTGTGGCTACTTCCTTTGTGTTAGGCAGGTGCCAGATGCTGAAATCTTGCAAAGCTGCAACACGGACTTAGGTGTATACTTTCACCTAGCCCTATGCTCTGGACTTGGCTTCCAGCCTGGATGCCAGATTTGGCAAGGCGGCACCTTAGTCTATTCAACTAGGAATCTGTCCCTGCCCCCATGTTAGTTTCAGCACTGTTTATCGGTCTATCCCATAAGTGAGAATATGCAGAACCACTCAAAGAAATGAAGGTTACTTACTTGTATTTGGAGTTCTTCAAGATGGGTCTGCATATTCATGTCTCCTACCTTCCCTTCTCTGACAGAGTCCTAGTTATTCTGTCTCTTGCTTTGCAGTGGAAGGAACTGAGGTGGTGAGGGCATTCCACCCCTTATAGCCTCGCTCACAGTGCGTTATGATGCTGAGGGGAAGGGTGGGGGATACAAGAGCACCCTGGCTCAGTGGTTCCCAACATTTTCTTTGCCAGGGCCCCCTTCGAGCTTCAGGGGCTCTTCTCCCCCAACTGGTGGCTACAACAGGGAAGGGGAGGGACAGAGAAGCCAATCCTTTGCTCACACAGAGGAGGGACATTGAGCTCTGATTGGTTGCTCCGTCCCTGGAGGAGGCAGGGCAGCGAGGAAGACAGCCAAATAGAAGGTGGCTTTTCCCCAGGTCCTCACATGTACTTTTTCAAAAAATTCCGCAGCACACTTGTTTGAGGATGGTGGCATATCAGTGTGCTGTGGCACACCAGTTGGGAAACACTGCTCTAGCTTACACTGTTGGAAGAGGTGTTTGCTATAAGGCACCACAAGGCAGTGAGTACCTATAAGTGTGGAGTACCTTTAAGTGTGAATATGCAGACCCATCTCAAAGAACTATTATAGGTAAGTAACCTTCATTTTTATCCAAGGAAAATTTTTGGCTTATCCTATCTTCTTTAGGCCAGTGCTTTTGGTGCATCCACAGTTGTTAGTGGATGTCAGGATAGGACAATGTAATTCCCACCAAAAATAACGTGTTTTTTGACATTTCTTTAAATGAAGATACTCTGTGTTTCTGAAATTCAAATATACCCCTATCTCCCCCGCCCCCTTTTATTTTTTAATCTGGCACCTTTGCCGTAATTTTACCCTACCCCACTGCACTGACCAGTTGTACTTGTGCATTATTTGGGGGGGGGGGGGCGCGCTAACCTGTGTGGACATTTGTTCTGAAGAATTGGGTTTTTATTATTGGCAGGTCTTGCAATCAGTCTGCTCTACTGAAGGGTGTAGACCTACTGTGTTACCAAGAATGATCCAGGGACAAATGTGACCTGTGCATGCAAAGCCTGTGCTGTGCTTATACCTGAAACATACATGAGACAGAATAGAAAGACAATGCCTTTTTTAAGATTAGAGGAGTTCTAAGTGGGGCAACCATCGAACTAAGTAGGTTAGTCTGGAAGTGAGGATTATAAGTAATTCTGGGAGGAACCTGAAGCATAAATGCCAGTGCAGTCTTCTTGTGGGGCATAACTAGTATATTGAACTCTGAAATTGTCCAGTCCAATATTGGAGTAAAATGTTGGCCCCTTTTCCCCTCCAATCTTACGTATATTGCATTTTCCCATGCAAATATAAACTTTTGCTGAACATGAAGGAAATTGCACATTAATCTAACTGTACAAATAGTGTGAATATGCATCATTGATTCAACAAAAATAAAAACATGCAAAACAGAAGAATGTGTCCATTTCCCACCCAGTGTGGGCCCCAGCTGCGCATTGGCTGTGCTGTTCAAGCTGCCTCATCTAACTCAGAAACTTCCTTTTACTGTTTGAGTCGGGATGATCACAATTTGGTCACACTTTTTATCCAGGGTACAAAGGAAGAGACTTTGGTGTAGACACCTGGAGAGTCTTTGATTCCACAGCCATAACCCCAGGAAGTCACCCCATACACAACCCAACTTTCCCCTGGACGTTCACACATGAGTGGTCCACCACTGTCTCCCTGACAACTGTCCACATGTTTCTGTTCTTGGAGGTTTCCAGCGCAGAGCATCCTCCCTGTGAACCTTCTCTTATAACGCTCTTCACAACGTCTCTTAGGAAGTAGGGGGATGGCAGCTTGTTGTAATGTTCTTGAATAGGCCCTTCCTGCAAAGAAAGACCAAATAACATGCATTAAGATACTTATGATCACCAAATCAGGTATGATTTCACTGGATTTATTAATGTGACTTAAATATTGCTATACAATGTTACAACATTAAGTAAAAGTGAAAAGGATGCATACCTCAACTCCCTCAATAGACTGCAAATTGTAAGTAAGACATTTGGTTTAGCAGTATTTGTATCACAAATACTTCACAAGACAGGATTTTTTTGTTATATTTTAGGTAATTGATTCTACAAAAATATAAGCTATAATACTTAAATGTAGTGGAAAAACTATTCTTAGATGGTTTAATGGCTATGGGACTGCTAGGTGTTAATATATCAAATGAGTTCATGCTTTCAGTCTGGTTCCTAGTAAACAGTTGGCCAACTATGAATCTGCTCTTACAAAAAATTACCATCACTATGTGATAGTCTCTCTGAGAAATTCAAGTCAATGAGACCATTCTACCTAGTTCTCCCAAGAAATGATTCCTCAAGGTTAGAATTGAGAGACAAGGTAGAGAAGTTAGCACTGCTACTGCATAAATAGACTCCAGAGTTGTCAGTCTAGCACAGGGGTCGGCAACCTCTGGCACATGGTAAGCACCCTGGTGGGCCGGGCCAGTTTGTTTACCTGTCGCGTCCACAGGCAGGTAAACAAACCGGGCCATTCGGTCGATCACGGCTCCCAGTGGCTGTGGTTCGCCACTCCAGGCCAATGAAGGCTGCAGGAAGCGCGCAGGCCAAGGGATGTGCTGGCTACAGCTTCCAGCCACCCCCATTGGCCTGGAACGGTGCACCGTGGCCAGTGGGAGCCGCGATTGGCCGAACCTACAGAAGCGGCAGGTAAACAAACTGGCCTGGCCCACCAGGGTGCTTACCCTGGTGAGCTGCATGCCAGAGGTTGCCGACTCCTGGTCTAGCACCTTTCATAAACAAAAGTTCTTAATTAAACTTAATTAAAAGTTCTGTCTCAAATCTCAATGTTGTTTCAACATATTTTCAGTCTCCTTTTGTCAAAACAAAATATTGGTCTCTAGTAAAGTTCATTCAGAAGGAACTAGATTGTCCTGTAGGATGAACATTTTTTAATGTTTGGTGCAGTAAGTAGTGGCAAATCTTCAAATTCAACTAACTTCAAAAGATTTATTTTATGTAAATATATAGATGTGGGAGAATTTTTGGAATACCCCAAATGGTTATTTCACTTTAGAAGTAGAGGTCCAAGCAAGATTCCATATTTTAAGTCATTTGAATATTCTTTTCTGTAACACATCATAAAAATTCATCTTGTGCCTCATGATTCTCTCAGTTGAAAAAAGTGACAGCAGCATTTTTTGTTTTTTAAAAAAATCCTTAATTATCTTTGTATAACAACTTGATTGCAGAGAACATTTAAAATCTCAGTAAATGTTGCAGTGATGTAATTTATTGCATTTAAAGTAAGTTTTGAAGTAGCGAGTATTTCCATTTAAATAGAAGTTCTAAGCTAAGTGGTACTACTTCAGAGCTCTTATACAGTGAATCAAATAAAACGCTAAGAGGTGTATTTTTTTGGCAAAACATACAGTACTGCAAACCTTTCTTCCCAGTGTTTAGTTCTCCGTATTTTCAGTATGCTCTCATAGATATCTGTGCGTACATGCACACAGATTAATGAATGTAAAAAGAAAGAACTGATATTTAACCACATTTTCTTGCCAGTTTTAATGAGTCAGAAGACTAAAGGATAAAAAGTTGTCTTCTTTTTGCACTGTCATGAACCCAATAAAAACATAAAAGTAAAACATGGTTATTAATTTACAAAGCAACAGAGCCTTCTGGAGAAGAAACTCCTATCCACACTCAGTAAAGTAACAGGACCTGCTAGTTATCCAAAAGTCTGATTGTAGAAGTGTTTTACCTCCCCTGCATCTTTAGTAGGATTTTCTTTCATCCAAATCTAGCTGCTGAAATTTGGGATTTGGAAAATGGCGGTGGCAGCAATAGAGGAGAAAAAAAGTGTGCTGGATTCTGCACTACACATGTGCTGTGGCCATTTTTCATTTGACATTCTGGTGTCATTTAAATAAATCAGTATAAGCATTTCTGGTCCTCATTAATAAGCCTGAATTTGGCAGAGGTGGTATTGTGTTTTTAAAGAGTTGTGAATGTGATTTTTGATGCAAGGCTGTAGGAGTGAGTGGATGATTTAACAGTACCATTTATGTAATTAATCCTACAGTCTGGGAGAGTGAAGAGAGAACGTTTATAAGCACAAACTAAATTAAAAGAAACTAGTGCTTTTATTCCTCTGTAATGATGGAGGGTGGGATGGGGAGAACAAACAAAAGCTTTTATCCTATTTTAAAATGAGGGAGCCTGGTATAGTTATTCCACTGTGAATATTAGAAATAGTAAATTGAACAATTGATCGTTTAAGAAATAGTCCAAATCTTTATTGTGGGTGAGGCAGAGGAAAATTTGGGTGTATTTAATATATAAATCACTCTTACCTGTGTCACCCCACCCAGTGATGTAACAGTTGGGGGCAGTTTTCTGTGGCGTCTCTCGCCTCAGTGGCAAACATGCAGGTAAGACATGGGTGCTGAATCTGGCGCACTGTTCTTCTGGTCCCTGCAATCTCACTAGTGCAATGTCATAGTCGTTGCTGTCAGGCCTGTATTCTTTGTGCAGCATGATCTGTTGGACTCCAATTTCCTGCTCATACTCCTCAGGAACCAGTGTGTGATAATCTCCAACTCATATGACATAGTTCCTAGTGTTGTTGCCATACCTGAGAATGAGATCAGGGCTCACATCACACAAATTCACAACCTAAATAGACAAACAACTGTGACCAAAGCGTCTCTACTAATCATATAGATGACACCACCAAAGTAGTTTTATTAGTGGTAAACTCAATTATCTCTACTACTAGCAGTAAATATGCCCAATGGCTTGTGATGGGATGTTAGATGGGGGTGGGAGCTGAATTACTACAGAGAATTCTTTCCTGGGTGTCTGGCTGGTGAGTCTTGCCCACATGTTCAGGGTTTAGCTGATCACCATATTTGGGGTCATTTTCCTTCAGGGCAGATTGGCAGAAGCCATGGGGTGGGGTTTCGCCTTCCTCTGCAGCATGGAGTACGGGTCACTTGCTGGAAGATTCTCTGCACCTTGAAGTCTTTAAACCATGATTTGAGGACTTCAGTGGCTCAGGCACAGGTTTGATACAGGAGTGGGTAGGTGAGATTCTGTGGCCCATGTTGTGCAGGAGGTCAGACTAGATGATCATAATGGTCCCTTCTGACCTTAAAGTCTATGAGTCTATAACTGAGTATCTGTTATAATTAGAGCTGGGCAGGAAAAGATTTTCTTGTCCTGCAAAAAACTTTTGAGATTTCAAATATTTTCCTGTTCCTCAGTGGGATGTAACAAACTTTTCAAAATATTTTGATTGATGGAGAGAAATATCTACCCAAGATAGCTGGTGGTTAAGGGACACCGCTAGAATGTGAGAAACCTAGGGTCAAGTCCGTGCTCTAAATCAGGCAGAGCAGGGACCTGAATTTATGTCTACCACATCCCAGATGTGTAACCCTAATTACCAGGTCATCAGCTATTCTGGGATCTCTTTCTCTGGTTTTGAGCAGAAATTCCATCCTGGACCTGAGAAACTTTCCTGATGCAAGTTTAGTCAAAACTAATCCGTTCCCAGGAAAAGTTGCAACAGATCAGCATTTTCTGATGAAAAAATAATTTAATAAAAAATTTCCTGACCAGCTCTAGTTCTAAATTCAGGCTTCTTTCCTGGCCTTCCCCTATAAAATGACATGTTATAGGGTCAAATTCTACAGTCCTCATTCAGTTCTTACTCCAGAAAAGCTTGTATTGCTTGTGGAATTCAATGGGAGTTTAACCTGGGTAAAAACTTAGCCAGTCCCGCAGGATATGGCCAATATATTTATTTATTACGTTTTTAAGTAAGCAGGAAGAATTATTTAAAATTGCAACAATATAATTTGAGGTATTTTCTACATTTTATGTGAAGGTTGCTTTATAATACCGGAGAAATGAATTAATGACTGTTGAACACAAGTCTTTTACAGAAAACCTCCTTAACAATACTAATATTGTTCTTTCTTTGTAATACTCTTATCCACTATACTGTACTTCCTTTGTGGCTGGAAATTACAATACAAAAAAATTTTCAGTTGACCCATAATAGTTGAAGATTACGGAGATGTAAAAACTGATCTTGTATTTACATAGATCTTTCTTAAAATACTATCAGAAAAACTAACCTGTGAGTCTGCATGTTCAGAACATACTATTCGTGAAGCTTTAATAATCTCATCCCTGAAAAATAAACTAATAAAGATTTTCCCCCTCTTTTTTTTCCAGCTTGGATTTATTAGGTTTATTTGAAAGGTATTTAGCAAAACATCTTGGGGGTATCTTTTTAGCAATACCCAACTTACTATTTAGACAACAAAGCATCAGTCTGTTGATATCTTATCAGTTGATCCATTTTCATTAGGGAGTGTCCTTGGAGAATTCTGAGTATTAATGCTAATGCCAAAAATCATCAGCAACAATAGGAATGCTTCCCTTCAACTAAAGGAAGGGAAAAAATAGTACTCCCTTTATTGATGTCTTATTTCAGTATATTCAGAGGCTTTTGGTCCTCTCCACCATGTTTGAGTGTTTCCTGATCTTATTTCTAAGGCACCTCTCACCAGAGAATGAAAATTTTAAAAGAAGTTTCTAAATCTTCACTGTTAAACACGTCGTGGTTTCTCCAGTAATAAAAGGTGCTATTTGAGCTTATTTGACCTTGTTCTGTGCCTGTTCAAATAAACAAAATTTCCACTGACTTCAGTGGGAGCAGGATTGGGCCCTAAGATATCCTATTTACTTCTGTATTGCTTCGAAGGAGATTTTCCACGATAACAAAGTCCATCAGGCCACAACTGGTTTCTGGAGCATGATACATTATCTGAACTATGACATCAGTGGCGAAGTCCAAAATTCTGCATCAAAGCAGAGCTGTCAAAATCCCTGACATCTGCTGCTCGTCCGTAATGCTAACCATTTCCTGCTCTGAGACTCCCACCAAGAATCCCACTCTTCCATGTCTGGATCACAAGATACTTTATTTTAAACAGGGCAAGTCTATTGACTGCACTGAGTCACTACATACAGCATGTGAGTTAATGGTTAGTCTCAGGTGTTCTGATTAAGATTTCTGGGTTACTATGGTCTTTATTTCAATGCCTTATACACTAAGTAAAAGCAGTTAAAGTGACAATTGTGTTTTAAAGCAGTAGGCCTAATTGGTTTTTTAAAAACCTTTACACTCTAATTTTATTATATCACTGATGTGTAGTTCTACACTGGTCTCAGATAGCACTGATATCTCTTCCTGTGTTTCCTTTTTACTGCAACTGTTAACTATTACGTGTATCATGTGTACCAACACGATAAGGTACTAGGTTGAGAATCAGGAGACCTGAGTTCTCACTGTTGCCCCTCCTGTGTGAGCCTGGGCAAGTCTATTTCTGTGCCTTATTTTCCCCATCTGTTTTACTCTCTTTCATAAAGCACTTTGAGATCACAAAGTATAGCTGAATTTTTATATATGCTGCTACAATAGGTTAATTGTGTTAAATAGCAGAGTCCCTGCCTCACATAGCTTCATGTTCTGTCTGTCTTCTGATATTATTTCACAATTCTTCTTGACTTGTATAACAAACGTAAACATATTTTTTGGTACATCTTGGCTATTGCTGTGGCTCTAGAACCTGAGAGTGGTTATGGGGTTTGTTTGCTTTTTTTGTTTGTTAGTTTGCTAATGCTGCCAGGGAAGTTGTTAGAAACTGTTGTTTATATACAAGTATGTTAAATGAGCTCCAAAAATGGACTAAGCTGGTAAATTTTTCATAGGTTGCATGCAAATATTTTCAGCAATATTTCTTGAAATCTATAGCGCTCGAAGTGCTCCTAAATATTCATATAGGCATGTGCTTTATTAGTGAAAAATACTAGTATGCCTGTACATACGGAAAATTTTAGCAATGTAATGAATCTGTTTCCTTGTTTAATCATGGTACGCCTAGTTCTGCATGAAGGTGCAGAAGTAATTCAGTAAGCACCTGAGTAATCTTTGCTGCCTGATCACTGTAAGGAGCATAGGATAGTAGGCTGCAGAAGTAATGATGGTACCTTCTGGAGACTTAAGGATTTCTGTATCAGTTGCAGGGTAAACTCAGTAAAAGACTATCAGATGTGGCATTACTAAATCAAGGTCTCTTTAAGTCAATCAGAGGCATGTTCATTTTAGAAGAAAATGCTTGAGGCTGAGTATATGACACCCATAGTAATGAGACTTCTTGGAGGCTTTTCACAATGTTTATAAGGCTTTGATTTTGTTCCCACTTGAAGTTGATGGAAAACACTCCACAGTGATGTACATTGCAACTGGAACACTTATCAAAGTTAAACTCCATTTAATCTTTCTTACTTCTCATCTGTGAAATTATCATAACAGGAATAAACATACCTGTTCAGAAACATTTTTACATGCTGACAAAGAAATAGCTCCACAGTTACCCCTATGTAGCTCGCAAAGCTGGACAAGGTCAAGGTAGCTGAATGGTTAAGGTTGCACAATTTGAGCACAGTCTCCCTTCACTCTTACAGAGATTATTTACAGAACAGATGTAATGCTTGGAATGTAAAGAGTGTCCTGACACTGGAATGGATTAGGTTGCCAGCCAAATACTTTTCCTCCAATGTCACCTCTCCCAGTGGGCGAGCTTACATACTCGCAGGATAACAGTTTGGCTGATGTTACCAACATATTGGCCAACTTTTTAAATTTTCACTGAAGAAACTAAGAATCTAGAAAGGAAACTGATACAGAATTTCTCCTTTGTAACAGTAAATGGCTCATTTTAAGTGTGGTCTAATGTAAGAGATGATTATATGTTCACTTAAATGCAACCACAACCTACAAAATGGAATATACATTATTTTCTTTTGACCTCTCACTTGTTTTCTCTTCTCAAATTTCATAACTTTATGACTATATATAAACATTTGGTTGACTCTCACTCTGGAAACCAAATCACGCAGTATGTGTGCCTAATCAATTTAGGAAAAGATGCTGTTTCCTTTGCCACTTACGCAACGCTAGGTAGTCCACTAATTTTTGCCTGTATTTTTAACTGCTGATCTCATTGCCATTAATAGTTCTCTGTTCTCAATGGAAGCCTATAAACAGCAACATACTGTCACAGATAATCCTTGATAAAAGTTAGAAAACATTATTTAAGTGATTTTATTAGTATATGTCTGAATGTCCCTATGGTATTAGGATAGAAAGATGCAAAGTCACTAGCATTAAAAGTAATATCCGCTATTTGTCTAATATATCAGTCAGAGGCATACAAATTATAGGTATACTTTTGTCTGCTTGAATGAAACCCTTGAATAGTTGCCCATGTAATACTGGTAATTGTTTGGGAAAATGCTCATTTTTTACACAAACAGATGTTTGTCCACCCATGCACCCATTTTGTATAGTCAAATAAGGGTTTTGTGATACAAATGAGTGCAACTATATACTTTTCAGATGTATTTTCAGTGACCTAATGGAAATTTAACCTTCTAATTTCAAATGGTGAGAGGCACCTCTTATCTTGTATAATCTGGATTTTTTTTTAAATTAAAAGGTTACAGTTGCATTTCAGTAGGTATAGATTTGTCCACAACATTATAGTGTACAAATTTGAGTTTGTGCCCTAATGTTTGTCACTGAATTCAACATTTTGAAATCTGCTGGAGGTCAGAATAGTGCTAAATATCTGACACCAGTTATATGACTTAATGTCAGATATCGGACTGCTTTCTTTCTTCCTTCAGTACAGGTTTAATGAGAAACTCATTTTAAAAAAGTTTCTTCTGATTGCTAAACAAGTACTACCGCAGCAAGGAAAGTAGTTTATGATCTCTGATATTGGATTCTGTACTGCCAGTTGAGGCTCAACTGGTACACATTTAGCAGGAGAAACTTGCTTATCTCTTTGTCCTCTTTCCCCTGCCTATTGAAGGTCGTCTTCCTCACATAACAAGAGGAACTGCATTCTCCTTAGTTTGAGCACTGCTTGCTTCTTGTGTTATGGATCTTGTTAATTTTTAGCAATATGGTGAAAAACATGAGATTCAAGAAGGCTGATTTGAATAACAAACTGTAATTTCCAATAAAATGTAACAGGGTGAGAAAGGCATCTTCTCATACAAATGCACAGAAGTGTGAATTAGCTACAGTGCTGCTAAACCAGGGCTGAATGAGCTGTCTGAATACTGATTTACCCTACTCCAGTGCACAGGCATTCACACAAGTCCTGTATAGAATTGACTTTGATCTGTTGACAATGATCTTTTGTTCTTTCCAATGCCTCTGAATGTAATTATGCATTTTGCCAAATTTAAACATTGCATAAGGGCCAATACAAAAAAAGAGACAGACTTGTCTAACAGGTAGAGGAAGACCTGGTTCTATTCTCAACTTTGCCATTAACTTTCAGTGTGACACCGGGCACTGAGCTGCGCTGGGCCTCAGTATCCCCATCTGTAAAATGAGATTAATATTAACTTCCCAGGGGCATGGGAAAATTTACTTCATTAATGTTTAAAAAGCACTTGGAGATCTTTATTTCTTTTCATTAACAGCACTGGATTTATTTCTGCTAGTTAAGCACTGCTCTGTGTTGGAACATCCTGGCACACGGGGAGTGAATCCATTGCTATATCTCTTAAAGGGATTTGATGTATTCCATTTGAGTGCTGGTCAGCTCCTCCAACTTGTGAACATGTGTACTGGGGCATTGGTGATGGTATATGGTCCTGTCTCCTCCCCTGCTCTCCTGCTTCTGCTGTAGTGGTTTGTGCCATAGAGGATGCATGAGGGAACACCTGAGATACAAAGAGGCCAGAGGCTGTAATTGTGCCCACCAGCTGGATATTCCACCTCTTACATGCACAAGAAGCATCTGGCCACAGTCTTGTCCTTGTTTAGCAACAGTATATCTTATAAGGAGGTAAAGACATCTTTCCTTCGTAGTACATTGCAGAGAGGTGGGGACTAGTGACACTACATTTAAACAGATAAACACTTGACTACTTGCATTAGGCACAAAGAAATTTGGGAATAGATTTGTGCTTATTGCCCAGAAAGGCCCAGATTCCCAGGCTTGGCTGAACTGCACTTGGCACAGAACTCAGAGAGAGGGGCAAAGGCAGCTTAAAATGACCTGGCATGCACACAATCCTGTTTGGCCCCTGACACAAACTGAGAGCAGCCACAGGACTATTCTAACTGATGCCTGCTTTTAACAGCCCCCAAGAGGCAGCTATGCTGAACAGGGATTACCAGAGCACAGGCTACTCTGGCCATACAGTCTCCGGTCCCCTAGCATTCTCCAACATGTCCACTCTGCTGGAGAAGGGAAATAGTGAGTGACATAGGTGTGGCTATTCTAACTATATCAGGCAGAGATTTCCCTTATGCCTTTTTAAGTCAGCTTTATTATCCCCCTTTTACTGTAAAGACTGAGGCTTTATGCATCAGAGACTTGGGTTTGGCCCCAAAACCTGCTTGCAATTGCTCAGTAAAATATGCAATAAGCATAGAAGTATTCATAGTGTATTCAGTAACAACTTTGAGGCACAATTAAGTCAGTGCACAACTACAGTTATCTGCATTAGGTGATAGGTACTCTGGAGAGTGGAGGATCAGGGAGCCACAATTGTCTTGCTCCTGTCTTCCCCCTTCTCTGCTGTGCATTAGTGGAGTGCTGATGGGGTAAAGAATCTGCCCCCATGTGTCCAAAATGTGAAATATACAAATTACTATTAGACAAGATTTCAATAACAGGAGAGAAGGAGAGAGAGTGCTTTGTTTTCAAGCCTTAAATAAAATGCTCCATCAAAAGTCTTTCTAAAATACTAACCTTCATCCTTAGTTATTACCATGGGACTCATGAACAGGCATGAAGAGGCTAGATTATAGTCATTTTAATGACAGAAACCCAAGACTTTGCGCTTTCATTTTCTACAACAAAAACAGCTTGAATCTCAGTGGAAAGAGTCCGCGATTTAATGAACAAAGTCTGGCCATTAAGGCTTGAACAGTTACCAGGAAGAGTCCCACATGACTGTTGGAAACATGAAAATGAAAAGATGTTGAGCAGCTGCCTCTAAAAAAAGGTACCAATTTCTATTCATTTTAATGAAAGCAATCTCCTGCCTCTTTTCTAGTGGGAAGTGAGGAAAGAGAAAGGGCCAAAGGTTGAAGTTAAATTGCTCCCAGCACACTTAGGCAAATTTTAGCCAACTTCCTTATAATTATTTTGAAGTTATTCTATATTTCTTTCCCAGTCATTGCTGAAAGATGTTGGTCTCAAAATGAAGCTTTCTCCACAGCTGTTTATTATATCTGTTTCTTATACCTCTTTGCTATTTAAATCAGTACTTGTGACATTGCAGTAACTTCAGTGGCAATGAACTGTGATGTTACAAATATTGGATTGGGCTGCCACAAAAGAAACTGAGCAGGAAGATCATAAAAAAGAAAAAACGTATACAAAAAGCAAAAATGGGAGAATAAATACAGAAAAGTTAGATGACAGTTTAATGGAGGTGGTGAAATAGAACAGGCCAATTCAGAGATGATTTGTAAGGGAGCTTTAGTCACCCATCAAGTGGTAAGTGGGTGGAAGGGAGCTGAAGGTGGTGTAACATACTGTACGGTAGGCTGAATGGCCGGAAGAAGGTGCAAGTTACAGCAGCTAAGAGCCTCTTAGGCTCACTCCTGTATTTGGCTGAAGGTGTTTTAAAGCTTCCATGAGTGTGCTGGGGGAATCCTTAAGATGGCTACAAAATACTTAATTCTTGTACACTAAGAAACCACAGAGTAAGGCAGTTGTTGTCAGCCTGGCTGAAGGAATAAGAAAAACTAATTAGATCCAGACATGGGCAAGGTGCAAATTTACTTTTCCCTTAGATTCCACACAATACGAAGAATGTTTTGATCAAAAAGAGGGTCTTTCAGGTCAGCTCAACTAGTCTGTAAAACATTACAGGAAAACTGTCACTTAAGTTTCGTAGCTGACTGTGCCTTAACAAACAGAACATCAAAATACAACACAGGATCTATGTACTTGTTTGCTTGGTTGTTCTCAACTCAACTTGCAAAGTTAACAGAGACCCATACGCTGTTGTGTTCTGAGGGGCCAGGTCCCTTAGGTGATTATGCTAAGGAAGCCTGAGGCTTTCTCTATAAAGGTTTTCTCTGGAAATGGTGAAACTCTGTACATAAATCTGTTGAGTGATGAATGCAATCTGTGTAATGCTAGAATGTGGGAGTAAGAATAGTTTTAACATATGAGTTAACACAGAATTTTTTTTTTTTTTTTTTTTTTTTAAACAGACGTCTTAGTCTCTTTGGGAACAATTTTCAATATACTGGTGGCAAGAGTGGGGTTTTGCTTCTGTATCATTCCCACTGGCCTCACAAAGGTAGCAATGCAGTGGTACTGGAAATGTATTCCATTGTTAATCATGCAGTACTACCTCTTAAAACAGTGTGCTGCAGTGAGCACCCAGCAGCTGCTGATGAGTGTGGCGCCACATAAGAGTCTTCCATCACCATGAGATGATTTCAGTCGGAGGGCAACCTGCCAGGGCCAGCCGCCCCTAAAGAGAGAATAAATCAGTCGTGTCTTTTAGTATACTAAGCAAAATGGAAGAGTAAAGGTAACTGGCAAGCTGTCTTGAGTGTAGACCCACTATTGCTACATTGGTTTAAATAAGACACATTATTTACTGAGTAACAATTGGGAGTCCATTTAATCACGTTAGTATAGCATTCAGAATTCCATTCAACGCCCCTCAAGGTTAGTTTACAGACTGCTTGGACATCAAATGCTCTCAGCACTTCATCCCCCTATGAATCAGTTTAATCATCCCTTCTCAGAATACATCCTTCATGCCAAAAACATACGATTTGTGTCCCCGACCAAATATTATCCAATGAGAGAAGAGGTAAAGCAGTTCTAATAGTTACCATATAAAAATATACAACTGTGAGGAGAAGGCTACCACGCCAAAAATCTGGGAATGGAGGGTGGGGAGAGTTCCATGAAGAACTCCCAATCTGCTTTTCTGTTTCCATTAATGCTAACTGCCCCATCTGCCCTTGACTGGATGTATACAAATCTTCAACATCAACGGGATCAAGGGAGAAGCAGAAACAACAAGAAATACACAAATTAGCCCCATCTCATCTCTCCACATGTGATCATCTATTCAAGATAAATCCAAACAATTTAGCAGATCAAGGATACATATTCACAATCCTTTAAAAATGGAATTGATAGTGGGATCACAAGATTCAGTTCTTACATCTTCCTGTAGGACAGAACTAGCAAGAAGGGAAGAGAGAGAACAGCAGCCAGAATATAAGTAGCAGCTAGTTTAATTTTAACCAATACCCATTTGAATAGGAATACTACAACACAGGAACTGACAAACAGGATCAGAGCAGTTTTCCATCTAGTCCAGTGTCTGACACTAGCAAGTACCAGATGCTTCAGAGGAAAGCAGGGTAATCTGCCCTTCACATAGGACTCATCCTGGTCTCTAATAGTTAAAAATTGACGTAAGACCTGAAGCATGAGGTTTGATATCCCTTTCAAAATTTTTATTAATTAGGATTAAGGCTACGAGTTAGTCACGGGTATTTTTAGTAAAAGTCATGGATAGGTCACGGGCAACAACCAAAAAGTCCCTGTCCAGGACTTTTAAGTGACCTGTCCATGACTTTTACTAAAAATACCCCTAAAAGACAGTTACTCACCTTTGTAACTGTTGTTCTTCAAGATGTGTTGCTCATATCCATTCCAGTTAGGTGTGTGTGTGCGCCGCGTGCACGTTCGTCAGAAGATTTTTACCCTAGAAACACTTGGTGGGTCGGCAGGGCGCCCCCTGGAGTGGCGCCGCTATGGCGCCGGATATATACCCCTGCCGACCCAGCCGCCCTTCAGTTCCTTCTTGAATGGGTCAAATGGAGGAGACATAAGTCTGGTTAAAACAGGTTGAGGTCCCTAGGTTCGGACTGGCGCGCGTACCTAAGGGTGTATGCGCTCCAAGCCTTGAGGAACCTCGAAACCACAGGTAGGTGTGAGAACACGAACAACCACCTTAGCTGGGTGGAAAGTAGAGATGGCGTGCAAGTGTCCCTCAGCGATGACACCGCGTAGGCCCTTGCTGTTTTAGGCCAGAGGAAGATTTCAAATAGAGGGATCGAGACTCAGCAGGAGTAGATTAAGCGTTTCGCACCTGAGGAGAAACGCTTCCATTGGCCAGCATGCTGACCAGGTGGGAAGGCTTCCTTACTACCCCGATATCACGTAGCAGCCACACCGTGAGGTGAAGAGACTGCCAAGGTCTGGGTGGCGAAGGTTGCCGTGGAACCGAGGATGAGGTCGTGGTGGGAGTGGCGGGTAATTGGGTAGGCCTATTACAGGGGCTGAGCAACAACTCGTGGCGTATCAGTGCTGCCTGGACTACGCTGGATGTGATCATGATGATGCGCGCCCTGCCCCTGCCGAAGTTTGAGCAGGACCCAAGGAGCGGGAGGGAACGCGTGGGAAGTAAAGGCGTTGCCCTTCCACGGCATTTGAGGACAGCATCCGAGACGGTCCCGGGTGAAGATCTTGGAAGGAGCAGAACCTCGGAGCAGGTTTCCTGTTCTCGCGGTAAGCGAAACAGTCCATATGTGGGGAAAAATCCCCAGTTCTGCAACAGATGCATCACATTGGGCAGGCGATCACTCATTGAGTACAGGGAAGCCTGCTGAGTCTCGAAGTGCCAAGGAGAAAGGATCCTACCGATTATCGATGTGGGCTATGCAAAAGTCCCAGAGATTGGATGCCTCCTGGACAGAAGGAGGAGACCATGCCCTGCCAGGTGTGGTAGTAGTACATGGCCGTTGTGCTTGGCCTGTATAAACACTGAGGACGCCACGGTCCTCGCAGCTGCTGCTGGAACCCCTGGCACGCCAGGGCGGACTGCTCTCATTTTGGACATTTTGGTGTGGAACGCCAGCTCCGAGAAAACACAAAGCCTTAAGCTCAAAGGTTATCTGAGGTGAGCACCTGAGCCGAGGAATGATGACGCATCGTCGTCAGGGACAGTGAGGGTGGGGCGGATGGAGCGGCATTCCCGCCCACACCAGGGAGGGAGTTTAGCCATATTCTAGGGGCTAGGATTGCTCGTGGGGATTTGTGACTATCGTGACCATTGGGCCCCTGTCCGGGCGGTTTACGCCGATTTGAGCCAAACTGGAGAGACAGAGGCAGAGCTTAGCGTTGTTTGGTTACAAACTAGCAGGAGCCATGGGACCCAGGAGACCGAGGACAAGTGCGAACCGAGGTCACTGGAAAGTTTGCAGACCTCGGTATGGATCGGTTTGCATTGCCTTGAAACATGGCATGTGGTAGCAGGATCCGGCTAGCTCGGAGTCCAGGATAGCCCCTAGGAAGTCTAACCTCTGCATGGAACAGCGTGATGTTTCCATAGTGATCATAACAGGCCTTAGACATGGTGAATAGGTCCTTGACGATGCCCACACGCTGAGGACTTGTGTTCCTTGAGGTCTCCTCAGATAAGCTAATCGTCCAGACACGGAAAACGACATATCTCGAATCGGCGGGGTGGGGTGGCGACTACAGCCACACACTTGTTAATGCCTTGTGGGGCCGCAGAAAAGGCAAACGACAGGACCGATAAACTGGAAGTACAACGCGTTGGCTAGAAAGCGGAGGTAGTCTCCCTTCGTGCGGAGGGCGAGATGGCAGTCGTCGAAAGTACGGTTCCTTTATATCGAGGCGGGATTTTACCAGTCTCCGGATCTAAGGACAGGATAATTGGTTCCCAGGGATACATGGGAAACTCCAACCTTATCATAACAGGATGGTTCCTCGTAGGTCTGGATAGTCTGAGACTCCGTACAAGTTGGGATTATGGGATAAGGGAGAGTAATGCCCCCTTCGTTCATCGGCGTTCTTGTACCTCTTGTAAGAGAATTGTGCCCGAGGGGAGTCCCTGAAGAGGGACAGGGTTGGAACAAATTGGAGGGTTGGTAACCCATACTCCATTCATGTGTAGGGGACAGCGAACTGAAGTTAACTGGAACCAACGCCAAGAGGAAGTAGGGGTGGGATCCCGCCTCAACCGGTAATGCCGCCTGGGCGCACCTTCGAAGTTTCGTCTTTGTCCGGTCGTTGTTGCGAGGGACCTCGATCTTGGCCCTTCTACGGGTGCTGACGGTTGTCTGCGACCACCTCCGCCACGCCGTCATGCCAAAGTCCTATCTGTGTTTAGCACAGGTTGTGGCGGTGTGGCTGGGAATGGAAGGCCTGCAGTAGGTCATCTGCGTAATGCATGCCGAGAGAAACCACATTAAGACCTCTGTTGCTCCTTCAGCTTTTGCCAGCCTTGGGGCGATTTCCCCGCAAAGAGGCCTTTACCAAACAAATGGTAAGTCGTGAAAGGGCGGAGCGTTTGAAATCTGAAGCCATGAGATGCTCCTCATTGGGTAACGAGCGCGGAGGAAAGCTCTGGCCGCCTTTTTTTTTTCCTTCCTCCAACGAAGGTGCACGAACTCTTGGCGGGAGTCATGTGGAGAAGTTTCCAAATTCTTATTCACCGTTATATCAGGTTGTTATGATTATAGGGCTAGCATGGTTTATTGATTTGCCACGCAGTGGCTATAAGGCCCTTGCAGAATACACCTTGCGGCTGAGTAGGGTCATTCACCTAGCCCCCTTCGATTCAGGGCTGGTGCCTGTTGGCCATGCCGTTCCCTTCTTAACCAACTGAGTGGCTTGAACAGAGAGGAGGACGGACAGACAAGTAGTCGTACCCTCCATACAGTATCGGCATTCGCCTGGATGGTCAAATAAACGGGTAGGCCCCTCTAGTGGGGCAACGGCTGATAGAAGGTCACTACTGGGTCCCTTACCTCCAGGACCTCCTGCACCTGGAGGTCGCATTGAATGCTACCCTCCATAGGAGGTCCTTGGTGGGCTCTCAGGGTTGTGGTGGCACACCAGAATCGCGGTCCTGAGCATAAGAGCTGTCCGCGTGGGAGCTGTGTCCAGATGCCATGGAGGTGCTGAAAAATCATGGGCAGAGTCTCTGACTCTACCAGACCTTGCCCACTCGGCACCTGGGACCGGTACCGGAAGGCGCACCGCGTACCTGGAACGAGATCTGGACCTGCGACCAAGATGGCAGTGCCGGGAGATCGACTGAGATCTCGAGGTTGGGAGTGGCTACGGGAGTCACAGTGCCCGTAGCGGTGCTGGGGGCCAGAACGGTGCTGAGATTATCGGAGTCGGTGAACAGGACACCGACCTGTGCGGCGAGTGCGACCGCTGGTGCCAAGGAGAGCAGCGTCGGGACTGCAAGTGGCTCGGGAGCGCCGACGGACTTGGAGCATCTGCGGGACCGTGATCATGAACGGTGCCACCCTGCTGCGCCGATAGAGGATGGTCGTATCAAGAGGCTTATGCCAGCTGTATTACCCGCACCGGCGGTGCCGGGAGTTCAGGCAGCATCCACTCTGTTACGGCAATGAGATCCCTCGTCGTTGGAAATGTTCTCCGGCGTGGAAGGAACAGTAAGCTTTGACCACAGTGCATACCGGGGACCTGTCAGGCACCGTGGATTCGACGGCCCTTGTGGGACCGGGATCGACAGTGCTGACGTCGCCAGTGCCTCAGCAGGTGTTGTGCTGGGCAATCCGGCTTAGACAGGCGTCTGCGGTGCAGTTGCACAGGAGCAGTAGGAGCAGGGAGCTCGACCACGGCGTGCGCCGGGAGCAGTCAGGCACTGGATTCGACGGCCCTTGTGGGACCGGATCGATGGTGCCGACGTTGTCGCGTGGCTGCGGCAGGTGTCGGTGGAGGGCAATTGACTTAGATGAGCTCTCTGGCTGCGGTGCCGTTGGCACGGAAGCAGCAGGAGCAGGAAGCTCAACCACGGCGCGTGCCGGGGAGTGGCCAGGCACTGGATTCGACGGCCCTTGTGGGACCGAGATCGACGGTGCTGGCGTCGTCGGTGTCTCTGCAGGTGTTGGTGCCGGGCGATCCAACTTAGACGAGCTCTCTGGCTGCGGTGCAGTTGGCACAGAAGCAGCAGGAGCAGGGAGCTCAACCACGGCGCGTGCCGGGGAGCTGTCGGGCACTGGCAGAAGGAGTCGTGGGCTTCCTCAACCTCAGAGAAAGGGAGCGGTGCCAAGTCGACTTCGGTGCCGGTAACGGCCGGTGCCGGCGGGGTCCGGTGCCAAGGAGGCACTTTTGTCCGCCGAGTAGCCAGCGCTCGGTGCAGAAGGCGGGGGGGAAATGAAAGTGCCGCTCCATTTTGTTCTCGGCTTAAACACCTTGCAAATGGGGCACTTAGCTGTGAAATGCGATCCCCCGAGGCACTGTACACAGGAGTCGTGTGGATCTCCTGTCAACAACAGCCCGAGGCAGGCCAAGCCACCGCGGTCTAAGAACTGGTGAGCCGGGCATGGGCTCCGGCACCGGTTGCGGGGAAGGGGCTACTCCCCGAACCCCTCTAACTATTATTAAACTAACTATGCTAGTACAGAAAAAACGCATAAGTATATATAAATATATATATAAAAGGATTATAACTCTATAACTATATACACAAGAACTATGAGTAGCTAGGGAAGCGGAGATCAGCTAAGCTGCGCTCCACTGTTCCAATGACCGACACGGGCGGTAAGAAGGAACTGAAGGGCGGCTGGGTCGGCAGGGGTATATATCCGGCGCCATAGCAGCGCCACTCCAGGGGGCGCCCTGCCGACCCACTGAGTGTTGCTAGGGTAAAAATCTTCCGACGAACATGCACGCGGCGCGCACACACACCTAACTGGAATGGATATGAGCAAGCACTCGAAGAACTAAATCTTACCTGCTATGAAGGGGGATGCTGCTGCTCCTGGGGGTGGGGGGCAGCCGAGGGCCCTGCTGTTGCTGCTGCTGCTGCTGCTCCAGAGGCAGGAGCAGCCGGAGGCCCTGCCACCGCCACTCTTGGCTGGTGGGTGGCCGAGGGACTACCCGTGGCCCCACCACTGGTGCTCTGGGCTGGGAGGCGGCCCATGGCCCCACCACCACTGCTCCAGACCAGAGGTGGCCTGTGGCCCCACCAGTGCTGCTGCTCCTCCAGACGGGCAGCCCAGGGCGTCACTGCTGCTCCTGGACAGCTGCTCCAGGATACCGCCCAGAACCAGTTGCCTGGGTCCGCCAGGTCAACCGCACCAGCTGCTGCAGCAGTCACCAAAGTCCTGGAAAGTCATGGAGTCCATGGCTTCCGTGACCTCTCTGAAAGACTCGCAGCCTTATTTATGATGACTCTGGATATTCTTGACAGCCATATAATATCCAGTCCCTTTTTGAATCTGGTTAAATACTTTGCCTCAATGATTTCCTGTGGCACCAAGTGCCACAGTCTAATAACACATGGTGTGAAAAAGTATTTCCCTTTTATTGGTTTTGAATTTCCCACCTTTTAATTTCATACTCTGTCCCCTTGTTGTTGTGGTGGAAGTTCCTGATATACTTTCTCTATACCATTCCTTATTTTTTATGTTTATCCCCTCTTCTTTGTCTCCTTTCTAATGTACACAATACCAGTCTTTTCAATCTCTCTGCATATGTCAGTTTTTCCCTGGATCATTTTTGTCACTCTTCTCTGAAACCCTCTCCTGATCTGCAGTAGCCTTTTGGACGTGGGGTGACTAATAGTGTGCACGGTATTCTAAAGAGAACACACCATATTTTTATATGAAGGCTTTATAATATTCTTTGTATCCACATCACATTCTTTATACCTTGTTCCTTATTCCTGTATCCATAAGATATTACGAACAGTCTTTGTGGTTGTCATAATTCACAAATATTAAGAAAACAAGTCTATCCGCACTTGCAGTTATACAAGTGTGGGCGTGTGAACATATGGAAGCATGTTATATACCAATATGGCCAAGAATCAACTACTAGTTAATGAAAAGTCTTATTTCCATGCTATATCATCATCAACAAAGTATATTTTACTTGAGAAAAATGTTTTTAATGTGCTAATAATACCCAACCTTTAATGCTATTTAGCATTTTACAGTTCTCTTAAATGTATAGCAAACGCACAAATCCATCTATATTGTTCACAGCTATTGTTCTGGATTTGCTTCTCAGGAGAAACTGAAATGGCTCTTTTTCCAGTGTACCCAAAAGTGAAATGCAATATCTGACCACTAAGTTTGGTAAATACCACAAAGATTATTTTTTGATCTGGTCCTCAGATTTGCTTTGAATGTGTTCCTGCTCCCTGTGTGTGTGCTTTCTGGGAATATTCTAGTGAACAAATTCACCAGCAGGATTGTTAACTCAAACAACAAAATTTAAGTGCATATTACAAAGTATTCACATAAAGCAAATTTTGAATTCAGAATCCTAAGATTGCCCACTGGAAATCTGTAAGAGTTCCGCACAGTCGATCAAGAAATTGAAACATGAAATGTGATTTGTGTGTCCAACCAATTACTCAAATTTTGAATATCGCATATGCACATCAAATGGCTCGCAAAGACACTGGAAATAAAAAACCATCCCTTATTCCCCACGAGGGCTGTACAGGAAGGACCGTAGGCAGAATGGCTTCATGGGAATGTCTGCATAATTACTGTGTGTTACAGGGTGCCTCTACACTGCATTCTTCTTACTATGCTAGCACAGGTATGAATACCAGAGTAGATGGTGAGGTATGGCTTAAGTAAGTAGAGGAAAGACACACATGAAGGATATGGGTATGTACCCAAGTACATACCCTCCATAGCTCTCTGCTTCCCCAAACTGTGCTTCCCCATCTACACTGCTTCCCTACTACTAGAGCCTTTCACCACCGCAGTAAAAGACTGCGGCTACCGGGAAAAGCTCCGGCAGGAAAGAGAGGCTCAGGCAGTTCCTTCTGCTGGAGCTCTTCTCTGCCACAGAGGAACAGTCTGGCTGCTCCCCACTGCTGGAGCTTTTTGTGGGGAAGATTCTACCAGCCAGGAAAGGCTCTGACAGAGGGGAGGCAGCGGGGAAAGGTTCATTTGCTACATACCACAGTGTGGATGTACAGCTACACGTATTGCCAGTGGCATGTAGTGTAGAAGTAGCCAGAGAAAGATCAGGATGCACAATGATGTCCCACAGAGACTGGCATAGAAACTGAAGATGAGGAAACAGAGGAAGAGATGTAGGCTGGAACATCAGCCTTTGGGGCTGCACAAAGCTTCACTCACTCTGAACTAATGGCTGAATAATTCATCCAGTTCTAACTGGCCTGGAAAAAACCATACTTGTTGAACAAATTATGTTCTTTGTGCCAAACTAAGCCCAATATGGCAAAATTCACATTGAAAATTCTCATTTATTTCATGAGAAGAAAAAATTTAATCAGTAGCTAAACAAGGGTGAGGGCTTATGGCAACTGTACATCCCACAATTTTACATTAAAAATGACTTTCACTGTACTGAATATCATTTACCTTAAAGAATTTTTTCCACCAATTATCCGCTTCTGTCGGCGATGCAGTAACCTCAATCCACAAACAGAAGAAAGGGAATCTAAACAGAAAATAAGGTTTAGGCCTTAAACTCCACACAGCAACAATATATAAGGTTTGGTAGATTAAAAAAAAAAAGTGTATTTTATTTTGTTTCTTTAGTCAGTAAGGACATGAGTCTTTGCTGAGTACCATCACCATCCAATGACCTCAGGGGGAGTTGTGTGCTCAGGACCTGCCTTGTAGGCTCAACCCTTATATTATTCTCAAAGTTTGTCAGTGAAATCCAATTAAAAAGACAATAATCAAATACTCCTACAGTTCTGGTATCTTCATTCTGGTATCTGGTATCTTCTGGTATCTTCATGGTGGATTTTGACTCCCACACTGTTCTCTCTCCATTCACAGGACTCCCACACAAATATTTTTGACCCACACCTTTTAAAGGTTCTATCTGGCTGAGAATATTTTCTGAATTGTGATCACTAGGCAATGAGGACTATCCCTCGTGCCCTAATAGAAAGCTAAACAGGTGTTCAAACCATTATCTGCAGTCTTTTTCAGTTCACAGTGTAAGAATGAGTTACCCTTCTGGATGTGATCCATTAAAAAGAATCCTAATAAATATGAAGTTATAATATGAATAATACACACAAAGAGCTGGAAATCTTTACTTATTTTTCATCTCTGAAGTGATTTAAGACCAATATTCTGCTCTGCGTTACATCAGCATACATCTGGAGTCACTTCTTTGACTTCTACAAAGTAATTTGAGAGACAGAGTAGGTGAGGCAATCTCTTTTATTAGACCAACTTCTCTTGATGAGAGATGTTTTTGTGCTTATACAGAGCTCTCCAGGTCTCACTGGATGGGGATGACACTCAGCACCTTGCAGAATCTTGTCCTTACTGACTAAAGAAACCATAAGCTCAAAAGCTTGTCTTGCTCACCAACAGAAATAGGTCCAATACACAATATTACCTCACCCACTTTGTCTCTCTAGTACCCTGGGACTGACATGGCTACAGTCACACTGTATACTACAAAGTAATTACTAATTTACACTGGTGTGAAAGAAGAATTTGGCTCTATGCTTGGCACAGGTGGTTGGAGGGGACACAGGTGGTTGTTCACTCACTTTTATGCCTCCCTGGATCTGGTTTAACACCCAGCGTAACTTAAAGCCCTGGCTACACCTAACTGCAACGGTCCCCATGTGGTTAAACCAGAGGATTCCCCTGTGCCATTTAAATTGGCTTTGTGGTTCCTTTGCACTGCCAGAATGACATAAAGAGCAAGCACCTGACCCACAGATTTTAAGGTATAGATTTTTGTTTATAAATATGTACATTTTTCTCCTGTGAGATCAGATTTTTCACTTCCTTCCTTTTCTTTTCCTAGCAAACATCATAATATACCTAGTTTTGAATCTAATGCCATAAACCTCACAAAGGTTTTTCACTTTTATTACTGTTCCCGGAGGCCTTCTTGCCAAGGTAGTCGCAGATCACACCAGCATCTTCACTGTGACGGCAGTTGTGTGTTCCAATATCCTGTTTTATGCAGTCTGCCAGGGATCTCTCATTTCCTGTACATTTCACATTATCCACGTGGATTGGTCCTTTCCCTTCCCCAAAATATGCCATAGTCCTTGCTCTAGCTGAGCCTCTGCAAGCAGAACACCATTGTTTAATTAAAATGTTTTACGCATTGTCCTACATTTGCCTAAATTGAAATATATAGAAGAGGATGTGAGTAGGGTACTAAGGAGGAAGACTTTGAGGTTTTATTCCAAGTTCTGTTACTAGTTCACTGCAGAACTTTGGACAAGTCACTTACCTTCTCTTTGCCTCTATTAACTTATCTATATACTAGAATAATAACTGACTAACTTTGAAGGATTCATTAGTTAATGTTTGTAAAATGCTTTTGTATCCTTTGCTAAAAAGCTCTATGGAAAGGGAAAGGATTTTTATATTGTAATAGCACGAAATAAAAACCCACACCACTTTTTGTTTTCCATAATCTGTTTAATCCTTGCCTAAACTCAGCATCTATGTACGCTAAAAATAATGTATTTGTGTTATGATTCTTTCCGAAAACTAAGGTGGCTAAATAAGGAAGGAGAACCTACAGTTTATTGGGAAATATGCCTTCAAGTATACCATACATTAATGGCAACTATGAACATAAATCAGGGCAGCATGGCACAGAAAATCATTAATAGTATATACAAAATGTAACCTTCAAACTACAACACTTTGTACTTTTATTTTAGATGTAAAATAATACAATTAGATAAATTTCATTGTTGTAATAATACTTTTGCAAAAAGTAAAGTTCAGAGTTGGATCTTTTCCAGCCACACAAACCATTAGATCTTATTGCTACCATATAACATTGGTTTTACAACAATGTGGTGAGTCTATCGGCTGAAGAATTCATCACTGTGGCATAATCTAATACAGAAATTATTTTAATGTATTTACCAGTCAGACTTTGTTTTCCCTCAAGCACATCTAAATTGGATGCGTAGCATGTTCATCTATCTGGGCAAAACTTTAGCATGTCTCATTAATATTATGTTTATGTGGTAGCCAAGATTATTACACACCTTTTTCTCCCAGCTATCCCACAAGAGCAGATATTAATGAACACACTAGGACAAGTATGATGGCTCTGATCTTCATTTGCAGCTGCAGAACAGACAGGACTGAATATGTGCATGGGGGAGGGTGGGTTAAATACTTTTATGCTCTGCCAGTCCTGGACTGGCTGTGCACCAGTCAAGTTCCCCAGTGTAAGTTAGAGCAGTCCCCAAACTGCTGTAAATTGCACCAGCTGTCAGTGGCCCCACATGGTCAATAAAGTAGCCAGTAAAGCCCAGGCCATGTCCCATACCAATAATTGGTAAGAAGCTGCTATATTGTCTCTGTGCCACCAGAGGATCATCCTGTAGGTAGCTTATCTATCAATTTAGCCAAGCGTTAATCAAAATATTAGAGACTACAGTGATGGGCATTACAGAAATCCTTAGATTAGATGGAGTTCATCAAATTTATCCTGGATTTCAATGGAGTTACACCAGAGATTAATTTAGCTTCATAAGGGCCCATTTCTGCAAAGTGCTTCAGTAGCAGTTGAGGGCATGCAAAATCCTGAAGTATTGGGCCCTAAATCTGTAATCACCAATAAAAAAAAACTTGTGTGAAGCCCATTTTGAAATATGAGCTCTTTCATAGGATGTCTAAATCCTGAACTTGGATGATGAAAACAAAATTTAGGTATATGAGACATACATTTATATGGATAGGCTGAGTATCCATTTGTGGGATTTAAGGCATCTTATTAGGGTTTGAAAGTCTGATCCTTACAGATTATGGGCAATACAGTAGCATTTCACTAATGACCGGAAGGCCCATTGTGAATGACTGAATTTAGCAAATTAGCCAGCAAGTGAACAAACAATAAAAAAGCAAGAATAATTCATCTCAGCATCCGCTTTGTTCATTTATGTGTTGATTTTTAATTACACTGAAACATTATCATAATTATTAGTAAATGTTTTGTAGTGTATTGTGTATAAGAGTATAAAGTATTAGTGATCTAAGACATCCCTGCTGGCTTTCTGAGAAGTGGGTGAGCACACAAGAACACTGTGTGAGTGAGTGAATTACAAGTTTGCAGATAAGGAAAAAGGCAAGTTAGTGTCATTTTGTTGAAATACAATGTACTGAGTGCTATAGAGCTGTAGGGTGTTGTTATATTATACCATGTGCATATATTTTCAACTAAGGTACGCTACACCTACATAGCAACAAAAAACCCTTGGCACTGAGTCTCAGAGCCTGGGTCAACTGACTCAGGCTCAGGCTAATGGGCTGTTTAACTGCAGTTCATAGACGCTTGGGCTAGTTCCCTGGCTCTAGGATCTTGCAAGGTGGGAATGTCCCAGAGCTCAGGCTACAGCCTGAGCCGGAACATCTACACCAGAATTACACAGCCCTGCAGCCTGAGCCCAGGAGCCCATGTCAGCTGGCATGGGCCAGCTGCAGGTTTTTAATTGCAGTGTAGACATACCCTTCCCTGAGGCCTACCCCCCCCCCCCCCACCCACGGATTTCGAGCCTGGCTCCATAATCATAGATCTTGGACTGGAAGGACTCTAAGAAGTCATACGAGTCCAGTCCCCCCTCATGCAGGAACACTGCTCTAGCCATATCCTGAGAAACATTTATCCTAACGTACTCTTAAATTATCCAAGATGGAGATTCCAACAGCTCACTAGCATAATACCAGTGTTTAGACAAAAACAAAAGTTCCATTGACGTTAGGAACTTTTTCCTAATGTCCAACCTGAAACAACTCCAAACATAATGTGATATACATAGCTTCTTGGTTCTATCCCTTAAGAGGCTAAGATGAACAATTTTCTCTCTCTTCATATGAACCCTTTAGATAACCTGAAAACTGCTAATATGTCCCCTAGTCTTCTCTTTTCCACTAAACTAAACACCAATTCTTCAGCACCTTTGTCCTTCATAGGTCATTGTCTTCACGACCTTTAATCCATTCTTGTTGTCATACTTTCTCCATCTTTCTGTAAAAAAGCGTGCCCAGAACTGGACACAATACTCCAGTTCAGCGCTAACCAGCACAAAGGTAAGCAGAAGAATGATTCTCATGTCTTGTCACAAAACAACCTCTTGAAACTGCATCCCGAAGAATAAATGTTTGCTTTTTTTGCATACAGCATCCACGTTGTCTCATATTTAGCTTGTGATCCCCACATAAACCCACCCTTTCTGCCGTCTCCTCATAGACAATCTCTTTCCCTTCTGATGTGTGAAACTGAATTGTTCCTAGTACATCTTTGCATTTTTCTTTATTAAACTTTAATCCTGTTTACCTTCAGACATTTTCAATTTGCCAATCATTTTGATTATGACCTATCCTCACAAAGCAGTTGCAATCCCTCCCTGTTTGTACATCGAAACTAATAAGCATTACTTTCTTGCCAAATCTTAAGTCATTATGAAGATATTGAACAGAGCAGTTCCACAACCCTGAACCCCACTTGTTATACCTTTCACAGATTGAACCATTAATAACTATCTAAGACGGTTATCCCATTATGTACGCACCTTATATGAGCCTCATCTAAAGTTTATTTGCCTAGTTATTGGTAAGATATTAAAAAAATCATGCAGACCATATATCAAATGCCTTACTAAAGTCTAGGTATGCCACCATCCACCCGCTTCTCCCTTTATCCACAAGACTCGTTATCCTATCAAAGAAACTGTAGAAATTGGGTTTGAATGATTTTCCTTTACAAAGTCCATACTGGCTATTCCCTATCCCTTATCACTTCAAGTGTTGCAGACGATTTCCTTAATTACTTGTCATTCTCTTCCCTGGCGCAGAATTAAACTAACTTCTGTAGTTTCCTGGTGTTTTATTTCCCTTTTTATGAAGGTACTATATTTGTCCTTTCCAGTCTTCTGAATCTCTCCTGCTCTCCCATGATTTTCCAAAAGATGATAACTAGAGGCTCAGATACCTCCTCTATTAGCTCCTTGAGTATTCTAGATGCATTCATCAGCCCTGGTGACTTGCAGGCATCTAACTTTTCTAGGTGATTTTTAACTTGTTCTTTTTATTTTATCTTCTAACCTACCCCTTCGCATTAGCATTCACTAAGTTAGACATTCCTTCAGACTCCTCGGAAGAGCAAAGCAAAGAAGTCAATAAGTATCTCTGCCATTCCAGTTTCCTGTTACTGTTTCTCCCTCTCAACTGAGCAGTACCTACCTGTCCTGGTCTTCCTCTTGCTTCTAATACTGATAAAAAGTCTTCTTGTTTCCCTTTTCCTGTAGCTAGTTTGAGCTCATTTGTGTCTTTACCTTTCATAATCTTGCCCCTGCATGTGTTGTTTGCCTATATTCATCCTTTGTAATTTGTCCTAGCTTCCATTTTTTATATGACTCCTTTTTATTTTTTAGATCATGCAAGATCTCATGGTTAAGCCAAGGTGGTCTTTTGCCACATTTTCTCTCTTTCCTACCCAGCGGAAAGATGATGCTGAGGAGCCTACAGTGGGTGCTTTGAGTGGACCACTAGGGGGGAAATATAGGTACAGTTACCTGAAATGGTGACGAAAGTATATTCAAGGTTCCTGGTAAAGTCATAAGTTTGCATATCAATAAATTGAAAAAGAAATGTGAGGAAATGTTTATAGCTGAATTCTCCAAAATGTATTTTGATTGGCTAATTTTAAGGAATGAGATTGTAGCTGGAGCCCAAACGTCTACACTGCAATTTTTAACCCCAGAGCCTGAGCCCTGTGAGCCTGAGTCAGCTGACCCAGGCCAGCCATGGCAGTGCTGCAGGTCTTTTATTGCAGTGTAGACATACCCTAAGGCTACATTTTGAAAAGAAGACATTATTATGTGTCCAAAGGGATAACTGTATGTCCAGTGAGAAGCATGAGTTCATTTGTGCAGACTAACATTTCAAACAGGGATGTTTAATAATACCAAATTAGGCAGAAAAATAAGTAATACCCCCAGTGTTGGGAGGGAGTAGCACAGATGGAGCTGAACAGGCTCTGTACCAGCTGGGGATTCCATAGTAATGGAAAAATCCCCTTCCACTGGAGAGCAGCACAACATGGCTGGATCAGGGGACAAAGATCTCTAATGTCCATATAATTTAGACTGGAGAGTGGTGGGTGAAATGTTCCTCTCTTTTCAGACTTGAATATGCACATCTATATTCCCTGTGTGGATTTTTGACCACACTCTAAACAAGAGGAATAAAAAGGGAATGCAGAATAAAATAAGTGAATTGCAAAATATTTGCAAAAGAAACATTTAGAAAACAGCTGACAGAGTTAGTAGTACAAAGTCAAGCTGTCCCTGGACATTTTAATTTGTGTGACCTGCACATACATGCCAGATAATCCAAAGCCTCGTTGACTTTGGAAGCATTATAGGACAATCTTTACATAATGGGTTTAGAATGATTTGTTTAACTTGTTAGCCACAAACAATGGGTCTCTTCTTGTTCCAAATCCTCCCCCCACACCTCTCCGAACAATTATATTGATTGCGGGAACATACAAACTCCCTGATTTCTGTGGGGAGCTGATGTGTCCACATATAGTATCACAAAACAGTGACAAATTCCAGGCTTTTATTGCAAAATCATATCTACTTTGGGGATCTGCCTTTAAGAAAACTTTGTCGAGCATCTAGTAAAGGTTAGTGAGGTATTCTTCTACAGTTCCTCAGGGTAAATTAATTTACCTGATTGTGAATTACCACCCTTTGTTTCTAAACCCTTCTAGGAATAGTTATTATTTATGGTGTGTCATTGTGCTCAGAGTGTTTTATTAAATACTTAAAGTCCACATCCCAAAGAGCTTAAATCTAAATATCACATGAAACAATATAACATACAAATCAATAGTTTGTACACAAAAACATATGGAGGCAAAAATAGTAGATTTTAAGGAGAAATATGAAGAAGGAAAGAGTGAGATTATTCATTGGGGCAAAGGTTATAGCTGCCAAAGCATCAGAAGTATCAGTATGAGTAGCCTGTTTAAAGGGAGCTCTTCCACAGTGTTTTAGGAAACTTTTCTATTGCTATGCACTAGTGCAGGCTGCCACATTGCTGATAATTGCTATGCATGGGAGTTATTCAGTATACTACACTTCATCGACACTTGCTTAATCAAAAAATCGGTTAAAAAGGGACATTTCCCAGGGAACAGACTTAAATCTAATGATGCTCAACAACAAATAGTACTGCTTAATGGGGAAAATAATTCCACCCTTTGGGAGATCTGGATATTTAATCTTATTTAGGTCTTAGGCATTTCAGTTTTGTGCTAGAACATGCTGTAACAACAGCTTTCAGTCCATCTTTATCAGAAAGGGTATATATTAATTACCACCTTCCACTCCAGCTACACATGCTGGGTCACCAGAGCAAGTATCTCACAGTTGCCAGGACAGGCAGCAGGGTTGGCCCCAGAGCCTCAGATGTATTTAGGTGCTTAACTCCTATTGAAACCGGTTGTAGTTAGGCATCTAAATACCTTTGTGGATCTGGGCTTCAATCATTATCTCAGTAGTTCCTCCCAGGTTCATGGCCTTGTACAGTAACATGATGAGCTCTGCAGGGGCATTACTGTTAAAATGGAGTCATCTATTAATCGGGATATCCTGTTAACTTGTTCAAAAGGCCCCACTCCTTGCTCTTTTGAGTAGGACACTAATTGTAGTACATTTCTTTGATACATATGTATGATTTTAATTTGATCTTCTATTTTCTGTTTTCATACCCTGCTGTCATTTCCTGATTGAAATAGGTCACCCAGTTAATAGTGTCTGGTGCAGAGCAGAAGGGGAAGGAACAGCCATGTTTGGATACTGAATCAGCTAATAAACACTGTCCCCCTCAATCTCTCTCTTAAGAGTTTAATTTGGAGCCTAAGGGAGTTAGGCACCCAAATTACACTAATTACAAGTTGCCATTTGCATGCATATTTTCCTTATTTATGCACACACACATACCCTGTGGAAAATGCACATGTAAATATATATATATATATATATATACTTTGCACATGAATATAGTGTTTAAAAAACTGTCCTTTCTGTCAATTGTCTTTACTGCTGTGCTCCAGACATCATTAGTAGTGTGACCTCCAGCCTCTGTCTTCAGTCAGAGAGCAATGGCTGAAGGCTGGAATAAACAAAATATGATAAAAAAAATTAACGTATTTATATTTAAAGCAAAAAGCAACAAAACACCACATCAGATTGCTATTGCACTTAGGGTATGTCTACACAGCAGCTGGGAAGGTGCTTTGTGGCATGGGTAGATGGACACACGCTAGTTCCGCTTGAACTAGTGCGCTAAAAATAGTGGGGTATAGGCAGTGGCTCAGGCTAACAGAATGAGTACAAGCTCATACAACTCAGTAGGAACCTAAAATGGCCCAGTACAGAAATATAAAAGGAAAAAGATCTGATCTCTGTTACACCAGTGTAAATCCAGAGGAACAAAGACCAAAATTTGTTCCACAGTGTAGACTGGGAGTATAACCACACATTGAAATGAATTACAAAGCTTTTGCTAAAATACATTTTGATATTAAGATCCCAATACATTAACCAAATATATGATAGGCTTAACTATTAGAAATAAACATTAAAATATTTTAAACTGTTTTTCATTCATTATCAAGCCATGGTCCCAGCTGAGGGGTCTAGGTGGAATCAATAGGGGCAGAGTTGAGTTACTGCAGAGCACTTCTGAAAATTGCACTTTCTGTGCCTCCAATGGCATCAGCTGTTACTGCAGAACAAAGAGGTAATTCTGAATTCTGCATTAAGCTGTATGTAAAAGAAATAACAGTTAAAAAGCAGGGATCTGTACTTCAATATGGTAGACTAGACCCACCAAGTGCAAAGATGCACAGTGGTATATATAGATGTTCCAGTTAATAAATACCTTACAAAGTCAAAAACCTGTCCTCCCATACAGAAAATCTGTATGGAAAAGGTTGAATGGAAGTTTCTGCTACATTACCAAAACTGTACTGAAAAAATATTCTAATCTTCATTTCATATATGTTTATCTATTCAAGGCTCCAAATATCTTAGAATTTTCATAATGCCAATTAACTTGCTCAACAAGCATGAGAGCTTCCAAAACATCTCTCTTCTATCCTTTTCCCACATCCATAAAATTACTCTACTTGTTAGTCTTTGTCAGACATTAGGTAATGTTTCACAAAAGGTGCATGTTCTTTCAGTTTTAAGCGTGTTTTGATTAGTCACCATTTTTTTTTATTATTATTATTTCATAAGTGCTTTTCCCATTAGGAGGGATAGCTCAGTGGTTTGAGCATTTGCCTGCTTAAACCCAGGGTTGTGAGCTCAATCCTTGAGGGAGCCACTTAGGGATCTGGGGCAAAAATCAGTACTTGGTTCTGCTAGTGAAGGCAGGGAGCTGGACTTGATGACCTTAAACAGACAGTTAAGGGTTAATGCCTCTTTTACGTTTAAAGGGTTAAGAAGTTCACCTAGCCTAGCTGACACCTGACCAGAGGAACCAATGGGGGAACAAGATGTTTCAAAAGGAAGGAGGGAAGTTTTCGTTTGTTTAGAGTCTGTTTCAGCCAGAGTGAAAAACATCAAGAAATCACCCTCTTATCAGAGTAGTAAGTTTTAGAAAGGGATAAACAGATTTATGTTTATTTTCTTTGTAACTTGTCTTGGTACCATTAAGGGAATGATCAAAAATTGGGTATTTGGGTATTTTTTGTGTAACTAAGTTTTGCCCAGGGGAACATCCTCTGTGTTTGGAATCTGTTGTCTGTGAAAGTAGCTGGTATGCTAATCTCTCCCAGAGGGTTTTCTTTTACCTTTCTTTTCTTTAATTAAAAGCCATTTTCTTAATACTGATTTGATTTTCCTTGTTTTTTAGATCCAAGGCAGTTGGATCTGGATCCACCCAGGAGTTGGTGGGAGAAAGGAGGGGGATGGGTATTTCTCCTTTGTTTAAAGATCCAAGGGGTTTGGATCTGTGTTCACCAGGGAATTGGTGAAGTCCCTCAAGACTACCCAGGGAAAAAGGTAGTACTTGGGGGTGGTGGCAGTGATACCAGATCTCAGCTTGTAATTAAGCTTAGAAGTGTCCATGCAGGTCCCCACATCCGTACCCTAAAGTTCAGAGTGGGGAAGGAACCTTAACAGGGCCACTTAGGGATCTGGGGCAAAAATTAGTACTTGGTCCTGCTAGTGAAGGCAGGGGGCTGGACTCGATGATCTTTGAAGGTCTCTTCCAGTTCTAGGAGATTATTAATGTTCTTCAGATTGTTCTTCTGCTACTAACATTAATCTAAAGTATGCAAGCTGGCTTAAAGACAGATCTTTAAAAGTACTATTAATTGGGGCCTAGACATCTTGCCAACTTAGGTTTTCCAGATTCAACTTCAGAAACACATCTTAATTAAAAAGGTTATTAATGTTACAAAATAATATTTTGTAAAAATAAAAACATAGTTCCTTGTTAACCGTGAGAGTAAAATATACAGTACAACTATTAATTCATTTGTTTTATTCTCTGTTGCACAAGTCTGCATTTTAAGGAAATCTCCTCTCCCCTGCTGACCTGAGTCAAAAATATGTATGTATGATTTAACAGGCTTCACATTTTCCAGGAAAAAAATGTAAAGTCAGACAACCTAAGTTTCCCAGTAGCAGTGCTGTAAGTATAAATCACGGTTATGTAAGTGGAAAATAATACCTCAGTATGAACTTTTAATTCCATTGCCATTCTCAATGAAAACTGATGTCAGCTTCAATATTTAGGTCTTTGCCAACATTTTCCAGAAAAAGATTAGTTTTTGTCTCTAAAAAGCAGCACTCACAGAGCCCAATTTTCAAACTTAGGTGTGTAAATAGAAGATCTTAACCTTGTAACGGGACACTCAAATCAGCACCTATACTCAAGTCTGAACCAAAGCAAACAAATATATGCAGTGAAATCCTTGGACCTGATTGTTCTCACATATATGGCTGCACATAAGAGCAAAGTCAAGCTCCTGGAGTGTAGCTGTCACCATTTATGGAACAAGCAAGGAAAAGGGAAACCAGTCGTCAGCACAGACTTCCAAGTGTGCTGGCTGACTCTCCGAATTATCAGAATCTCCAAATATCCAAGATCTGTACTCTGCCCCGAGTCCTTCAGCTGATATGTACCCTACTATATTGGGGATGAGTGAGTGGGTTTGGTATGTTTGTGACAGAAATATGAAAAGCCTATGCATCTGAGTAGTCTGAGGAAGAAGCAGAGTAAATGACTTAATAGGAAATAATACAAATCTATAAGGTTCTTTAGCTTGGAAGTTATTTGAAAAAACATTCAAAGCAAAGCAGCCTTTTCTTGACAATTTTCAGATCTTATTAGCACTACTATAATGTAAGTCTGTCCTTGGCCATCACACCTACCTTGATTCCTAGTGCCCCAACAAGAAATTTCTAATGAGCAGTGCAAGGCTGATTGAGTGGCTTTGTTCACCAGTGGCATGTAAAAGTTGCAGTTTTTTTAAATTAAATATTTTTTCCTGTTAGCTCTGTTATTTTAATTCAGCAGGCTTATTCAAGTTATTATCATGTACCCTGCAGCCAGGCTCCTTTGTGTTATGATCCCTTCAAATCTCTCAAACTCAGCAGGGTCAGGGCAGGTCAGTAAATGAATGAAAAACCTCTCAGTGCTGTTGATTCAGAGGCTAGCACTCTTACCTTTGAGTCAGTACTAAAGCAATACTGATGCCTGGTGGCATTGGGCAGTGTGCTGCTGGTGTTGCTATCTTTTGGACTAGACAGAAAACGAAGTACGTCATTAAAACCACTTAAGACTTCACAACTATTTGAGGTCATTCGATCACAGCACATAGATATTAATAAAATCATAGTTTATAAAAACTACTTGTGATCAACAAACAATTACATTGAGCTCTTTGCATGAGTAAGATCATTGTCCCTAATAGTCTGGCCAAATTCAAAGCTGGTTTTATTGTCTTGACCATATGTAACTCCTTTGTAGTTTCACCGGGGTACGCATTCTGTACTGCCTTTCCTTTTTTAATGTGTAGTGTTATACTGAACTGTTGTTTCACCCCAAACATGGCTACATTTCAGGTGATAGCTAAACTATGTCCATGTGGATCAGTTTAAAATCTTTCAAGATTAAAGGTGTTATATAAATTAAGATAATTGTCATTTATCACCAAAACCCAGAAACAATAATTACAATACAAATAAAATAAAAAAAAACCAAAGAATCTCTAAAGTTCACAGATACAGATAATCATTTCTGTATTGGCCATTATCTGTACTAGTCAATTCTGGCCTACACCCCAGGACATTCTTTTAAATGTTAATTTTCTTCTTGTTTTCATTATCTTTCCATTCCTGAAGGACGTGGCAACTCATTTCCTCGAACTTCGCTAGTGCTTTAGGAAGACTGGAAACTAAGGGCTTGGCTACACTTGCTAGTTGCAGCGCTGGTGAGGGGGTTACAGCGCTGCAACTTAGCAGGTGTCCACACTTAAAAGCTCAGCCAGCGCTGCAACTCCCTGTTTGCAACGCTGGCTGTACACCTGGGTCCGCTACGGGTGTAGCGAGACCAGCGCCTGCTGCTGCCCACGCTGGTCATCAGTGTGGACTACAGCGCTGTAATGGCCTCCATGGATTAGGAGGTATCCGCCAGACTACTTTCAGCCTCTCTGTCATTGCTTTGCATCCTGCCCTGGCTCAGAGCCTGGGAGGAGGGGAGGTTGTAGGAACCGAGACGGAGGTTACTGAGTGTTGAGACTCCCAGGAGGGTCATGCAGCCAGGAGCTATTACAGCCAGGAGAGCTAGCCAGTCGCAGCGCTGGGACTTGGTAGTGAGGAACCAGCAGAGGAGCCTGTTCCTGGTAAGAGCTTTTATTATAAGGATGCAATGTTTTGGGAGCGAGGGGGCTATGGCTTCCTGCAAGCATGCTCTAGATGGGAATAGCCCATGATTTCCCTGTAGCTGCTCTTTGCTTTCCACAAGTCACAGAAACCCCATGGCTTCCACAGTAAGCAACCCACCCCACCCCTTCCCAGGTGAGCTGTGTTGCAAGATGGCTCTGAGAGTAGCTGCTGTGGCAGATGGGTGTAGGGTTCAGGGTTATTTCCCTGTAGCTGTCTTTGCTTCCACAATCACAGAAACCCATGGCTTCCACAGTGAAGCACCCCCACCCCTCCCTTCCAGGTGAGCCACGTGGCAGCCCCCTTCCCCGTGTAGCCGCGGTGTGGGAAACTCGCCATCTCTATCTGCAGCTGCGCCTCTCTGTGCATGCTCGAATGTGTAAATGATGCTACAAAAACTCTTAAAAACATGCAGGCACTGTATTACAGTTTATCTCTCTGTGTTTTTTTTAAGTGACCTTATACCTGCTCCATCAGCGCAGACTTCTGAAAGACTGCAAAGCTTAAGAAAAAACCAAGGAAGAGTAAGGAAGAGATGGTGAAAGCTTATCAATCTGTTTACACAGAAAATAAAAAGTGCAAGACTGGAGGGATAAGACCATGAAAAGGAACAGCTGCCAAGAAAAGGAGAAGGCTGCAAGGAAAGGAATCACTACCAAGAGAAGCACAGATCGCAGGGATGACTTAAAAAAAGTGGGGAAAAAAGCTCTATTCTTTTCATGTATTATTTTACTTTCCATAACTATTGAATAATAATATTATAATGCACTATATTGATTTGATTGGTTATTTATGATGCGTTTCACAGTTGTGGTCTCCCGCACTCCTGGGGGTGCACATGTGTTGGTCAGCTGCTCCTGCAGGTTAATGCCTGAAATGCAGGGCAGCAGTGACATGGGGCGGCTGAAGGCAGGGAGGCTGACTGCAGGTAGGTCTGGCTGCAGGCAGGCAAAGGGAGAAGGGGGTTGTTGGGGCGGTGGGGGGGGCTTGTGGGGGGCTTCAGGCAGGCCGCAGGGGGTCAGCAGGGTTTGCAGGGCTGGGACAGAGAGTGTGGGACTGGCTGGCTTCAGGCAGTGGGGTGCAGCAGGGGTTGACTGAGACAGGCAGGGGGTGCGGGCTGGGCAGAGTGTGCAGAGCTTGTGCGGGCAGCATGTGTGGGGGGTTGCTGGCTTTGCAGGGCTGCAGGGGTGTGTGACAGGAGTTGTGTGAGAGGACAGAGGTGTTGGCAGAGGTGGTGCAGGCGGGGGGGCCGGACTGGTGTGGGCAGGTCATGGGGTGCAGCAGAAGCAGCTGGACACCCAGCCCTTTAAAGTAGCCCCCAAGCCTCTTCTACTCCGGGGCCTTTAAATAGCCGCGGGAGCGCTGGGGAAATGGAAGAGGGAGGCGGGCTCCAGCGGCTATTTGAAGGACCGGGGGCAAGGCAGCTGGAGCGCCAGGACTTTTAATACCCCCTCACTGCCCCAGGGCTCGGGGGGTATTTAAGGCCCGAGCTCCAGCGGGTCGCGCGCTTGCCGCGCTCTGGCGGAGCTCCAGACGGGGGAGCGGGTTGCCGCGCTCCGGCCGGAGCCGCCGGCCTTGCGCGCTCTGCTGGAGCTCCAGACGGGAGGCAGGGCTTGCGCGCTCTGTCCGGAGCCGCCGCCTTGCGTGCTCTCCGGACGCGGCAAGCCCCGCACTCCGCAATCCCGGCTGGAGCTCGTCCAGAGCGCGGCAAGCCCCCGACTCGCAATCCTGGCTGAGCTCCGTCCAGAGCGCGGCAAGCTCTGCGACTCCGCTCTCCTGGCTGGAGGGCGACAAAGCCCGCCGCCCCACTCTCATGGCTGGAGCCCAGCCGGAGTGCCGCAAGCCCCGCCGCCCGCTGGTCTCTAGCTGGGAGAGCGGGGCCATGCGCGCTCCGCCGGCGCTTCACTCAAAGGACGCGGGACCATGGAGCAGACCGCAGCCGGGGACGGGGTAAGTTAAAAAATAAAAAAAAAAAATTTAAAAGGTGCCTAAGGTGCGGGGCCTCTTTAGGCACGGGTCTGATTCCCTGCAGCACGGGTCGTTGGAAGCAGGAAGCGGAATGACCCGCACCCTTCCGTCCCCTTCCCAAACCCACAGCACCTAAATGGACGAGTGCTCTGTGGATACTGCCCAACAAGCACCATTTCACCAGCCTCTGCACTGTGCAAGTGTGGACACACTGCAGCGCTGGTCGCTGTCAGTGTGGACACACTGCAGCGCTGGCCGTACACAGCTGTACGAGCACAGCTGTAACTACCAGCGCTGCAAAAATGTAAGTGTAGCCATACCCTAAGCTCAGTTATAATCAAAGAAGTAAGGTAAAAATAGTTCAGAGCAGGAAAGAATATTGAACAGATATGTTGAGCCTAATTCTCTTCTCAGTTACATCAGTGCAACTCACAGAAGTTGAGTGTAAATGAGAATTTGGCCTATTGTGCATATATAATATGAATAGCCACATAAATAAGTAAAATACAGTATTTCTACAGTAGCTTCGTCATCTTGAAATATTTGGTTTTATTAAACAGATTTTTCAATAACTGCTTTTAACCTACACTTCAGTTGTTAGCTGAGCTTAGTAAAGACAATTATGCTTTGCCATTACTGCCCCCTTTCTGAGGAATATTAGCTTCCTTATGAAGAAGTAGTAAAATTGTAGTATGCTTTACTTCGTATATTTCAAGTATAGCAGAGTAAAAGTATACTACACAGACAAGTATTACCTAGTTAGGTAATACTCAGGTATCCACACTCTGTGCAATCAGATATGGTAATCAGATAACTTGAGGCCAGTTAAAGGATTTTTCTTACTTGTAGCCAAGCTGTCGACAGACCACAGCTGCATCCTTATCAGACCATCCATCATCACAAATTGTGCCCCACTGACCATTGATAAAAATCTCCACACGTCCTTCTTTCTTAGTCTCACCATCCATCAGCCTGATGGGAGGACCTAGGAATAAGTTACACAACAACAGAAACAAAAACTAGTATTTTAAGTCATTTCATCACATTCCAGGGATACGGGTCAACTGATGCTTATGTTCAACAAGATTTCCACTTTAATGATACCATCTGTTAAAGTATTCATGTATTTTGTCATGGCAGGAAGCATGAAGCATTTTATACATATTACAACAAATCATGAAGCACCACTATACTCTTTATGCTTTAAACTGTAGGGTTCATTGGCTTCTTCTATTACATACAAATATGTAGCACAGCTTATAACTTGACTGGAACTTACACAGCCCAGTTCTTTCCCCAATAGTGCAGAACAATCTGTTTGATTCTTGTGTTATGAGGCTACACCTACACGCTACCCATTTGAGCAGATTATATTCTTCATAGAAGACTTTTACAGGAGGGTTTAGCTAAACCTCACCAATAAATACAATCACTCCCACAAGCCACACACACCCCCAGTATGCTCACACTACAGCCCAGCAACAAATGAACTAGCCCATGTTACTACGAATTTATTACTTATACAAAGTATTCTCCAGCATCTTGACTAGTATACTCTGAAGTATTAACATCATTAAAAGTAAACTACATTTGTCCAACTAAATAAAGTATATTCTGTTATAGATTTTCCTTGGCTTTTTTAATGATGTTTGTTCATTTACTCTCATTCAGAAAATCTGATAATGCAAAATCAGTCTCCCAGTCACTGATATGAATCAGTGAGATTTTTACTAATTATGTTCTCTTACCCAAAGGCCAATTGTCTATTATTCTAGCTAAGTATTTGGACTGCAAGTTTCAAAAACCTGTATCATAAAAAGCCCTAAGGGTATAATTCTCATTTACACTAATGCCCTTTTTCAACTCTTGGGCAGTGCAAGGGCCTTAAAGTAGAAACACATTCAATTCGAGGCCCCTTTACTCTGTGTAAATGAGAATCAGCTCCTAAATCTTTTGGTAAGTAGTACTTGAGATATCTCTAAAACTTTACACTAGAGTTCTTTCCAATAATTGGACTCTTTTGGCATTAGTCATTGGGCTAAATTCACCCGGAGTTATCTTATTAAACGCGAAGAAGCTTTAAATCTGAATTATTTTTAACCTGAAAATGTTTTTCACTTCAATTTTTTTTTATTATTTACAGTTTACCATATATTTACTTTTTGCAATTAACTCAGGCTGCGCAATTCTTAGTTTCTAGTCAGTTACACTCTCTGGGTCTTATATACTAACAAACCTTTTTGTTGTTGTTAATGCTTCCTCAGCACTCTTTGGGAAACATTTGAATTCATAACCCAAACTTGTTAAATGTAATAAAAATGAATTACAAATTAACATCTGCAGAGCATTATTATTTTTTTTAACAAAAATGTGGTTTGTGTCTTAAACCAGTTGATTGTCTCCCTTTAATGTTTATATTTAAAAATACTCTTTCTTATACTCTTCCTCCACTGAATTCCTCTTTAGAGGAAATATTTATCCTTCTTCGAGTGCTTGCTCATATCCATTCCAGTTAGGTGTGCGCGTTCCGCATGCACATTCGTCGGAGAAACTTTTACCCTAGCAACACTCAGTGGGCTGGCAGGTCGCCCCCTGGAGTGGCGCCGCTATGGCGTCTGATATATACCCCTGCCGGCCCATCCGCTCCTCAGTTCCTTCTTACCGCCCGTGTCAGTCGTTGGAACAGTGGAGCACAGCTTAGCTGACCTCCACCTCCCTAGCGATTCGCTCGTTGTATAGTTTTTTCGCGTACGTAGTTTTTTTCTCTAGCTTTATTTAACATTTGAAATAGTTTTGTAGTTGTGTATATAGTTAAAGAAGATCGGGGGCTCGCCCCTTCTCCTCCCCCGGTACCGGCGCCCATGCCCGGTTCACCAGGCTTCAAGCCCTGCGCAGCCTATCATCGGCCGATGCCCACAGGAGATCCGCACGGCTCCTGTTTAAAGTGCCTGGGCGAGTCCCACCTTCCAGACAAGTGCCGTATCTGTAATGCGTTCAAGCCCCGGACAAAGAAAGAGCGGGACATTCGCCTGAAACAACTTTTGATGGAGGCAGCTCTAACTCCTCCATCCTCGGCACCGACTCTGGCACCGGGAACAAGTGTATCTTCCGCTCCGGACCGCCCGGCACCAGTGAAGACTCCTCGACACCACCCTTCACCGGCCCAATCCTCCGGCCGGCACCGCTCCCTTTCCCCGAGGAGCAAGAAGCAGAAGGCTCCTGCGGTACCTAGAGCTACACCGCAGTCAGAGCGTAGCTCCAAGTTGGACCGCCTGGCACCATCAACTGCCGCAGCACCGCTTGTCTCTGCGCTGTCGATTCCGGTCTCACAGGAACCGTTGAGTCCGGTGCCTACCAGCTCCCCAGCCCACGCTGCGGTCGAGCTTGTCATACCGTCCACGCCGGAGACCTTCTCCACGGCGCAGGACCTAATTGCTCTAACAGAGCCTGAGCTGCCCCAACCCCCTGCACCGCCGGTGCAGGTAATTCAGTCACTGGGCAAGCCTACCATGGTGCAACCACCTTCCCCGGGCACCACTGAGCACCGTCGGTCTCGATCTGGATCCCGTGATCGCTCTCGGCCCCGACACCGCTCCCGATCCCGGCGCCGCTTGCAGTCCCGGTACCGTTCTCCATCCCAGAACCGGTCATACTCATGGCACCGCTCGAGATCCCGGTCTCCATTGTGGTACCGTCGGCACCGGTCCAGATCCCGGCACCGCCGCACCTCTCGCAGCCGATCCAGGCATGACGATGTACAGCACCGGTCGACCTCCTGGCACCACGCTGGTCGCAGGTCCTGCTCCCGACACCACCATGGTTCCCAGTACCGTTCGCCGGTACCGCGCAGAGAGGAGTACTATGGACGCAGAGACCTGGTCCAGTCTACTTCAGCTCTCCCGTGGCCGTCACGTCATCCATCCGCCTCCTCACACGCAGACAGCGCCTCCTATGGGGGTTCAGACACGCAGGCCCATCCGGACCACGGACCACCTCAGTGGTCTTTTTGGACACCATGGGCCATCACCAAGCCCAAGGCGAACCAACGGGCCCATCACGCTCCGGCCATTCCGAGCACCGTGCACCAGAGGCCACAGTCAGCAGATCTCCCCCCGCTGGTATGGAGGAAAGCTCTGCACAAGCTCCCGAACAGCACGATATTCCGGAGACGGAGGCCCACCAGGATGCGGCGTCAGTCCAGGACCCACTCATCCCAGGGTTGTCATCATCATCTTCCCCGGATGAGGCGGTAGCGGGCACATCATCATCGGGGCCTCCTCCGATTGATCTGCGAGCACACCAAGATCTTCTGCGGCGTGTTGCCCAAAATATCAGCCTTCCCGTAGAGGAAGTCCCTGAGGTGGAGGACCCAGTGATTAGCATCCTATCAGCGGAAACACCAACCAGAGTGGCCCTCCCCTTTATCCGGTCGATGCAGGCCAGAGCAGACACCATCTGGCAGTCCCCGGCTTCCATCCCACCAACAGCCAGGGGAGTGGAACGAAAATACATGGTGCCTTCTAAGGGGTACAACGAATACCTCTATTGTGCACCCTGCCTCTTGCACGTTGATGGTACAATCGGTCACGAAAGGGAGTGCCAACGGCCACAAACCCCCTCACCCAAAATCTAGGGAGGCCAAGTGCATGGACTTGTTGGGCCGGAAAATTCTACTCTGCTGGAGGACTTCAGCTCCGCGTGGCGAACCAGCAAGCCCTCTTACAGACCGATTACTCCTATAAACACCTGGGAGGCGGTCGGCAAGTTTACCGAGTTGGTTCCCCAGGACTCCCGTCAGGAGTTCACAGCGCTCCTAGAGGAGGGGAAGAGGGTTGCAAGAACCTCCTTGCAAGCCTCACTAGATTCCGCTGATTCGGCGGCTAGAACGGTCGCCTCTGGTATAGCCATGCGACGCATATCATAGTTACAGGTGTCCGGCCTACCGCCTGAGCTGCAATATACCATACAGGACTTGCCGTTCGATGGACAAGGTCTTTTTTCACAAAAGACAGACCCCAGGCTGCAGAGTCTGAAGGACAACCGGGTTATCATGCGTTCGCTGGGAATGCATACACCCCAGACTCAGAGACGGTCATTCCGTTCCCAACCTCAGCGCCCTTACCCCCCGCCTCGGCCAAGACAGGATTTTGCCCGTAGAAGAGGTCGCACTACCCGCAGACGGCAGTCGGGACCTCAAGGGGGCAACAATTCCGGTTCTGCCAAACCACCATTGCGACCCAAAACAAATTTTTGAGGGTGCGCCCGAGGGCAGCGTACCAATTCCCTCTTCGGATCCCTTCCAGTTTTCCAACCACCTTTCCTCGTTCCTTCCGGCGTGGTCCCAGTTGACTTCAGATCGTTGGGTCCTTCGTACGGTGGAACTTGGATACCGTCTTCAGTTTGTCTCCCCTCCTCCCCGTCCCTCTTCAGGGACCCCTCTCACGAGCAACTCCTCATGCAGGAGGTTCACAAGCTCCTCTCAATCGGAGCTATAGAGGAGGTACCGGAGGAGTTAAAGGGCAAGGGGTTTTATTCCCGATATTTCCTGATCCCCAAGACAAAAGGGGGCCTCCAACCCATCCTCGACCTGCGCGGGCTGAACAAGTTCATCAAAAAGTTCAAGTTCCGCATGGTATCCCTGGGGACCATCATTCCCTCCCTGGATCCCGGAGATTGGTACGCCGCTCTCGACATGAAGGACGCGTATTTCCACATTGTGATTTATCCCCCCCACAGGAGGTATCTGCGCTTTGTGGTAATCAGGGTCACTACCAGTTTACTGTCCTTCCCTTTGGTCTTTCCTCGGCCCCTCGGGTCTTCACGAAATGTATGGCGGTCATCGCCGCTTCACTATGCCGTCGTCGTATACACGTCTTCCCTTACCTTGACGACTGGCTTATCCGAGGGACCTCCGAGGCTCAAGTCATCAGCCATGTCGCCATCATCAGGGAGCTGTTTACACATCTAGGCCTGATCATCAATCTGGACAAGTCCACCCTGGTGCCCACGCAAAGAATAGAATTTATCAGGGCAGTGCTGGACTCCAACCTTGCAACAGCCAGTTTGCCCCCGCACCGGTTTCAGGCCATAGTCTCCCTTGTCCAAAGTCTTCAGAGGTTTCCAACTACCTCTGCTCGTACTTGCCTTGCTCTCCTTGGGCACATGGCTGCATGCATTTTCGTTACAAAACATGCCAGACTGCGAATGCGCCCACTGCAAACCTGGCTCGCTTCAGTCTATCAGCCGAGCAGGGACGCCATAGACATTATTCAGACGGTTACATCGGATGTTCTGGGCTCCCTCGACTGGTGGAAGATGTCATCCAAAGTGTGTGCGGGCCCGCCCTTTCATCCTCCCCAGCCCTCCACGTCCCTAACAACGGACGCGTCCGCGCTGGGCTGGGGCACCCACCTAGGGCACCTGCGCACCCAAGGCCTTTGGTCACCCCGGGAGCTGACGCTTCATATCAATGTCCGAGAGCTCAGAGCGGTCCGGCTGGCGTGCCAAGCGTTCCAGGCCCATCTACACGGCCGTTCTGTTGCAGTGCTCACGGACAACACAACGGCCATGTATTACATCAACAAGCAGGGAGGGACAAGGTCGTCTCCCTTGTGCCAGGAAGCGATCTGACTGTGGGACTTCTGTATAGCCCAATCCATTCATCTGGTGGCCTCCTTTCTTCCAGGGTTACGAAACACTCTCGCAGATCACCTGAGCAGGTCCTTCCTCTCACACGAATGGTCCGTCCGTCCAGACGTTCTCCATTCGATTTTGCGGAGGTGGGGCTTTCCCCACATCGACCTGTTTGCATCCAGAATGAACAGGAAATGCCAGGTGTTCTGCTCCCTACAGGGTCGCTCCCC